>NC_057392.1:19659737-19959737 GCF_019320065.1 Cervus canadensis
GTGTCCGGCTCTCAGGGTGAACTCTGAGGAGAGTACAGCCTGTGCTGCCCTGACTCGGCCACACAAAGCCTGCTGCCACCCCAGGGCCTTTGCACTTGCCCTCACCCCAGATCTCCACTGAGGAACACCTGTTTCCACTCAGACAGCCCCTCCTCAGACCTTCTGGGTCCCCACTGCTCAAGTGCACACACCCCTGCCCAAACCCCCACCTCCACCTGCCACCCTTCCTGCCTTCTCCTCCAGGCTCCAACCACTACCCATCTCCTCCCCTCCAGAACATTCGATCCATGGGGCAGGGCCTTCTCTCTTGTTCTCTGCAGCACCGGGCAAGTGACAGCTGCTTGATGGATGGCCCATGAATACAGACATACATGAATTGTTTGAGATGAACTCAGCAAGTGTCGTCATGGGTCACAACTGTGAAAAGGAGGCTGAGAAAGCATTTGAGTCCCTGCTCACAATCTCAACCTCTCAAATCCCATGTCCAAGAAACAGCTGCCTTCAATCTCTCTTAAATCTGCAGAATGGGTGCAGTGTTCTTCTCCTGGCCTTCGACACAGACAATGGTATGTGAGATGTATATGCCAAGCTAACATAGTTCTTTCTCAAATACAATCATTCCCAGAAAAGCTATTACCCTTGCAGTTGAGTTGTTTTTTTAATGGGTGTTCTGGAAAAATATAAATGTTTTCTGTTTACAAAATAGAACATATTACTACTGCATTCTTTGTTGACAACTTTTCTGCAAAAATATGAATCAAAGATATAGGAGAAAAAAACTACATAGGATAAATCCTACTATTTTTCCTCTTCAAAATTCAAACTATAGTTCTACTTTCTTAACCATTCACCACCATAAGGTAGTGATGTCAAGGAAATGCGGAGAAGCAGAGTGAAGCAGTGAAAATGTGGAAAATGTGAAAATATCCAGGTTTGAAACAAAATATGGTAGTGGTGTGTGTGTACTGGGGTGGAGAGAGAACGGGCAGGCTGACTTATAAAAACAAAGTGTCCACATCATTACAGGTTCCAGGGAGAGTTCATACTGTTGCCTCTTAAGATTTGTCACAAAACCAGTTGCTCATTTACTTTTCATCCTTAAAAATACTTCCAGGAACTTAACAGTGTTCTCCAAATTGAACTGGTGAGTCCTGATTTTATGACAGTGGTTTAGGCAAACGTAGTATTTGTGGGCTGGCAGCTTTAACTATGTACACGGTTCCACGTGTCTCTGATCACACACAATTTTCTACCATTTTAATCCACCCATGGTGTACCCAGTGGTGGGGAGGGGGCAATTTCTGAGCGTTTGTGGATAAAAAAAAAAATCTCATCCCCTACATTAAGAACTTAATAAACACATAATAACTATAACCATCAGGTAGATGGATATTTCCACAGGGCATTTCCACTTATCCCCTCAAAGCTGACCCTCACCCGTCCGACATCCTCTCCAGAGGCCACATGGCCTGCTGGTCCACCTGTCCGCGCCAGGGCGGGGCCAGCGCGCCCCTTCCCAGCACAGCCACCCACCCGGAGAGCGGGCACATGCCACCTGTCCATGGGTTTCACTATCTTGCCTCTGCCACGCAAGGGTTTACACAAATGGGATGCGGGGTGCTCTTGGGGGTGGGGGTGGGGTGGGCAGCCCCACCGCCCAAATTCAGGGGTCTGCCTTTGCAATCGCAGGAGCCAGGGGCCCAGGGACCCTCCCCGTGCGCCCCCGGAGGCTGGGACAAGGACTAGGGAGCGTGACATCACGAGGGACCGTCGGCGACGAGGGCGCCCGGGGGCGGGACCGCGGGCCGGGGGCTGGGGGCGGCGGACCCCCCGCGCCGCGCCCACGGGCGAGCGCGGCCCCGGCCCCGCGCCGGGAGCCAGCCGGCCCGGGTGCGGGGGGCGGCGGGGGCCGGCGGGCGGCGGGGCCCGCGGCGGGGCCGGCGGCGGCGGGCGGGCGGGCAGGCGGCGCGCAGGGCGATCCCGGAGCGGCTCCGGGAAATCCAGCCGGGTTTTGACTCCGATCGCCCACGGTGCCCGCAGCCGGCGAATGTAACAAAGAACAGGCGGCATGGCGGATGGACCGGGGCGGGCGGCGGGCCGGGCGGGGCCGGGGGCCGCAGGCCGGGCCGGGGCGCGCGGGGGCGGCCGGCCGGGGGCGGCTGGCCAGGGCGGCGCGCGCGGGGGCGGGCGGCGGGCCCGGGGCCCGGGCTTTACCTGCCTTTGGAATGTGCAGAGCGGGATCGGATCCGGACTCCGGGTTGCGATCCGCTCCGGAAACTGCGCAGCACCGGAAGCCGGGGGGCGGCAGCGGGGCATTGTGGGAGTTGTAGTCCTCAGGGGGCGCGGGCGGCGTGGACGGCAGAGCCTGGACAGGAGAGCGGGAGCGGGCTGCGTGGGCCTGGACTGGGCGGTGTGGCCGCGGAGCGGGCGGTCTGGACTGGAGAGCGGGCAGGGCGGACCGGGAGCGGGTGGTGTGGACGGGGCAGCGGGCGGCGTGGACTGGAGAGCCTGGGAGTAGGCGGTGTGGACGCGGAAGCGGGCGGCATGGACCAGCGAGCAGCAGGGCGCGGGTCGTGTGGGCCGAGAGGAGGTGGCACAGGGCGGTGGAGCGGCAGCGGATGCGGTGGACGGAGCAGTGGGATTGCGGACCTCATGGACGAGGGGGGCCGGAGCGGCGTGGACTGGACTGTGGCAGGGCGCGGGCGAGGCGTGGACCGGTCGCTGGGTGAACGGGCGGTGTGGATCTGGATCGGCCTGGAGACGCGTGGCGGGTTCCGGCTGCCCTTTCCCCGGGGCCGAAGGGGGCGTCAAGCGGCCGCGCGCGCCCCTTCCCCCGTGGCGCGGCGGGTCCAGATACCCATGACGGGTTCGCGTTGGCAACTCGCACACCCCCACCCCGCGCGGACCTTTCTTGTGACGGCTCCTTCGAGACTTAATTTCCTGGGGGGGATGGGGGGAGAAAGAAAGTCGAAGTTTCTTTTTTTCTAACTTATTTATTTTTTAATTGAAGGATACTGCTGTACAGAGTTTTGTTTTCTGTCAAACATCAACATGAATCAGCCATAGGGGCACCATGTCCCCTCCCTTCAGAACCTCCCTCCCATTTCCTTCCCCATCCCACTCTTCTAGGTTGTTACACAGCCCCTGTTTGAGTTCCCTGGTCATAGAGGGAATTCCCATTGGCTATTTATTTTACATATGGTATGGCTGAAACTCCAATACTTGGACCACCTCATGCGAAGAGTTGACTCATTGGAAAAGACCCTGATGTTGGGAGGGATTGGGGGCAGGAGGAGAAGGGGACGACAGAGGATGAGATGGCTGGATGGCATCACCGACTCGATGGGCATGAGTTTGAGTAAACTCCGGGAGTTGGTGATGGACAGGGAGGCCTGGCCAGCTGCAGTCCATGGGGTCACAAAGAGTCGGACACGACTGAGCGACTGAACGGAACTGATTGTAAATTTCCATGTTACTCTCTCTATACATCTCAACCTTCCCCCCACCACCCCACCCCGCCCGTGTCCATAAGTCTGTTTGCTGCCCAGGAATAACGGTTTCTGAATTTAGCCCACGGAGCTGCTTGCTACCCTTCTTGGTCATCTTTCTGCCCACTTGGTAAAGGCTTAGAGGCTCTTGACCTGCCCGCCAAGCTCATAAATTAGAGCAGCTCACTGGTGAGTGGAGATCCTGCCTTTTCAGTCCAGGCCCTGGGAGTCCCCAAAGTTCTGCCTTAACCACTGCCCCACACTGCGCTGTGCCAAGTACCTACAGGCACCCTGGATGCTGTGAACTTGAGGCCAGAGCGCCCCCGCCTGGCACTAACTGTTTCTGTCCCCTCTGCCTTCCACCCAAGCTTGGGGGAGGGATGGGGCTTGTATGGCCTCAACCCCTATCATTCACTGAACAAACAATCACAAAGGACTAGAAACAGAAGAGACCAGAAGGATCCTCATCTAGTCCTGGGCGCTCAGATTTGGCAATGTAGCTGCCTTGTACATTTCTGCCTGGCAAAAACTCATTAATAAAATCAAAGAGAGGGACTGAACTGAGAGCAATGATTTGAAATTGATATTAGAAAGGGCTCCTTCCCCTAATATATATAAAGCTCTTAAGAACCAATGAGAAAAAGATAAAGAACCCAATAGAAAAATGAACAGTCTATGGACAGTTCAAAGAAAATACAATGACTCCTATGTATGTTAGTCACTCAGTCGTGTCCAACTCTTTTTCAACCACATGACTATAACCCTCCAGGCTCCCCTGTCCATGGGATTCTCCAGGCAAGAATACTGTCCATGCCCTCCTCCAGGGGATCTTCCCAACCCAGGGATCGAGCCCAGGTCTCCCACATTGCAGGCAGATTCTTTACTGTCTGAGCCACCTGGGAAACCCATAGGAAACGCTAACTAACTATATTATTGCAGCTGTGTATGTAAGCAAAATTACAGTGAGATCATTTTTATCTTTTACATTAGCAAAGATTTTCAAAGTTTAATAGCATGATTTTGAAGAGACTGTAGAGAAACAAACGGTCTCATCCTTTCCAGGTTCAGATGTAATCAGCACAGCCTCCATCTGGGCCATCTGTTAATATCCACAGAAATCCTCAATGTCCAAAACCTTTGGCCCAGCAGTTCCACCTGCAGGAATTTATCCTTCAGCCAGGCTCACTTGTACAAATCGATCTGTGTACAAGGTTCATCTTTTTTTTCTTGGCCACACCTTGAGGCTTGTGGGAGCTTAATTCCCTGACTAGGGATTCAACCCACGCCCTGGGCAGTGAAGTTGATCTTAATTTCCCATCAGCAGGGCGTGTCCATAGGGACTGGGGAGGAAGTGCTGCTGGTGCTCCTTTCTCTGCCCCTCCCCCACCTTGACAGACAGCCTTCCCCAGTGGCTGCCCGGTGGCGGTCTCAGTAGGTCCAAATCCCGGCCTCCCACACCTGGATCACCTCACCTGTGCCTCCTCCTCAGCTCCGCCCTGCTGAGCCCCACCCAGTGGTGAGATTCCAACCTTCTGTTCCTCGAACACGTTGCCAAGGTCTACATTCACCCCTATATCTTGGGACATGTTCCCAGGTTCTCCCCATCATTCAGGTCTTTGCCCAAGTGCACCCCAACTCCCAAGAGCCCCAAACTGACCACAGCAGCTAATGTGCAACCCCCACCAACACATCCACCCCTCTTGAAACATCACTCCCAGGTCTCATCCCCGATGGCTGGTTCTCTGCTCCCTGCACACCAAATAAGTGCTGGTATATATGCACAGAGAAGGTTGTTTACAGAAAATAAAAATGACCTGAAGGTGTTCAGCCCAGGGCTGGGAATGTGGATCCCAGCCACATTGCATTTTCACAAGAATTCTCAGCCTGTTCAGTGTATTCCATCTATGAGGGCTGGAAAGAACTCATTTAAAGGCAGATTTGTATCCAAAATGATAAAGTCTAGGGGGGAAAAAAGTTTGTTGCTGGAAGTTTCGAACTCTAATTATTAACAACTGACGCATAACAGGTCTTCCCTGAATCCCAGACAGGAAAACAAAAAACACCTATAAAGGATGTCATGGAGGCAATCAGGAAACGTGAATATGGACTGTGATACTAAATTGCAATATTGCATCAATGTTAAGTTTCCCTGGCATGATCATTGTATTAATGATATGAAGATGCCCCTGTTCTTAGAACCAGACATGAAACAACGGGCTGTGATGGCTTACGGTGAACAGTGTCAGATTTGTGATCTCTGAAGATTTAACTTTGGGACCAGGGACCAGGCTTGATCACTCAAGAGCTTTTGTGTAGCAGAGCTTTATTAAAGTGAGAAAGCTTCTGACATAGACATCAGAGGGAGACGGAGAGTGCCCCCTGCTAGACTTTAGCCGGATGTTTCATGTCTGTCAGAAAGCCATTAATCAGATAAGAGGGACACCTCAGGGCTGACGGAGTCTCACCAGGCCCCTCGCCCACAACATGCATTTTTGAGATAGGATGGCACAAGGTGTATCATCCTCCAGCCATAAAACAATTGATATGAATACTGGTTTGTTGAGCTATTACCAGGCCAAGGTTTGAGAAAAGGAAAAATAGTTAGTCTTAGGTGGAACCATTTTGAAGAAAGGCAGTTCCAAAGCAAATACATAGTTTCATTACATAGCTTAAGAAAAAAATTTCCACAAGAAAAACACATGGTTAGCTCAAGGTTTGAGAAAAATTAAGTTCTGGTGGAACCAGGTGTCATCGTGGCAACACAGAATTTTAAAAGACACCTGCAGCCTATTTCCTCCATTTGGACACCCCTGGCCTTCCTGCCTGTTACCCTCTCAGCTGGTTCAAAATTGGGAAAGGAGTATGTCAAGGCTGTATACTGTCACCCTACTTATTTGACTTCTATGCAGAGTACATCATGCAAAATGCTGGGCTGGATGAAGCACAAGCTGGAATCAAGATTGCCGGGAGAAACATCAATAACCTCAGCTATTCAGATGACCCCCCCCCCCACCTTATGATAGAAGAGAAGAGGGATTAAAGAGCCTCTTGATGAAAGTGAAAGAGAGTGAAAAAGCTTGCTTAAAAACAACATTCAATAAACTAAGATCATGGCATCTGGTCCCATCACTTCATGGCAAATAAATAGGGAAACAATGGAAACAGTGACAGACTTTATTTTCTTGGGCTCCAAAATCACTACAGATGGTGACTGCAGTCATGAAAATGAAAGATGCTTGCTCCTTGGAAGAAAAGCATGACAAACTTAGGTAGCATATTAAAAAGCAGAGACATGACTTTGCTGACAAAGTCTATCTAGTCAAAGCTATGGTTTTTCCAGTAGTCATGTATGGATGTGAGAGTTGGGCCATAAAGAAAGCTGAGCGCTGGAGAACTGATGCTTTTGAACTGCGGTGTTGGAGAAGACTCTTGAGAGTCCCTTGGACAGCAAGGAGGTCAAACCAGTCCATCCTAAAGGAAATCAGTCCTGAACATTCATTGGAAGGACTGTTGCTGAAGCTGAAACTCCAGTACTTTGGCCATCTGATGTGAACAGCCAACTCATTGGAAAAGACCCTGATGCTGGGAAAGATTGAAGGCAAGAGCAGAAGAGGGCAACAGAGGATGAGATGGTTGGATGGCATCACCAACTCAATGGACATGAGTTTGAGCAAGCTCCAGGAGATGGTGAAGGACAGGGAAGTCCAGAGTGCTGCAGTCCATGGGGTCACAAAGAGTTGGACATGACTGAGTGATAGAACATGTTCTTAGAAAATGCATTCTGAAGAATTTAGGGTGAAACATGATGTCCTCAAACAATAATCGATCAATTGAGCACTAGATCCTGGATCGAACAAATGGAGCAAAGCCAGTGAATCTAGGTGAAGGATACATAGGTTATTCTGTAGGTTGGAATTTTAAAAAATAAATTGGGAGAATTAAAAACAGAAACACACAAGGCCCTTGTGTGTTTGAGTGGCTAAGTCTCCATGCTCCCCATGTAGGTGGCCGAGGTTTGTTTCCTGGTGGGAACTGAATCCCACATGCTGCAATTAAAGATCCTGCATGCCACAAAGATTCAAGATCCTGTGTGCCAGGAACAGTCAAATAAATAGATATGTATAAAACCCCACATCAACAGAGAAGTGCTTCCCATACTATCAGTGGATTGTCCTTCCCGAACAGAGAGCAGCTGTGACATTAAGAAAGATGTCATTGCTTTTCTGTGCGGCCCCAAATTGGGGCTCATGCTCTCAGCCCTGACATTGGCCTGCTTGCTACATGTCTCATAGCTCTGGTTTTTTGTTAATTTAAACATAAAGCTCCTTTGCTAGGGGATATTGTGGATGTACACATCCTAAGCTTCACTTCTCCACACCACCTTTAGCTCCTGCTTTCAATCTGGCTAATTCTTCCCATCCAGATAAAGACAACTAACCAGCAAGTAGTCTCATGCCTACTACGTGCCAAGCAGTGCATCTCATGTTCCGTCATTCTCACCCATAACATAAAGTTCGGGAAAGACCCCGTGAGGCCCCAAGTCCTTGATCTCTTCAGTTGACACGACGTAGGGGAGACTAGTGGTCATAAACATGGGTTCTGCAGCCAGGCAGCCTGGGCTTAAATTCTGGTCCTGCCAGTTACCAGCTGTGTGATCTTGATCAAGTGACTTAACCTATCTATGCCTCAGTTTCCTGAGATCATAACTCACAGGGTTGCTTCAAAGAGCATAGAAGTCAGTGTCTAGTAAATACTTTGCAAAATCCTGGCACGTAGCAAGCGCTCAGTTAGTTTTGGCAATAATTACTGTGATCGCGAGTCCTCCCCTGGTATTTCTCTAAAATATCAAGCTGCCCAGTGCACCTATACAAACATCCAACTTGATGAATATCGACAGCATCAGTATCATGAATAGTTCTGAATGCCTGGCACATGCAAGGCACAGCTTGGCCATTTGTATTACGGACAGTTATGGTTCAGAGCAGAGGTGAGCTGTAGACAGCTGTGGAGGGTGATGCCCCTGGCTCACCTTGGGAAGGGGGCCTGGTCTGGCAGCTTTCTCTTGAGGGCAGGCACTGTGCTAGGTCATTCATGCTGGTATCCAGCCCTCTATGGTGAGCAAGCTGCCTTTCTTTTGATAGATGATTTACTGACACATACATACAGCACTCAACATTTGTGAGGGACCAAGGTCCAGAGCAGCACTCTTTGTCACGCACATCCCCTCCATGTCCGCTCCATCCTCGGACCCTGGTGAATGGGGTAGGAGTGGGTAAGCAGAATTCTTGATACAAAGCTGTCAACTGATGTCCATCATCGCCCTTTGTGGGCACCATTCTAAATCCAGGGGATACGGGCACCCACATTCTTGCTGGGCTTCAAGTCTAGGACAGGGTGAGAAGGGGCTGAGTGACAGGGCTGAAGGATGCTGACAGAAATGCTCTGGGGCAGGCACTTCACGTAGAATGCAGGACTTGTTTGGTTAGACCATAAGGACGGGGAGAGGTGTGTCCTGGGGCTGAGGGGTGTGCACTCCACAATGAATGTGCTGAAGTGGCTGAACTGGATCCATCTGTGCTGTGTAGACGGAATTGGAACACAGTATGCACCTGCAAGTGACTGCCGGGAGATCGGGTTGGACAGCTGGTCATCCAGACTCCTCCTGGAGTGTCAGCACAGAATAGACCGCTGGCCACACAGGAAGCAGCTGTTCAATAGAGGGCCTGGGATGCCTTAATCCTAAACCAGACTCAGCGCCATCGCCACCTGCCATGTCCAGAGCAGAGAACCCAGAGACGAGCCTGCAGTGCTGGGGCTTTATGTAGGCGGACTCTTCCTCTGAAATGCAGGGCTGTCAGTCTTGGCCCTCAAGTGACCACTCCATACCCTAGAGAACTTTCAGGGTTAGGACAGCTGAGAGGAAGGGTGGGGGATGGGGATGGGGGGCTGGACTGGGGACCAGTTTTCTTAGGGCTTGGGCAGAGCAGGGGGGGGAGGAAATTGACACAAACAGGGAAGCTGATAGGCAGCCAAGACATGAGGCCTGCAGGGCTGGCACAGGATACTCTGTCTGTGCGCCCCTCCTGGCCCCTGCCCCACCCCTATCCCTAGAACCCGCAGCCTGGATCCCAGCCATCCTGGGGCCCCACCTGGCATCTACCCCTCCAATTCTTAGGCGGCTGGGGCAGGGCGATGATGGCGGCATGGTGGATGGATAGCAGTTTCACCCCAAGGGGAACAGTGCTCCTCAAAAAGTCCCTGGGGATCACTCGGGGTCACATAGCCACTGGGGGACCCAGGTCAAGTGACCCTGAGTAGCAGGCAGCACCTACAATTCACTGGGGTCCTAACACTCACTGGAGAGACTGTCGTTCCAGTCAATGATTTTAGCCCCAGGCTTAAAGCAGGTGCTTAGCGACATATGAATCATTTATGAAGAACGTTAGGACAGCTCCTCCTCCAACCAGCTGACCAGGGTCGCACGTGACGAGAGAAAGACCAGGATTCCCAGACCCTCGGAGAAGCTGTGGGACACTGGGGCAGCACAGGACTCAGCAAAGACAACTCAGTGTTTAGTGTTCTGTGGGCCCGTTTATTTCCTTCCAAGACCGTTTGCGTTCCAGCCACATCTTCCCGGAATGAACCCAACCACACAAGGTCAGTACGAGATTGCAGTCTGTTTTTAAAGTGCTACCTAGGAATACAATCACGGTCGGGTAAATTCATCACCATGCTTGGTCATCAAGCCAAACCTCTCCGCATACCTGGAAACCCTTTTGTTTTCTTTTTTGAAAAAAAAAAAAAAAACAACCTGTAGCTTTGATACAACACTGAGGAGGCGGGGAACTAGAAGCCTAAATTATAAATGGCACATTACTGGTCATTTGGAAGCTGGGGGAATGGGGCTGTGCTATGCTCAGTCATGTCCAGCCCTTTGTGACCTCATGGACTGTAGCCTGTCAAGCTTCTCTGTCCATGGGATTTCCCAGGCAAGAACACTGGAGTGGGTTGCCATTTCCTCCTCCAGGGTGAATGGGGCAGCTTGTTGCATTTTGACTGCTTCCTCATCTGGAAGGAAAGAATGCCAAAAAAAAGGAAAAGAAGGAAGCAGAGAGGTGTAACCTGAGTTTGCTTCACAGGACTAGCAGTGCTGATGTCCCCGGGGCCGCTTGCTTTGGTCATCACGCCTTCGCAGGTTTGGGGTGGTGGTGGCAGGACCGGGCAGCAAGGTCTAGGCTGGTGCTGAGACCTGTTTTTCATCTGATGGAGTTAAATGTTCTGACTTCCAATAGCCACCAACTTACATTTCAAGTTTCAGGACTGAGGGCCATGAGAACATTACTCAGAAAACATTTGAATTGAGTGGCAGCAGTGTAAATTAACCTTTCCCTTTCTGTCCAAGAAGAAAATGTACAGCATTCTTCTATAGATGTGACCAGTGAGACCAATCAAACATCTGGACAGGCACCCAGCTTGTGATTGGCTGGCAGCAGCAGGCCAGGTAATCATCTCTAGAAATCCAGGGATGCTGTGGACTTAAACTTGAGACCTGATTGAAATAAAGTGCTCAGTCTAAACCTTCTTCCTCACAGCAGGTTTTCAGCCAGAATGATGAGATGGGTACTTCTGTTGATGCTACATGAAAACAGACACACACCTAAAGGTCCATTTCATTCCTCAGGAAATAACACAGGCTTGTCCTTAAACAAATCCAATAGAAGTATTGAAACTTATTAAAACCGACATGAGCAGCTGGTTCCAGACATACAGATACACAATAATATTAGTGTTCATGAGAAATTGCTTTCAAACCACCACTCTGCAAGAAATTTCATCAAAACAATATCAAAAGCTGCCAAACCACTCTCACATGTGGAAAAGGTAAAGGGAATGAAGTGATTTACAATAAGTAGGTTTTGCATTTGGTGTATAATCTTAATTGATGTTTGGTGTCAATGACATTTAACATAAATATCCTACGCTATTAAAAAATACACCTGGATAAACAGCTTGGAAATGAAACATTCACATTATCAATACAGCCCATGTTCTCACGGCACTACCCTGACGCTACCTTTCATTTTTCTTGTCTTATTCCTATGTCAGTGTCCTCTGTCACTTCAGAAAAATCCATCTGCTGGAGACTAATGTATGTGCATCTGGAGGGTGGGCTCCTGGAGTGACCTAAATGTACAGGGTTCGTGATGTGCATCTAATAGACACCAGCAGACACACATCTCATCAGCACACACTCCCTCTTGTGTTAATCCATGTGTTTCTCCCTCACAGGTTGGACAGAAAGCCCCCGACACTTCCCCAGGACCCTGCAAAGGTTTCAGGTCTTGAGAAAGTTGAGAAGCAGAGCCCTGGATGAAGGTATGGAGCAGTGAACAGGATGCTCGTGGGGTTGTTCAGGAATGGGAATGGCTACGACTTCTTTTAGAGCGAGAAAGTCGAAACTAAAACTCTGACACCTTCACACTCAAAGAAGTTGAGTTCAAATCAAATAAAAAATTGCACTAACAACTTCTGATCACTGCCTGACATTCTGACACACACAGTACCCTCTTAGAATTAATTCTGAAACGTCACAGGTTCTGCCGACCACATGAAAAAGGACAAGAATCCCTCAAGTAAAACAGAACATTAATGAGACCATTGGTTCCAAAAGACTAGTAGCAATTTCTAGTCTGTGGGGACTAATTTGGTATGAACATACTAGATTTTGGAATGTCAGGTGCTAATTTACAGTGATAAATTAGCTAATTTATCTGTAAATGCTAATTGACAGTGATAACAATTGGAGTATAATCTTTAAAAGCAACGTATGCTAAAAAAGTCATTTTACAGTCACTTGATAATTTGTGGGATACCTAAGGATTTTGAAATGTGCATTTAAAAATAAAATTCCTGGTTTTCAAGTGTTTTTGATGTGGACCATTTTTAAAGTCTTTATTGAACCTGGTTCAATATTGCTTCTGTGGTGTATATTCTAGATTTTGGCCACGAGGCATGTGGGATCTTAGCTCTCTGGCCAGGGATTGAACCCCCTACTCTGGGAGGTGACGTCTTAACCACTGGACCACCAGGGAAGTCCCTAAAATAAAATTCTTAATGTTATTTTCTAATCTCATCCTCAAAAAGAAAAAAAGTAGGAAAGGGAAGAATTCCATAAACTTGATTTTTATAAAGGTTTCTGCTCATCCCTGGCTCTCTTATCCCTGAAATATATGTTGAAGGAGTCACAAAAGCACCTCTAGAAAGGGACTCACCCAATTTCATATCTGTGACAGAAGCCAAGTTTTCATAATTGGCTTTGAGTCTTATGGAGAAAAATGGATCTTATGCAAAACCTGTCATCCTGATGACAGGTGCTCCTTAATAAGCATTTCTCTTAAAAGTGGCTCATCCAGAAGGAGTGAAAAACTGTAACTGGACCCCAGGGGAAGGGCGCACGGGTGAGGAACGTGGTTTCCCCTAGGGGAAAGGCGAATTGATGAGGAAGGTTATTTGGAAGATCCATAGGGTACTAACATCGTGTGCCAAGCTCACTGCTTTTTCCACTAAATTAAAACAAGGGCCTCCCAAGAGTGGCTGAGCACCGTTCACAGTAGCATTCTGAAGAGCTCATAAAAGAAATCTGATGTATGTTTGGCTCATTTGTTATTAAACTTCCATTCCTAAGACTCACACCTGAGACATAAAATGATTTCTTCCTTTGCCCTGATAGTACTTTGTTTCAGCTGTTGGCAATATTTGGCAAAACCTTGAACTACACAAAAACCACGTATGTATGGTGAACACATCCTTGTGTCTGTGGCTTATTGCTCCTGACTTCATCTGACGGGCTGGCTGCTCTCCTGTGAGCCCGGACGGCAGACGGCAGGGAAAACATTCTGTGTGTTGACTGCTCTGTGGTGTTATTATAGCTTCTGACGCTATCCAGAAAAACGTAAAACCACATAAGGATTTACATATCTCCTACTTGCAAATAGGCTCAAAGTAAACTTAGAAAAGTGTTCAGCATAATATGCATAGGATATATTTAGTATTTGCATAATTTTTCAAGTTATATGGCTAATATCAAAGGCAAGTGTCTTCCTATATTTGTCATAGTGTCTGTGTTACTGCGGTGATTTCTCTGTTTGCCTGTATCCCACCTCTCAGTCTGCAGGGGCGGCTGCACTTTTTATTCTGAGTGGCCAATCAGGAGAGGTGACCCATCCATTCCATTCACAGTGACAACAGGTAGGGACCGTCCCCTTTGTTATGTGGTCCAGGCACCAACCACGGTTAGAGCACGGAGGACTGAGCTCGCTTCCCCAGCTGCCCGTCCACAGCCCCTTACAGTGAGTTCCACAGCTCACACGGGAAGCATCCTCCCATTCAACTTCAATCCTTAGCTGTGAGCACAGGCAAACGGTGGAGTCTTCGGGTCCCCTGGCTTCTGGTGGCAAATGGGGCTTTGCAGGTTCTCTTCAGGGAAGCCTCCTGGATGGAGACTGTACTTTTTTTCCCCCTTTAAAAGACAAAACGGTTGGAAGAAACCCAGCTAGATGGTGGACAGGGCGGCCGTCCGGCAGCTTGCTGGCCCCCTGGCTGTATCCCGGCAGGTGGTGATGGTGGGTCCGCATCTGCAGCATCCCTGGGGAGGAGGCGCCCGCCTACGGGCAAGGGTCCGAGGGGGCACCATTCAGGGTGCTCTGGCCCCGGTGCCTGGAGAGCAGCTTCTTGTTCAGGATCCGGGAGAGCGTCACCCCCTTCCTCCGCGCCCCATCAGGCTGCTGCAGGAACACGAGGTCATTGTGCGACTGGCTCAGGCCGGGGTCTTTCTGCTGGTGCCGCCGGCGGAAGAAGAGCTTGGCACCCTTCCTTAAAATTCCTCCTGAAAGAGCAAGGCACAGGGTCAGGGGGCTGTGGCGAGAGGCTGGGACGTGTCCGGGAGGGAAGGAGAGAAGGCAGCTCCAGTGACTAACACAGGCAGCCTGTGACTGCAAGTACAGAAAGGCAGCTGGGGCAGGCCTGCGTGCAACACAAGAGCTCCCAAGGTGTAGTGAGCAGAGCAGCTCAGAACATGAGTAGGGGCAGCGGGCTGGACTGTCCCTTGGAACCCAGTCCCAGGGAAGGCACTTAGATCCCCGACTTTTACGGGTCCCCCAGCCCTACCCACTCCCTGTCATGAGGAACAGTATAAATAGCAGAGCAGGGCTCTAATGACCCAGAAAGGATGCTCTGATATTAAAACCAAATTAAGGACTCTGACAGAAATGATATTCCCCTTCTTAGGAAAGTTGTTGTTCAGTGCCTGAGTCGTGTCCGACTCAGTGCAACCCTGTCGACTGTAGCCCGACAGGCCCCTCTGTCCATGGGATTTCCCAGGCAAGAATACTGGAGTTTGTTGCCATTTCCTTCTCCAGGGGATCTTCCTGACCCAGGGATCGAACCCGGGTCTCCTGCCTTGGCAGGTGGATTCTTTACCACTGAGCCACCTGGGAAGCCCCTTAGGAAAGTTAAATAACACTTATTCTTTGGGGGAGGAAGAGCTTTTGTAACTCCAGATCCAGCATGTGTCTATCAAGCTAAATCACATGAAATGTCTGTTACTTGATCACTTTTGATCGACAAAACCTCAATTTTGCTTGTTTCAACCTATGCGGATTTGACGTAAAATGATAGAACATGAAATAGAACAAATATAGCAGCAGCAATGATTTCAATGGCGATAGTTCCTTAAAGGTTAAAGGCCAGCTACCATAGCAACGGGACAGAGCCCACTAATCTGCTTTCACTTCCACAAACTAGTTTAACATCCTGTGAACAAGGCCCAACAGGGTCCCTTCCAGTCAGGCTGTGAAACCCATGACCATTTGCATGTAGGAGTTAAGGACTTTGAAAGAAGAATGGCTTGACCTTCCCAATAAGGAGCTTCATAGCTAATCTGGCAATTCATTCTTTTCATGACAGATCCAGCGAGTACTTCAAAAGCTGTGACATATGCAGAAACCATCCGGCTGTATCCAAACGCGAGGCCCAAGGGCAACACTTTGCTCTTCTAGCTGAAATCTACAGATAATTGTGGAATCTGACCCAGCCTTGTCCACAGACCTTTGCAGGATCAGCACTGACTGTGGGGAAGGCGGCAATCCCACGAATTTCAGAGCCCACACCCTAGACCTGAACTTAAGGATGCCCGTCCTACTTGCTCTGCCCAGAATGGATGGGTCTCCTCTCCTGACTGGTGCTCCGGATAAAACGTGCAGCCACCCCCGAGGACTGAGAGGTGGGACAGAGAAACAGAGACACCACCACGGGAACGAAAACACTATGATAAATGTAGGAAGACATTTGCCTTTGATATCAGCCATATAACGTGAAAACTTAGGAGCTTCTGTGCGGAAGCTCAAGAGAAATGGGCGGAATTTCACTGGGTCAAAGCCGCCCCCAAAGGCTTGTTTTGATTTTCTCTTTGGATACAATCACCTTTCAAGAAGGCTGATTAGGATACACATATATATATATCAGTATATATATATATATACACACACACACATCAGTCAGTTCAGTTCAGTCGCTCAGTCGTATCTGACTCTTTGTGACCCCATGGATTGTAGCACACCAGGCCTCCCTGTCCATCACCAGTTCCCGGAGTTTACTCAAACTCATGTCCATTGAGTTGGTGATGCCATCCAACCATCTCATCCTCTGTGTATGTATATATGTATTTACAGTTATATATATTTATAGTTATATATATTTATAATTATATGTATATGTATAATATGTATATATTTACAATTATTATAAATATATATATAATTGCAAATATAAATAAATATATATATAATTGTAAACATATATATACACAGAAAATGAGATGGTTGGATGGCATCACCGACTTGATGGACATGAGTTTGAGAAATGGCAACCCACTCCAGTATTCTCTCCTAGAGAATCCCATGGACAGAGGAGCCTGCAGGCTACAGTCCATGGGCCACAAGGGTCAGACACGACTTAGTGACTAGACCACCACCGCCACCAAAGTCGCGAGGTGGTGTGCGGGGGCTTGAGGAAGGCTGGAAAGGGGACAGAGCAGAAAGGTGAAAATAAGTCTCAGTGGCTTTACTCCTGTCAGCGGGCCTGACTGGCTGCTCCCTGGACCTCAGAGGTCCATTCCCAGATCCATTCTAATCCCTGGAAGATGCAGCATATCTCAAAAAAACCATCAGGCAGAGTGCGTGGTGGCTGGAGTCACCACAACCCATGGGGCCTGACCCTGGAGTCTGGCCAGTGGGGTGGATACAGTGATGCCTGCTGGTGAATGACCCAGGGACTCAAATGTCCCGGAGGCTCCCAGCGTGGCCAGGTTCCCTTGGGTTGGGGTGGGCGGGGGGCAGGAGGCACTTAGGAGGTGTTTCTGGTCTACAGGTTCCTGCTCTGGGTTAAGCTTTGTTTGTTGCACACTCAGTCATGTACGACTCTGCGACCCCATGGACGGCAGCACGCCAGGCTTCAGCCCCTCAAATGGCATGTAAATGTGGGGTGTCACATTAGAACACATGAGAGGGAGGGAAGTCCGAGGGACCCATCTGGTTAATCTAGACTCTAATCCCACTTCCCATTCCCATCTCCCTGGGGTGGGGGATGGGGAATGGAAGTGTGGGGAGGGGAGCAGACTGGTCTGTCCCCCAGGCCAGCTGCAGACCTAGGGATGTGGAAGCCAGCAGTAAGAGAACCTCCCCTCAAACACTCCATCCACAAAGCCCATTTCACACGTGTCCCTCTGCTGAAATCCCATCCAGGGTTTGGAGGCAGGGTCTGAGGTGTGAGTGGGGGCGGTGTCGCGGTTTGGATCTTGTCCATCCAGAATTCTTATGTTGGGGTCCTAACCCCAGGCCCTCAGAATGTGACCTTACTTAGAGATATGGTCATGACATTGACAATTCAGTTACAGCAAGGTCATTAGGACAGGTGCTAATCAAGTATGACTGGGGTCCTTATAAAAAGGGGAAGTTTGAACAGAGGCACACTGGGAAATGCCATGTGAAGATGAAGGCAGAGATCAAGGTGATACAACTACAAGCCAAGAGGCAATGTGCTATGTTGTTAGCAATCCCCCCACCCCAAAGCTGGGGGAGTGGCTGGGACAGACCCTCCCTCCCAGTCTCAGGAGCAACCAGACCTGCCCACACCTTGATCTTGGACTTCCAGCCTCTGGAACTCAGAGAAGAAACCTCTGTTGTCTAAAGCACCTCACCTGTGGAAGTCTGTTTCAGCCACCCCCAGGATCTAACACAGATGAGACAGGGAAGGGGAAGATCTGACTTAAGATGAGGATCCTGAAACACCAGCCACATCCTCCTGTATCCTTGAACCCTGGACACCGTGTGGAAGACTGCGCCTGCCCTGCCAGGCACACATGCGGTTTCTGTTCTTCATCCTCAAGTCCACCCTCTGGAGCAGGTGTGCTGTGTTAACTTTGCCTGTTCAGTGTCAATGCAGAACCGGATGCTGTACTCTGGTGCAGATTGACCCCTAACTTGACACGACTTGTTGAGGCTTCTATGGGGACATCGGCTTTTTGGACAGAGGATGGTCATATGAGGGGAGAGACTGAGGTTTGCACATCTACAAGCTGCAGCCCAGGTTATATTTCCCAGCCACCTCCGAGGGTGCTCTCATCTCTTGCTTACAAATAAAAAAGTAGAGACTCGGAGAGGGACATGCTCTGTCCTGCAAAGCTTGGCTCCTCTGTGCTGCTGAGGATGCATCTGAGCTGGAGGTGGCTGTCGGGCATCTGGAGGGCTGGCCTGCCAAGTTGCCACTGGGGAGTCCTCCAGAGGGTGGGATTGAGCAGTTCTCAGAGGGAGCGCAGAGCAGAGCCCTGCTCTTTGGCAGGGACTTGGATAGGCTTCTGGGCGTGATGAAAGGCATGCTAGTGGCCTGGGGAGGACAGAATACTCCAACGCTGTGAGCCCTTCTCCAGGCTCCACAGTTTAACTCATCACATGTGAAGAAGGACCAGTACAAGCCGAGGTTATTCCATTTTCATCACTAAATAATAATGTTGTTGTCTGTTTAAACTTGGCCCCTCAAGCACAGTGACCTTCGGGGTAAATAACTGGGGATGGACACAGCCACGGGTGCGCTTGGTGGATGCCGATACAGCCGCACCGTGGCAGGTCGTAGCTCAGACGGGCAAGCGCCCTCTTCTTGGCAGGGAGGCAGTACCGTACAGAGCCACGGTGACCCGGACGCTGGCTCCCAGTGTTCCGAGTCAGTCTGCCCAGCGTGCCCAGCGACTCCATCCGGCACTGAGCTGAGTGTTGCTGGGAAGCCCCTGTCCGTGTGGTCCAGGTCTCCCATCTGTGCCTGAGCCCTAGGAGATACCCCAGGTGACATGCGTGGCCTTCATCCAATCAACTGAGAACAAAAAGGAAGGATCCCCGGGGCAGAGATTCTGCCTCAAGACTGCGGCATCAGCTCCTGTCCGCCCTGTACGTTTCAGACTCACCCGCACAAACCTGCTCCTTGAAATCTAGAACCAATCCATTCTGTTTCCCTGGAGAACCCTGATAACACAAGAACTCTATAGTTTGGAAGGTCACACTTTCCCCGGGCCCCAGAATCTGTCACTCTTTGCTGATGAGGGAAGTCACAAGCATGGGGCAAGGGAGTGGGGCTGTTTGGATTTAACAAGCCCATCTCATCCACCTGACCGGCAAGAAGCAAGGCTCAGACCTCACTCCCGATCTTAAAGAAGCCTGAAGGTCAAATGTGAAAATGGGCTATGTGAAACTTAAGGCAAATAACCAAAATCTTAGATGGCACCAGGAAGAGAAAAAAAATCTTTCCCTGGTTCCAGCAAGGTTAATTAAAAAAAAAAAAAAAAAAAAATATATATATATATATATATATAAGGCTCAAGTATAAACACATTGTTGTTGTTTAGTTGCTCAGTTGTGTCTGACTCTTTTGCGACCCTATGGACTGTAGCCTGCCAGGCTCCTCTGTCCATGGGATTTCCCAGGCAAGAATACTGAAGTGGGTTGCCATTCCCTTCTCCAAGGGATCTTCCCGACCCAGGGATTGAACCTGCATCTCCTACATTGGCAGGTATATTGACAAGTGTATTCTTTACCACTGGCACCCCCACCGAGAAACCCCATAAACTCATATATGAAGGAATCAAAAATAATTATTCTATTTAATGTTGCAGATACTCCCCACTTTATTCCTGGTTGTTTCCACAATTTAACAGACATAAATTGCTCATGGAAAAATGTGTCCCAACATCTTACAGATAGGAGAACGGTGACCAAAAGCAAACTTGTAGATTGCAGTTTGCTACCCAAAGGACAGCTTTAGATTTCAAGCGGAACCATGGACAGCCCATTTATAGAAATGACTACCTTTTAGAACCAAGGCCAGTTAAGGAAGCCAGTCTGTCTGTATCTCTTGGCGAGGTGGTTTTGTCACATCAGCTAACACAGTTCTGTCTTTCCCTGAGACGCTGTTCCTCTACCACCTAACCAGGGCACTTTGAAGGAGGACGGTGGGAAAACTAGCATCCTGGGAAGGTCAGACTGGGAAGGGACGGGAGGAATAAGGAAGTGGGGAGGTTATTTAACTTCCAGCTCAGTTAGGATATCTGCTTTCCTCATAGCAAGACTATTCTTAATTAAAAAAAAATATATAAAACAAAAATAACTTACTGTGTAGGCAATTAACTCTGGTTGGCATAGCGATCCTCTTAAGTTAAAGGGGATGAGCAGGAGATGGAGAAAAGGAAGAAGTGAAAAGAAAAGTTTGCAACAGCAAAATCAGAATGCGAGACGGTAAGAGTTTGAAGCATTTACATCACACAACATAGGACGTTACTGTGTAGGACGTTGGTCTGTTTCTCTTTGTCTTACTTTTGAATATTTTTCAAAGTCTCCACCAATGCTTTTGTTCTTACTTGCGGTAAAACAGACATAAAATGCACCATCTTAGCCACTTCTAAGTTTGGTTTGTCTGAAGCACATTCGCAGTGTGCTGTAAGCATACCAGGGCTTTGTTAAGCTAAAAATAAAACTAATTTGAGGAATGTATTTCCTGTTTTGGCTGCATCATCACAGTAAGTAGATTTCCAATCAGCAGAATTCCAGGGGAATTCTAACAGGCAGGCAGGTCTCAGAAAGCTAACTTCCTCCTATGACAGGAGACACAGGTGGTTCTTAATCTGAAAACTGGTTTTAGTTTAAAAAGGAGAGCTGCCTCTTTATCACCAGTTTTGGTGGGAAACAACAACCATCTGCATAATGCAGAATCATCTAAGTTTCTGACAACAAATCTCTCAGATAACACTGGAATATAAAGCAATTTTTTAAAGTGCTACCAAATGGGTCCCTTTAAAAAATCCTGGGTCTGTGAAGCCCTAGGAGTGAGGTGCGTCCTGTGAGCCCAGGGCCGCCCGCGGGGCTCAGGGTGGAGAACCAGCGCACCTGTGGGCACCAGGTCCCCAGAAGTGAGGGTGTCACCCATCCCGCCGGCCACGGGAGAGAAGCGGGGTGTCCAGGACACAGCAAGGACACAAACCGCAGGGAAAGAACTCCCTGGGAGGACCGCGGAGGGAGGGAGGGAGGGAGGAGCAAGCTGCGGTCTCTGAACGCACCAGGGTTGGCGAGGCTCAGCCTTTCAGAATGAATTGAGGGCGGGAGGCAGGGTCGGCTTCTGTGAGAAGAGGAGACGCCTGCTGGTCTGTTGGGCACAGAAGGGGTGCACCCACCTGTTCCCCATGTGTCCACCCTGCCCAGCGCCCACCTGCCTGCTTTAGGTCCAGATGAGCCCCCTTGGGCGGCTCTGGCCCCAAGATGCCGGGGGTGGGGGGGTGGTACATGCCGGGCTGTGGACCAACAGCCAGGCCACCTTTTTTACAACAGAGGCCAGGAAGCCGCCACAGAGCCAGTGCTCAGGTCACCGCTCCCCACGCCACTCCTGGCCACCCGACGGGGCCCTGGGAATATCAGGCAGCAGGCAGATGGAGCCCGATCTTCATCTCAGGGTCTGGAACCACACCCAGGAATCCTCTCCTCTCTCTCTCCTCTTCTCACTTCTGCTTCCTCCCCGATCTGTCCCCTGATCTGCGGGGGTGGGTCGGGGGGAGAGACAGGAATCGAATGGGGAGGGCTCTCCAGCTCCATCCCAAGGATACCAGGTCTGTCCTGTGCCCCAAGGTGTGATGAGCGGCACCCCTGGCCTTGACCTGGCTGAAGCCAGCAGCGCCCCCCACTCCCCGCTATGACAATTGAAACTCTCCAGCCACGGCCAGTGTCCCCTAGGGAGGGGACACGATTGCCCCAAGCAGGAACCACTGCGCTGGTCCCCGGCACCAAGAACAAAGGAGCAGGAGGCAGAGCCGCTGACCACGGTTCCCAACCCGTGAGATTCTTAATGTCTACCCTCGCCGAGGAGCCAGGATGTAGCACAGAGCTGTACCCAGGACTCCCGGCTTGGCCCCAGCCCCTGCCTCGGCTCTCCTGTCCCATCCTCTGCACTGGGACCTCCTATAACTGCCCGGCCGCCCGGGAGGTTTTTGGGGAGGCGGGCACCGCAGTAGGTACATCCCCGTACATGGAGGAGGGAGCTGAGACTCAGCGAGTCTTGAAGCCTCACATCTAGAGCTGGCTGAACCTCTGGGCTAAATTCTCTTGGCAAGAATCTTCAGGTCACCATCGGGCCAAAGTGCTGTCTGGGTTAAACTGCACACTGAAGAAATGTACAGATTTAAAGCCCTGTTTTAGTGCTAATGTGAAGCAGTCGCGTATTCTAATACAATGATTATCTTACCTCTGCACATGTATTAAGTTAATTGGTTAATTTTCAAGGGAGCTCTCTCCCCGTGGGTCCTGTTAGGGATGAATGGGAAGGTCTGGTTTGGTTTCAGTTGGAGAGAAGAGTCTGAGAGGCATGCAAGTGCAGGGGAGCCCATCTGTGCAGCTGAGGGAACCCCAGTCTCTGCCCAGCAGGTCTCCTTGGCTCCATCGTGGTATGTGGCTCCTGGTGGCCCCCCTCCATTCTCTGGATGGTTCTATTCTCAGGAGGAGGGTGCAAAGACAGAGAACAGGGTGCCTCTAGCCATGAACACCAAGTGGCCCCAAGAACAGAGAGATGACCTCGCTGCTCACACTCAGAAGTGTTCTATACGTGCCCCAAGCCCTGCCCATGGGCTCGAAATGGGCTCAGACATTGAGTGCAGGTGTTTTTGTAGTCATGGGGGTGCAAGGGTAGGGTGCCCTTGTAGAGGAGAGGGGAAAGAGAGCAGAGACTGAGAACTGAATTTTAGCCTGGAAACTAGCAGGAGACCGAAGCCACGGACTGGCGGAGGGGAGTGATGGACAGCAGGGTCAGGGTGGGCAGGGAGGTAGGGAGGGGCTGGTACCTTTATGCTTCTTGGCAGCGGCTGGCTCCAACTCCGATACACTCAGGGAGCTCTCAGACAACTCGTCCCCCTCGGGGTCCTGCAGGGCCTGGCCACCCCATGCCCCAGCCGGTGGCTCCTTCTCCAAGTCCCAGGAGTCTAGCTCTATCTCCTGGGGCTCCAGGGCTGGCAGGGTCCCCACTGGGGCCTCCTCCTCCTCCTTGGGCAGGGCAGAGGTCACAGCCACCTCTGGCTGGTCCTGGGGGACAGCCTCTTGGCGGGCACCATCCATGGAGGCTGCGTAGTCCAGCATCAGGGCTGCGTCACTGTCCTGAGATAGCGAGGTCTGTCCGGGGGTGAGAGACAAAGTCAGGGTGAGGAAGATGCAAGGATACTCAGGAGGAGCAGTGAGCTGGAGAAGCCTTGACAGCCCCACCCACACAGCCGTGGGGTTGGTTTCGGCGTCCGAAGGTGCCCGGCCCTCCAAGGAGACAGCTAAGGAAGCTGAGAATCAGTGGACGCAGGTCTCCCAAGGCAGAGGGTCGGCCTGAGGTGCCAGGCCAGGGGAGTCTGGGGAAGAGCACCCCGTCTGGGTGCGGAGGTGGTACACAGTCTGCTTAATGACTGCTGACAACTGCCTTTTCTGACCCAAGTCAGAAATGCCCACTGATTCAATCTGAGACAATTTGACCTTCAGTAAAAATGGGGCCTTCTTGGTGGCTCAGCATAAAGAATCCGCCTGCCAGTGCTGGAGATGTGAGTTCAATCCCTGGGTTGCAAACATCCTCAGGAGGAAGAAATGGCAGGCCACTCCAGTGTTCTTGCCTGGAGAATCCCATGGACAGAGGAGCCTGGTGGGCTACAGTCCAGGGGTCACAAAGAGTTGGACATGACTTAGCGACTAAACAACCACAACAAAAATGGTAAGTCAGCTGGACTAAATGATCTAGAATAAAACCTTAGAGAAGACACAGAGGAGAGGGAGACAGTCACAAGTCTTGTCCTTATTTAACTCTTTTGTTCTTTTTTATTTTTGAAGCCTCTGGTGCCTCAGACAGTAAAGAATCTGCCTGCAAATGCAGGAGACCTGGTTTCTATCCGTGGGTCGGGAAGATCCCCTGGAGAAGGGAATGGCTACCCACTCCAGTGTTCTTGCCTGGAGAATCCATGGACAGAGGACCCTGGTGGGCTACAGTACATGGGGTCACAGAGGGTCAGACACAACTGAGTGACTAACACTTCCACTCTCATTCTTATTTTCTGGTTTTAGTTTAGCATAGCCACACCGCTTGGCATGTGGGATCTTAGCTCCCTGACCAGGTGATGGAACCCCTGCCCTCTGCAGTGGAAACTCGGAGTCCTAACCATTGGACCACCAGGGAAATACAATCACTCATTTATTCATCCTAAAGAAAACCCAACTACTGAACTGAGCCGGGTGCTTCCAGAGATGCCATCGCCCCCTGCTGGCTGCTTCTGGAAGTGCATGCAGGAAACCCAGAGGCATCACCTGGCTCTTGGAAGATAAGTTTCCAAGGCCACCCACAGCCTGGGTACAATTGCAACATTGGTGACTCGCCCCTAGCACCTCCCAGGACCTGTTTTGGCCCCTTTCCCAAGAGCCAGGGGCTCAGTTCTCAGCATGCCCTCCAGTCCACCTTCTCATGCCCTCAAGAAATCAAGCCACCTGCCGTGTCCAAAAATGCATCTTCCTCCTTGTCCCCTCCCAACTACTAAATTTCCCACCTGCTGCTCCATCACTCACATTTTCTTTGCTCATTCTGAAAGGTTAACAAGAGTAAGGGACTGTCACCTGGGCCCTTGCCCTGAGGGGCTGGCCTCTCCAGTAGCCTGGCCTGCCCACTGTCCACCTGGGATGCCTCGAGCCTGCCATCTGCCCTGGACTAAGGTCGCAGAACAGCACAAGAAAGGCACGGGGGCGGGGATGTGTTTTAAAACAAGCTTCATTTCTCTGATGGCAGGAGGCATAAACATTCATTGCAAAAGGAAGCATTTGGAAATGAGTCATGTGTAAAGTGAAAGTTCCCCAAGACGGTGGTGATGGGGGTGGAGGTCCTGTCCCGAAGGGGAGTTGACCTCATCTCGGTCTTTCTCTTTCAGTAATTTTTCTTCAAATGATTCACCAACCTCTCAACACCCAAAGCATCCCAGGTCGGAAACCGTCAAGTTCCTTCCTCAACAGGACAAGCTGCGTAAACAAAAATGCCACAAGTAACCCCTTGTTGGGGGAACACAACCTGACATTCTCCGGGCGGGCACTGGTGGTAAAGAACCCGCCTACAATGCAGGAGATCTAAGAGATGCAGGTTTGATCCCTGGGTCAGGGAGACTGCCTGGAGGAGGACATGGTAACCCACTCCAGTATTCTTCCCTGGAGAATCCCAAGGAAAGAGGAGCCTGGCGGGCTATAGTTCATGGGGCTGCAAGGAGTTGGACATGACTGAAGCCCCGTAGCAAGCATGCAGGTGACCTGACATTCGGGGGTGGAACTTTCCGGAGTTCAGTGGAGAGCTGGGGCGGGGCGGGGCGGATATGGGAGGCGGAGAGGCTCACCTTGGAGACCCCGGATATGATGATCGTGCTCTTCTTCCTCGGGGACTTGAGCTTCAGCTTCGAGGACTCGCTGAGCTGCCGGATGGCGACTTCAGCCACCGGGTCGGCCCCGTTCAGCACCAGCAGCTCTGCCGGGGGAAGAGCAGGGTCGGGCACATTAGCTAAACCTGAAACTTCGACCGGAACTTCAAAGACGGGGCAACAGATCTGGTCGTTAAGGAGGGGCTGGCAAACATTTTCTGCAAAGGGCCAGAGGGTGACTAGCTTGGGCTTTGTGGGCAGCTGGCCTGTCGCAACGACTCCATGCTGTCTCAGAAGTGGGTAAGCAGAGACCAGATGTAAGAGTGCGCACCGGGGACTTCACCCCAAATGTGGTCCAGTGTTTAAGAAGTCGCCTGTCAATGCAGGGGACATCAGTTTGATCCTCGGTCCGGAAAGATTCCACATGCCTCAGGCCAACTGAGCTTGTGTGCCACAACTATTGAGCCCAGATTCTAGAGCCCGTGCTCTGCAACAAGAGAAGCCACGGCAATAAGAAGCCTGTGCAATGCAACTACAGAAAGCCCGTGCGTAGCAATGAAGGCCCAGTGCAGTCAATAAAATAAAGTAAAATTTATAAATAATTTTTTTTACAGTGGGCATGGCAGGTTGTGGGGAAACTTCACAAGTGGGACAGGCAATGTTCTTGGTCTACAGCTGATGCTCTGCGCTTACACACACTCACCAAGGTGTATGCTTCACATCATGCACTTAAAAAATAATAATAATAATAATTTTGTTTACTTATTTTTGGCTTTGCTGCTGCTTGGGCTTTTCTCCAGGTGCGGCAGGTGGGGGCTAGTCTCCAGCGCGGGCTCTAGAGCACAGGCTCAGTAGCTGCAATGCACAGGCTTAGCTGCTCTGCAGCATGTGGGATCTTCCCAGATCAGGGATTGAACCAGCATCTCCCGATTGGCAGGGGGATTCTTTACCACCGAGCCACCAGGGAGACCCTCACATCATGCATTTTAATGTACGGAAGCGATGTCTCAGTGGAGTGATAAATAACTAAGGCATGTAAGGGAACAGAAACCTCTGAGCTTTGGGGAGATGTGAAGTCTGAAGGGCAATGCAGCTATTCCCTGGCCCTGTGGACACATAAGCTAGTGTTCAGGGTGTTGAGGGACCGTTCATGGAAGCTGCTCCTCCCCAGGATTGAGCCCACACCCCGGCCAATATCCAGGGAATGCTTAACTTGGACCCAAGTCCTGAAAAGAGCTCTGTGAGTGTTGTTCCAGGTAATTACCCGCAAGGTGTCAGAGGGGGGCAGCTTTTTCAGTCTCCGTTTGAGGAATGGGGAAGAGAGGAGGTGGCCAGGTGGTGGGCGGCAGGGCTGGGACCCCCCCACCCCCACCCCCCGCCACCTGGCCAGGTCTTTCCCACTCAAGAGATGCTGCTGGACCTCATAGGTAATCGCTGCTCTGGGACAATGAAAAGGACATGGGGTGAAGGGGCAGGATGTCAACAGGAACTTTTTCTCAGCTTGGCCTCAGTCTGTGGACCACAGATGCTCCACTTCCATGGCCATCGTGAAGGACCAAGTGGTGGAGACCTATATGTGGCCACTGACTCCACCCCCCATCCCCTGCCCCAGGGGAAGAATGGAACGTGGTGAGAGCTCCTGGGAGATGGCTGCGATGTTAGTCCCAGGTCTCAGGATGGGGGCGGCATCACCGAGCCCAGAGCTTCCGTCCATCCTCAGAGAGCCCATCCACGTGTTAGCTGTTCTTGAGAAAGCTCCCAGGGTCCCCGGCTGCACAGAGAGGGCTGGGGATACCACCCTCGGGCCAGCAGGGGAAGCACAGCGGGGACACCCCACTCAGGGTGAAGGTGCCCCCATGCTACAAGGCAGAGCTGAGCAAGGACCCTTGGGAGCAGCCAGAGGAGGGATGTTGCTTCCGCCGAGGATTCTGCAGTTGGTGGGCGGGGAGTGGGGGCTACCCTGCAGCTCCCATAGAACCAGGGAAACTCCCACGGGGAAGAGGCAGTTTCCCACTCCTGCCAGGCTCTGAGAACACACAGCCATCCCAAGACAGCACCCATCAGAGGAGAGTTGCCTGCCCACCGCCCACTCCTCCCATCCCATCCGCGACCTTAACAAGAAAAGAAACAGGACTTGGTGGACAGGGGCTGGTGGGCGAGCTGGAGAGAAGCTGCCTGCTCCATCCTTCTCAAACTGCAGGTCACATGTGATGATCAAAGGGAGGAAATTTAACCCCAAATTTAGATTGTGCTTTGACTCCAACGGCAGGGACACAAGCGACCAGGTAGTGGGAACCTGCATCCAGAGTTCTGGGAACACTAACCCAGTTACAGGGGCTTCCCAGGTGGCGTTAGTGACAAAGAACCCACCTGTCAACGCAGGAGATGTAAGAGACCCAGGTTCCATCCCTGGTCGGGAAGATCCCCTGGAGGAGGGCATGGCAACCCACTCCTATATTCTTGCCTGGAGAATCCCCATGGACAGAGGAGCCTGGCAGGCTACAGTCCAAGGGGTTGCAAAGAGTCGGACATGACTCAGTGACTTAGCATCCCACCTTCTTACAGAGGTTTCCGGAGACAAAAAATAAAGAAGTCTTTATAATTACATCCCTGAATCCTGCTTATTTGATGATACCCAGGTAACTGGCACATTGAACAAGAGGAAAAATAACAGTGATAAATTTTTCGCAGTGGGGCACGAGTTGGGTTTTGTGCTTCTTTTGTCCAAGTTCCCGAACACAGGGCAGGGATGCCAATGCCACCCTCAGTCTTCCATTGACTTCCACTTCCCTCTTGTTCTTCTAGTTCCTCACTTATCCTTGAAAAAAACAACTCTCCCCAAACTCTAACAAGGAAACGCGTTTTCTCACCAGATGAGAGCTCGCAAGCAGAGCCTGAAAAAGCCGACTGGGGACCATCTTGAGTGGTCTCACGTTACCTGTGTCTGAGGAAGAGAATGTTTTGCTGACGGGGGCACCGTGGCAGGAAATGGCCTGGACCGAGATGTCCTTCTCGATGACCTTCACCTTGACAGGTGTCCTCTGGGGAGACTCTGCCGGGAGAAATCCTGGTTATATCGGCCCTTCGAAAGCTGTCCGACTCTGCAGTCACCGGAAAGTGAAATCATGTCTCATTTCAGTTCTACTTCAGGCAGCCTGGGGGGCTTCCCTGGTGGTCCAGCGGCTAAGGCTCTACACTCCCAAAGCAGGAGGCTTGGGATCAAACCTTGGTTAGGGAACTAGATCCCACATGCTGCAACAAAAGATTCCCCAGTGCCACAACTAAGACCCAGCGCAGCCAAATAAGTAAACATAACTAACTGTAACAATCCAGAGGGGTGGGATGGGGAGGGAGGTGGGAGGGAGGTTCAAGAACAAGGGGACATGTGTATATCTATGGCTGATTCATGTTGATGTTTGGCAGAAACCAACACAATTCTGTAAAGCAATTACCCTTCAATTAAAAAATAAATAAATTTAAAAATGTATTACTAACTGTTCATGCAGCTGGAAAAGGTAAAAGGAAAACCTTAAGATATTTTTAACACACTCTCTTATTCTTTCTTGTGGGGAGGGAAGGAATGCCCCCAAAGGGGCATTGGAAACCTAGGTTTAAATAAAATTCCAGAAACCTTTGAATTAAGCCAGAATTTCACTTTCTGCTTTTCATTCAAGAACTGAGCCAAGTGATTTATTCTGGCACGATAATACTTCTGTATAGGCAGGAACACAGTACAAATTAAAAAGTAATAATAAATCATACACTTATACAGAAGTTGTCTCCAAGGTGGTGGATGTGGGGACAGCTACAGAATTTGGCTAGATCCGAAACCACTATGCATCAAGCCTCCGAATGAATGATTTTTAACATGAGAAAACACACTGGCTGCTCACACCTAATGTTTTAAGATAAAGTGCTGCCCCATGTAAATGTCATGGTGTACTTAATTTAACGAGATATTTCATCTAGTATCTTGACTTTGGTATCAGAATACACTGCAGGGTTGAACTTTGCTTTGTCTTGTCTGACAAGATAGAAAGATAATTGTCTTTAAAAAAAAAAGAGCTATGCAAAAGTCTTGCCAATTACCATTCTTCCTATGCCAGGAGATTTTTCTTACAAATAATCTTGCAGCCTACAGTGCTCTGCAGTTTATAGATGCAAGACATTTACCGGGGAAGCGTGATTTCAGACTTTCTGTGGGAGGAGCCTCACCAGAGCCCAGCAGGGACGCCCTCCCTGCGTCGAAGCGAGGCTTGGTTTTCACAGCAGTGACTGTAGTGACCACGGTCCCGCATGGCATCACAGTGCGGTCTTTTTCTATCTTTGCAGCAGGAACAGGTGGAGGCATTTGCCAGGGTTTTACCTCACCGGGTTCTATGTAAGAAAACTGCAGAGAAGGCTGGTTACCTGCTTTGCAGTCCGTGCCGACGGACACCTCGCCATGGCGCACTCCCTGCCTTTACAATAACCTCTGATATCTTTAACTGTCGCTTAGTATCATAATTAATGGGTAAGAATTGAGATTTTCCCAGAATTGACATAGGAGGATGAGACCCAGGCTCAGACCCAGCCACTCAGCTTGTAATGATGGGAACACAGGCTGGAGAACCAAACAATGTAAGATAGCCCCTCCTGAGTTAGGCCTGAGTGAACGGACACCAGGGGCAGTTACGTCGGGCAGACGATGCAATGTAACCCTGAGCAGGAAGCATCCCACTCCTGTCTAGAAACGTGTGGGAGGAAGCATCAAGCTCTTCTTGGACGAGCTTCTTGTTTCAAGGTGAATGAGAGCAGGAGTCTGACAGACATAAATTGTGGCGCCCTACACCGAGGTCACGGGTGTGGAGCCCTACACCGTGGTCACAGCTGTGTGCCCTGCACTGAGGTCACAGACATGCACCCTACACCGAGGTCACAGGAGGTGTGGAGCCCTACACTGCCGTCACAGCTGTGGCATCCTACACTGAGGTCACAGGATAAAAATTTCCGGAATTAACCAAGCCCCACAGCAACTGTTTACCATGAACCTCTGGATCTAAACCTGCCAGTTCCCTGACGTGTTAGGTAAAACACCCAGTCTACAGCATCCTAACCAATCACCTAACAGCACCATCCGAGCATGAATCTCCTCTGTCCTAAGGCGGTGAAAATTGGCCAATAGTCCTCGAAAGGGGTTGGCTCTCCCTTGAGCCTGTCCGCTGTTCTAACAGTGTCTCCTACTCTAATAAATTCTATTCTCCTCTCATTCTGCCTCATGTCTGGAAATTCTTTTTCAACTTGTGCTCAGACCATGACATCAACAAAGACGTCCCTTTGCTCAAGTGGGTGGAGAAGGACCTTGGCCTCATAGAGGACATCATACCTCTGCAGTAACTGAACCCAACGCCGAGCTGCCCGGGGAGGCCCCGCTGGTTAACGTAAAGCTCTGAGGCCCGGAAGGCTGCTTCTTGAACAAATCCAAGGGGACAGTCGTCATCGCCAACAGAGCTAAAGAGACAGGGGATGAGTGGGGAGAACCATGGGTGTCTGCATGGGGGCAGGATGGCCCAGAGCAGCTGCATCCAGAAGCAACCCTGGACGTGCCCCCCATCCCTCACCCCTCCCCACCCTCCTGCCTTGCTCCCCGGGAAACACTCCCATTTCAGAACATTTTAGAAAAGTTAGTGTTGTAAAAGATACAAGAAGGCCGTGGAAATGCCCCCAAACCAAGGTGGCTACAGAGCTGTGATGATCAGAGGTGGTATGTGATCCTATCCTGGACTGGGAAATACTGCTAGGAAGGACCTTAGGGGATTGGCTGATGGGAGCTGAAAAATCTGGTCGGTATATTAACAAAGTGAATCAGTGAGACTCAGGAAGCTGATAACTGCACTGTGGACAGATAAGAGAATGCCCCTATTCTTAGGAAGCACATACTAAAGAATTTAGGAGCAAAGGGCCAGGACGCCCCATACTTAAAGGCACGTGGTTTGCCCTGAGTGTGTGTGTGTGTGTGTGTGTGTGGCGAGACAGAAAGACCAGTGGACAGCAACCACCAGGTGTGAGCACAAACAATGAAGGAAAACGGGCAAAATGTTAAAAATATTTGATTTCGAGTAAAGGTTATATGGTTGTTCTTTGTTCTGTTTTTTGTTTTTTCTTAAGTGAGAAATTTCACAAATCCCATCAGGCTGGACTGGAATGAAATTCCCACATGGCCAGCAGGGGTGGTGCCCTGGGCATGGATTAGCAAACAGCAGTTCCACCCTGCGTTCAGACCACACACCCTCTCTTGGAATGTCAGTTCTTATCTCAGGAGCATCCCAGTTATCTCCAGACTACAGAGCTGAGGAAACTGCCTCAAAATTATGGCTAATTAACTAGGGAGCTTGAAATGCTTTTTCCTATGTCTTGGTAACTTTAGGAGATAAACAGATGGCTTAGTTTCACAGCTTAATTAGCCAGGCAAGGGTCACCTCTCCCTTTTGTTCATAAACATTTTAAGAAACCTAATAAATACTGAAACTATGGATTTACACACATGCATATACACAGGTCCACACTCACCCCAGGGAGTTTTACCTCTGATTATTGCTTTCTTGTATCTAAAGCATGTGCCCAATTTTGGAGAAGGAAATGGCAACCCACTCCAATATTCTTGCCTGGAGAATTCAATGGACAGAGGAATCTGGAGGGCTACAGTCCATGGGGTCACAAAGACTCGGACACGACTGAGCCAACTAACACTTCACTTCAAAGCATGTGCTCTATTTAAGCTGCTGGGGCTTCTTTTACAAGGAAAAGCCAGTTGTAATTCATGGAGACAGAAAGCAGAAGGGTGTGTGCCAGAGGCTACAGGAGAGGCATGGGGAGTGAGTGTAAGTTTTGTAAGATGAAGGACTGATATCGAAGCTGAAGTTCCAATACTTTGGTCACCTGATGCAAAGAGTGAACTCATTGGAAAAGACCCAGATGCTGGGAAAGATTGAGGGCAGGAGGAGAAGGGGGAGACAGAGGATGAAATGATTGGATGGTATCACTAACTCAATGGATATGAGTTTGAGCAAACTCCGGGAGATGGTGAAGGACAGGGAAGCCTGGCGTGCTGCAGTCCATGGGGTTGCAAACAGTTGGACAAAACTGAGTGAATGAACAGCAACAAAGATGAATTTTGGAAATGGATGGTGGTGATGTCTGTACAACCATGTGAATGCACTTAGTGCTACTGAATTTTACACTCAAAGATGGTTAAGATGGTAACATTTATACATGTTTTACCACAATTAAAAACTGAGATAAAATTTTTAAAAAAGAAGGTTTATTAAGCCCAAGAAGGCTGAGAATTGCTTCTCAAGCCAATGATTGTTGAATAAAAGATTTTGGATATTTGTATTAAAAAATGAAAAGAACTAGTTGAATATACTCTTTCTCAGAATGTTTGACCTTGTTAATAGCTAGAATAACTGCTGACAAAGGTCTATATAGTCAAAGCTATGGTTTTTCCAGTAGTCATGTATGGATGTGAGAGTTGGACCATAAAGAAGGCTAAGCACCAAAAAATTCATGCTTTCAAACTGTGGTGCTGAAGACTCTTGAGAGTCCCTTGGACTGCAAGGAGATCAAACCAATCAATCCTAAAGGAACTCTTTAGGATTTCCATCAGGCCACCTGATGGAAAGAGCTGACTCACTGGAAAAGACCCTGATGCTGGGAAAGATTGAGAGTAGGAGGATAAAGGGGCGACAGAGGATGGGATGGTGGCATGTCATCACTGACTCTAGGGACATGAGTTTGAGCAAACACCAGGGGACAGTGGAGGACAGAGGAGCCTGGTGTGCTGTGGTCCACGGGGTCGCAAAGAGTCAGACAGGACTTAGTGACTTAACAACAACAATAATTGGAATGGACTGTTGACTAAACATTCCCTTGGGAAAACCTGGAGTGGCTTAGTGGGCAGAGCGGATCCTTCTGCTGAATCTCCCACCCTCCCTGCCCCAAGGCCCTGGTCAGGGCTGCTGTATGACCCTCCCAGAGAGCAGGCCTCCTTCTGTCTGCTGAACACCCACCTTCTGAGGACTGCCCGTCATCTGAAATCTGCAGGTGCAACTCCCTCGACTTGGCACTCAACTCACTGTGGAAAGAAGGGCTGTGAGTCCTTAAAAACGCTTTACTATTTTCTTGAAATAGTATTTTTTTCTGATTTGACAGAAAGGAATGCAAATCACCATCAATATTTAAGAAACTACAGGGACGTATAAGTCAAGTAAATACAAAGATTATCAGCAACTTCACTATCCAGAAATAATTACTGTTAATATTTGGTGACTAGTCTCCTAGGATTGGGATTCCCAGGTGACTCAGTGGTAGAGAATTCGCCTGCCAATGCAGGAGATGCAGATTCAGTCCCTGGGTGGGACATATCCTCTGGAGTAGGAAATGGCAACCCATTCCAGTGTTCTTGCCTGGAAAATCCCATGCACGAGAAGCCTAGTGGGCTACAGTCCATGGGGTTGCAGAATCAGACATGACTTAGCAACTGAGCCCACATGCACATTCCTAGGATTATCCAATGGAACTTAATGAATGATGATGGAAAAGTTGTGTAGAACTGCCATCAAATTTGGTGGCCAGCAGCTACATTTGGCTATTGAGAAATTTATTTTATTTTTGGCTGCACTGGGTCTTCACCGTTGTGCATGGACTTTCTCTAGTTGCTACGAGTGGGGGCTACTCTTTGTTGTGGTGAACAAGCTTCCCATTGCAGTGGCTTCTCTTGTTGTAGGGCGTGGGCTCTAGGCACACGGGCTCAGGCACATAGGCTCAGTAGTCGTGGCTCATGGACAAGCAGCTCTGTGGCAGGTGGAATTTTCCTGGAACGGGGATCGAACCTGTGTTTCCTTTCATTGCAAGGCAAATCCTTAACCACTGGACCACCAGGGAATCCCAGCTACTGAGAACTTTAAATGTGGCCAGTGTAAACTGAGGAACTGGGTTTCATTTTGTTAATTTTAATTAATTGAAATTTAAAGAGCTACATGTGGTTAGTAGTTCCTGTATTAAAAGGTATAGCTGTATAACTATTTGAAAACAAATATAGAACATAATATGCTTCCCCATTCCTTTATAATCTGTTGTTTTCACTTAAGATTTCATGGATATCTTCCCATGTCAATAGGTATAGAGCAACACCCTTTTTCATAGGCATCTAGTACTCCATCATCTGGCCCTATGAGATTTTATTCAGCCAACTCCTTAATAACCAAGCCTCAATAATGGTTTGCCTCCAATATTTCATAATTATAAACAAGCTGAGATAAACATCCTCATATGTATATCTTTGCACACACTGTGTGATTATTTCCTTAGAAAAAGAGCAATTGCCAATCAAAAGGTATATGCATATAAAAAATTTTGTTTTTTTATATATATTGATGACTCCCAGAATAATTATATTCCAATATATATATCCACTGGCCACTTTCAGTTTTTCTCTACTCACTTGTAAGGGGAAAAATAATCTTTGCTTAAGTTTGCATCACTTTAACTATTTCTGAGATTCAACATCTTTTCAGATATTTCTAGCTATCTATAATTCTTACTTTTTTATTTCTAGTTGAGATATTTTGCCCAATTTTGTAAGAGAATCACATATTTGTATTAATAATTTATAAAAAGCCCTTTACATTATACATGGGACACCTTCTTCCTTTACTTTTCTAATTATTTACTATTTAACACCAGAAAGTGATTTCTATATTTTTGTAGTCAGCTACTTTACCAAAATACAACTTATATTAATTTTTGTATTATTTCTAATAGTTTCAATTGATTTTCTTGAGTAGCCTGTGTGTGTTAGTCACTCAGTTGTGTCCAATTCTTTGTGATCCCGTGGACTGCAGCCCGCCAGGCTCCTGTGCCCATGGGATTTTCCAGGCAAGAATACTGAAGTGGTTGCCATTCCCTTCTCCAGGGGATCTTCCCGACCCAGGGATCAAACCTGGCCTCCTGCATTGCAGGCAGATTCTTTACTGCCTGAGCCACCAGGGAAACCCTGAGTAGGCTAAATATGCAATAGTATCATCTCCAAGTAATGATTAGTTTTGCCCCTTCCTCTCAACTACTTGCATACTATTTCTTTTTCTTATCTAATTGCATTAACCAGCACTTCTAGAACAAAACACTGGGGATCCTTCTCTTGACTTTAGTGGGACTGCTTCTAATACTTATCACTAACATGATTTTTTAAAAAATCTTTTGGAAAAAAGTGAACATAAATCTTGTTCTAATTAAGTTTTAAAAATTAGAAACGGGTATCAAATGCCACTGACTATCTTTTGGGCCTATATAGAGATAATTACGTTGTGTTCTTCTTTGATCTAGTGACACGATGGATTTCATTAATAGATCTCACATTAACCCATACTTTCACTTTTGGTATGAACTCAGCCTCAGTGTACTATTCTTTTATTTTTTTTTAATTCAGTAGTTGTAGCATGATGCTCAGCAGTTGTGGCTCACAGGCTTAGCTGCTCCATGACATGTGGAATCTTCCCGGATCAGGGATCGAGCCCATGTCCCCTGTATTGGCAGGAGGACTCCCACCAGGAAAGTCCTTGGTATATTATTCTTAATGTGCTACTGGATTCTGTTTGATAATACTTTAGTTAGAATTCCTACATCATAATTTATAAGTGCTCTACACATTCCCTTTTTTCCATTCTCTTTGTCAGACTTTGGTATTGAGAGAGTTAATTCTTAGGTGGGTTGATAAGGAGTCTGGGGCCCTCAAGGAGGAGAAAAGGACCAACTTTTTTCCTACAATGCTTTGTCTTAGTCACAGAAGAGGCTATTTTCTTTAAGCCCAGAGCCAATGATGACACAACAAAACTCATCTTGCTCAAGGATCTGTTTTGCCTTAAGCTCTGTACTAATGATTCTATAACAACAATGTGTCTTGCTCGAGGACATGTTTCTTCTTCTTAACAAGAACATTCTGACTAATCTGGTTATCTTAAGATGTATGTTGTAAGAGTGGATCTGGTAAGACCTTTCAATTGTTAGTTCTAATTTTGCTAATTTAAGATTTATGTTGTGGGAGTGGATCTGGTAAAAGTATATAAGGCCTTGATAAAACTAGTAAGTGGGGACATTCTTCATCCCCCTTCTGATGTCTATGTCAGAAGCTTTCTCTTGTCCCTTTTCTTACTTTAATAAAACTCTGCTACACAAAAGCTCTTGAGTGATCAAGCCTGGTCCCTGGTCCGGAAGCTAAATCTTCTTCTTCCGGAGATCACGAATCCAACATGGTTCACTGTAAGCTATCAGTATCAATCAGAAGTTTCCTTTCATTCTGCTCTGCATGGCGTGTGTTTCTAAAGCAAGTGGGAGGTCCGACAACACATCTCTCTTGTCACAGCAGGGCATGGGAGTAGGTGAGGATACTATACTATACTATACTAGATACCGATACTAAGAGCTGCCTTCAAAAAGAAATCCATGTCTGACTTAGAGCCACCTCAGTGTTTCCCCCTTCCTCTCTTCCTTCCTTTTGTGCTGCGGGATGGTTTCAGAATTTGACAGCATCGAGTAGGTGAGGCCATGGAAACCCAAGTCCATGAGAGCCAGCTATACTCACAAGGTGAATTCTTCTTCCCAAGTGAGGGCAGCAGCGTTTCTTGCGAGGGTGCTGGAGAACTTCTGAACAGGATCATTCAGCCGAACTATACATACTGGGTTAACATTGCCTGTAATCAGACAGAAGGCCACCATATTAGCCTTTATTTCTCTCTTCTAGTTGGATCAAGACATTTTGCATATAAGAGAAAGGCTGAATTCGATGTCTGTGGTCTTGGCTCTCCTACTTCTGAGTGTCCATTTACAACCTCTCACAGCACATACTCTGGGGTGACAGATTCTATGCTCGCTGGATGTCCACAGCTCTAGACTGCCTCCAAGTCACACTCCTCCCCCTCAGCTCTGACTGCAGGCACTGCCCCCCAGGGGGGTGCCCTCCCTGGGGTGATATTACAGCAGAGATGTGGGCCCCACTTTGGACAAGACTGTTTGGAAAAGTCAGGGCATCTGGGGTAACTGCTAAATGTGGGGGTACCTCACATAGAACCTGCTTCCCTCTTACAAAGATGTGTTTTTACAGTTGACTCAGCTCAGCCAAAAATGTTTGAGGTGTCTGATCCAGGTAACAGGACATGTCACTAGTGAAGACTTGTGTCTGCTTTAAGGCTATGCTTGCCCTAGGGCATAACGCTGTGACTATATCGTGTAATCAGTGAGCAACGGTAGGACTTCCTTGGTGGCTCACTGGTAAAGAAACTACTGGTCAACGCAGGGGACACAGGTTTGATCCCTGGTCTGGGAAGATTCCACACGCCGCAGAGCAACAAAGCCCATGCGCCAACAGCCAGTGAGCCCCTGCTCTAGAGCCTGGAAGCTGTAGCCGCTGGGCCTGCACACCCTAGAGCCCATGCTCCACAACAAGAGAAGTCACTGCACCCCACCGCTGGAGGGTCGCCCCCACGCCCCGCAACTAGAGAAAAGCGTGAACAGCAACAACCCAGCGCGGCCAAAATTAAAAAGATAAAGTTATATATGTATATAAAAAGCCAGTGGTGAAGGACCGGGCTGTGCTGACCCTTTATCATGCACCAGGTGGTGTTGAGAGTTCCATGCATATCCCCTTACTAATCACCACAATCACCTTCAAGAGGAGACTCAGACCCAGATGGGGACTTACTGGCAGAGGTGAGAAATGGGGCCCCCAGTCCTGGCCCACTGGGTCCCGGGCGGCCCCTCCCACCTGCTAAGCCGTGTGGCCTCCAGAGGCGACCACTGAGTTACCAAAACAGCCACCTATGCCCAGCTCCACAGAGTCTTGGCTGTCAGATGTGCTCTGCCTGCACTTCTGGAACTGGATGAATCTCCTCACAAATAAACACAAGTAACCCCTGATGTTCTCAGACAATAAAAAAGAACTCATTGCTATTCTTGGCAAAAACCACATTGCAGTGGAAAGACGTGTCCAGTCCCAGGCTCCTCGGCATCTGGAGTCTCGGCAGTGATTCAGAGTCACCCGTTCTGCAATGCTTCTGTCCTCCTCCATAGCAGCCTCTCCTGGCAACACAGGGGCCCCCGGGGGCCCGACACCTTCGTGACACCCATAATCCCACGTGGCAGCTCCTCTCCCAGGAAGAAAGGCATGCGCTGGTCAGGGATGCTTAACATGTATTTACAGCATCACCAGGAAAAGATAAAAATAGAAAGGTGGCTTCCAGGCTAGAGAAAAGGACAAAGCAAAAAGTATCTTCCTTCTTCCTTCAGCCTCATGTGTGCAAAATCAGGACTGTGTTTCCACTGTCTTGCATCATTACTATGGTGTTCAGGAGGTCCTCTCTGCTGAAAGGCAGAGATCACACTGCATACCTGATTGCCGGGAGCCACAGAAGGAAGCAAAGACCACAGACAACCCAGGAGGCAGCCCGGCCCCTCTGCTCATACTGCAGACAGTCACGTCCACAGGCAGCCGGCACCCTGCCCGCCCCTGGGTGCCTTCTGCAGCCCCATCACCCACCTGAAGCACCAGGATGGCTCAGGAGCGAGACGCGGATGTTCTTCACCAACAGTTTGAGCTCATGAGCCCTTGGGGGTTTGGGAGGGCAGGATTCCTGAGTGGATGAAGTGCGCTGCAGATGCTGCAGAAGGGAAAACGGAGAGCTGTGACTCCTGGGGAGGAGGCAGTGGCCACCGGGCACCTGTTCCAGGGAAGGGATCTTCAAGCAGACCTGTAGAGGGAGCCTGGCACTCACGCCAGCTCTGGAGCAATGTTCCCTTCTCAGGAGGGTGGAGGGTTCCAGTCATTCACAGCCGCTTCCCACAGAAAGCAAGTGGAGGAGCAAGGTGTTCACCCAGAGAGGGCGCCCCAGAGCCCCACTGTGTGGGTGGAGAGGGGGTCAAGCCCAAGCCAGTCCAGGAGCCGAAGACAGAGTGGGACACGATCCCTGGGCTGCAGGCGCCCACTGCCCACCAGCAGCAAGCGGGACACCAACCAGGACACGAAGGACTGCTTCCCACCTCCGGGCAGACCCGCCATTCATGTGGGGAAGACCTAAGTGTCGGCCGGGTGCCACGCTGGGGACAGAAGAGAGGCAGGTGCCCCTGGGGCAGCTTTGTCACCTCATCCTCAAATCAGCATCGAGGCATTTCCAATGGAGAACCTCCCCAGGTTTGGGGGACCCCACCTTCAGACCAGCCTTTCCAAGCTAACTTCTGCCTCCCACTCACAGCTCTGAGTGTTCTTTAAGAGGGGCTCTTTAGACGCAAATGTTTGGGAGTCCTGAGAGGCTTCTCATAGACATCACAGGCCTCTGCACAGCAAGGTCTTCCATGAGAGATCCTTAAAGCTGACTTGACCTCACGGTGCTTTCCAGGGGGATGCTCCCTAACATCTCAAGGACTGTAGTCTCCTTCAGGTCACTACCTAGAAAACACTATTGCCAATTGTGAGCTGAAGGGACTGGGTGGCCAAGAAGTCATCACAGAATCCTTAAGATCCAGGTCCCTGAGCACCGGGGACAGAGTAACCCACATGTCTGGGGTGGAGTTGCAATGCTTTCTCAATTCTGTATGTGTGATGGCTAATTTTATGTGTCAACCTGACTGGGGTTGGGGTGGGGTGCCCAGGCTTGTAGCCCACGACTAAGCAGATAAGCACGCATAACACATTATGCAATTATATGTATATAATTGGCTCACACAATTACAGAGACTCTCATGTACATAAATATATGCACACACACATCCCTTAGTTCTGTTTCTCTACAGAACCCTAATATAGTATGCATGCTATTTTGGTGTATAAACTCTGCAACTTTATTTAAAAGCATTATAGAATGCATTACAGAAGCAGGCAAGAATACTGGAGTGGGTTGCCTTTCCCTTCTCCAGAGGATCTTCCTGATCCAGGGATCAAACCTGGGTCTCCTGCATTGCAGGCCGATTCTTTACCCTCTGAGCCACCAGGGAAGCATGTATAGTCATATTGCAAACAGGCAGCTTTGATGAACTGGGAAACCGGCACGAACACCCACAAAGCCCTCACTCTGCCTGTCTGCTTACTCAGGGGCTCCTTCTGCTTTGTCAGGAGGGTGAAGCCTACTTCTTACGTTCTGATAACCCTCAGTGCCAAGAGGGAACTACACAACACTGGACACTGGTATGTGCCCAGTGAATCAGAGACATTTTGTCTCCAGACTCTACACACTCACAGCTGGTGATGCCCTAAGAGGAACCAGAGCCCAAGAGCCTGGATCAAAGTCAAATTAAGGTTATATTATCATACTTTTTTTTTTTATATATATATATATACATTTCATTTCTCACAGTAAGAATACTGCAGTGGCTTGCCATTCCCTCCTCCTCCAGCATTCCCTCCTGATGCTGAAGCTGACGCTCCAATACTTGAAGAGCTGACTCATTGGAAAAGACCCTGATGCTGGGAAAGATTGAAGGCAGGAGGAGAAGGGGACAACAGAGGATAAGATGTTTGGAACACTGATTCAATGGAGATGAACTTGGGCAAATTCCAGGAGATGGTGAGGGACAGGGAGGCCTGGCGTGCTGCAGTCCATGGGGTCGAAAAGAGTCAGACACGACTGGGACTGAACAACTTCGTCACACCATATGATAATAGTGGCTATTCTACCATGTCAGATAAAAATACTGGAAACGCATATGAAGGACCACTTTAGGGACTGTACATGCCTGTTTTGCATAACTATCATAAGAAGATCTGCTCATAATTGGGAGAATTAATTCATCCCAAGCAAAGGTTTTTAGATGTGCTGCCAATAAAGATGTGAGAGGACAAGCCCAGAGGCTGGCCTGGATAAATGTCATGGATGTAAATTTAGCCAGAGAGTTATTAGCAGCTAATGAGGCAGTGGTGAGGGTCCCAGAATGGGAAGGGAGGGCAGGCAGCATAGGAAGGGACCCACAGAGAGGAGACAGCCTCGTGTGTCTGCACCAAGGGAGGCAGACCTCTGAGAGGTGGTGCTGTTGGAGGCAGAGCCTGGTCACCAGGCTGTCCCTGGCCTGGGCTAAAAGCCTGTGGCTACAGTGTGCTGGCTCTGTCTGTCTTAGGGTAAGTTCCCAGGTACTTCGATCCTGGAAGGATAAGGTCTCAGACAATAGGCTCTGAGTGGACAGTGAAAAGTCGCATACTGGTCCCTGAAAATGACAGTTTCTGGGATGTCCACTTAGACGTGGACCATGCTGAGTGGCCCAGACACCTCCTCCTTCCCTCCCACGGGCCCTTGGAACCCCGCGCCCTGAACTCAAAGCTTCGCCCCAGACTGCAGTCATCACCCACCAGCAGTTGTGCAATCTCGCTCTGCCCTGGGGGGGGGGGGGCAGAGGGATGGGAAGTGCCACTGATTCTCCAAGAGAGGATGACCACGGTCCCCCATGGGGTGGTGAAGCACCCGCACACGGAGAGCCGGTTTACCTGAACTTCTCGCAGGTCTGCAGACTTGGTGCTCAGAACCACCGATGGGGAGGCAGAGCTAACCAGGTGCTTCAGGATGTCCTTGAGGCTCTCAGAGACTGCCTCCGACCCAGTTACCAGGTCCTGTACAAAGAGGAGGTTGTCACCAGATCGTCTCCGAACCGGGCCGAGGGCAGAGGGCAGGCCAACACATGGCTCTCCTGATGCCCTCAACATGAAAAAAACTCCATGTTGCCGGGGCTCTGGAGTGAGTGGAAACACTCACTCGTTCTCATCTTTACTGACCTCAGAGGTCACTCATGCTCCTTACTCCCAAAAGTGGTTAAAAATAAGACACGTGCAACATAGAAATATGTCAGCATTTCCGTGTATGTTCTTCCAGTCTCTTTCCCCAAATACATACATGTGTGTTTTTTCTGTCTTGACTGACATCTGATTTTTTTTTTTAATTAAAAAGTATTAAAGGGACTTGCCTGGTGGTCCAGCAGTTAGGATTCTGTGCTTCCACTGCAGAGGATATGGGTTCGATCCCTGGTTGGGGAACTAGGATCCCACATGCTGTACAAGCCCTGATCTCCCTGCTTCTGAGAAATAAACTTTTGTATTTAAAAAAAAAATTTTTTTTAATCCAAAAAGTTGAAAAGCCCAAGAATGAAAAGAAGTTTGTAGAAGAACAAAGCAGGATGACGCACACCACGAGATGTCAAGCTCTATAAGATTACAATAATTAATACCCAAAAGAAATGTGTCTATATGTTCTAGAATGTTCACACAAACTAAAAATGGAACTACCAGAGACCAGACCCATGCCCCCTGCATTGGAAGTTTGGAGTTTTAACCACTGGACCGCTGGGGAAGTCTCTGGAAGAATTTTTAAATACACATATTTCAGCTGTGGTGATAGCTTTATAACAGAATAAGAGTCTGAAATAGAGTGAAATTTCAAGAAAATATCACAAAAGCCACTGCAAAGGAATAGCGTGACAAGCTCAGTCTTCGGTGTCCATGATTTTGCATGATCTTTCCAGCAACTAAGAGTGACCGCACTTACAAGACTTAGCAGCCTGCCCCACACCCCAAATCTCACTTCCAAAGTCACTTCCCCAAACACCCAAGGCCATGGGAGCAGGGGGATGACCTTCAGATTTGAGAGGCAGCTTTGAAAGAGCTGCGAGAGAAGGGAGGTGGTGGCCTTGGGAGCCAGGTCTTGGACCCAGCCCGAGAGGGAGGTGAGTGAAGCGCCCTCATGGGGAAGGAGAGCAACTGAGGCGCAGGTGTAACAGAAGGTCAAGGAAAACCTAGATGCTACCACTGCAGTGGCTCTCAGCCTCCACTGCACGAGAGGGCTTTGAAAGCTTTCCAGTCCAATCAAACCCGCCTGGGGAGGCGGGGCAGTCTTTGGGAAGTTTTAAAAGCTGCTAGGTGATTACAGGTGCAGGCCAGGTGAGAGCCTGGCATTAAATCCATGGAAGCTAGCCACCCCCACCCCACCATGCTGCGCTGTCTCTTCCCTGCCTGCCCATCCCCCAGGATCACACACCAGACGCCACCGATCAGAGGCTCCATCTCCCAGAGCTGGTAGTCACAACCTGCCCACATTCGCATATTCATGATGGGGGAAATCACAAAACCTCACAAACTGACCTCCCCTAGGACTTTGGGCTGGACTGTGATGGCCATCTCTGGGGCGCTGATGAAGGACCAGTTGATCTGAATGTCCTCCCTCTTCTCCTTCATGTGGAGCTCCAGCTGTTTAAAAAAAAAAAAAAGGATTATTGGAGGACTGCTCTCTCCACCGGAGCCTGGATCTATGTCTGTGTGTTCATTGATTTTCTTAGACAGTGGCTTGTCCCTTGCCTTGGCACGCTGTGTGTTTCAAAATGGCAAAGAGGGTCCCCAGTTCCTGCTGTGTAGCCCACCCCATCCCCACCAGCTCCTTCCTCTGCCTTAACCAGCCACTCAGAGAGGAACACCAGGGTCAGGGCTGAACACCAGATGTCATGAAAACCCTGCAAATCCTCTGCTTTGCAGCTCTCTTCTGCGAGCATCACCAAGACATACTGGAGCCGGAGGGACAGAGAAGGGAGCCGGGATGCCTTGTCCATTCCCACACACTCACACGGCCCCCTCCCCTCACCCCACCCAGGATTGTATGCATGGGCGAATCAGCACTCTTAGCCTCTCTTGCCTGGGCCACTGCACAACCTCCATATGGACTCCAATCTCTCCCAGGGCCCCATCCAGCCCTGCCTGTAAGTCATGGCAGAACCATGTACTGCCCCCCGCCACCCCCCACAAAGACAAGCATGCTCCTCGGAACCTGTGAATAGATTTCCTCACATGGCAAAAGGGACTCTGCACGTGTGATCAGGGTAAGGACACTGAGGTGCGGAGACAATCCTGCATGATTCCAGTGAGCCCACAGAGGTATAGGAGCCCTTAAAGATGGAATGGGAAGACAGAAGAACATGCGGAGAGAGGAGACTTGAAGACAGAGGAGGATGCCAGAAGCCCAAGGGTAAGGTTGCCTCTAGAAGCTGGGACCTACCCTCAGTGGACAGCCAGCCAGAAATTGGACCCTCAGTCCAACAACCATAAGGAGCTGAATTCTGCCAACAATGGGTGAGCAAGGAAACAGATTCCCTCCAGTGCTCCCAGAAAGGAAGGCAGCCCACCAGCACCAGGATTTTAGCCCATGTTGGACATTACACCTCCAGATTGGTGATGTGATAAATGTGTGCCATTTTCAGCTAAGATGTGGTGATTTGCTTCAGCAGCCACAGCAAGCTAAGCTACCATCCCTCCTTCTTCAGCAGGAGACTCCTTCTAAAGCCAAAGTCTTGACCCTTCCCATCTCTATGCTTCCTCCCACCACTCAGGGAAAGGGAAGGAAAGGATGGCTGTAGAATTGTTTTCTCAATACTGGGTCCTCCCACTCATGCTAGCAACCAGGTAAGACAAAGGATGCTCCTGTTGCCCTGTAATTCTGGGCGACTCTAGCAAAAGTGCACTTTAATTTCATTGCCACAGTCCCTGAGTTGTTCCATCAGGTTGGGGAGAGGGGGTAGCTGCTGGTCTCTATGTAGTTTTTATCTGAAGAACAAGAGAGGAGGGAATGCCTCCTGCCATGAGCATTAATAATTCACCAACCTCTAGCAGCTGCTTCTGCTTTGAGAGGTAACCCACAGGCTGCCTTTAAACTGTGTTAAGAGATCAAAGACACAATTGAATTACCTGTGTCTGAGCTGTGTAAAATGGCACATTAACAGCATCTCAGAAAACATGTTTCTTTGGTGAATGTTTGTGGCCTTGCTGAACTCACCCCATCCTGAACACATCCCAGACTTTAACACTATCTTCTAACCACACTGTCCAAAAAACTAGGGGAAGCAGGAGGGCTTTAACATCTGACAAGTCCATAAGGTCAACTTAACTTCCCTGACTCTTGAAAACGGATAGGGGTGGGGGATGGATTTCAGAAAAAAAGCCATTTAGGTAGCTGGAAATTTTTGTTTGTCCTGGTTGTTTAAAACCATGTCTTTTAAGAAAACCAAATGGAATAATCTCTTCTTGTGGTTGAGAATCTTGAAAGATTTGGGCTCATCCCCCAAATTAGCAGCCAAGCACAAGTTGAATTGGCAGTTACCCCTGAACAGACCCAGAAATTCACAATTTCTACATGTGAGCTAAACAAGAGCATCAGTGAACTTCTACTCTGCGTGTGATATACACAGTTTTCTGATGGGTTAGTCACCCAGAAGCTTCACTAAGTCTATTATAATTATCATCTCTATTTATAATTGTTCAATGTATAAAAATATATCAGTTATAAAAGTTACATACTATGTGTCTATTACAATCATTATAATAATGTCTATTATCCAAAAATAATGGTGATACTCATTTTCTAACATAATAATAATGAGCGTTTTAAAGTTGATTTTTTTCAAACACTAAAAGGAAGAATGCTAAGTCCAGACCTTGAGCTGTTTTTCCAAGCTGCAGGGGACTTTCAAAGGCCAGCACCTAATTCCAAATTATTAACAGAACCACCTTCCTCATCTCAGATGCCATTATCCTCAACCCAACAGTCAACAATATCTTGGACATGTGCCTTGAAAAATCTCCCACATTTGATAGATGGAAACTCTGAATTCATTATATATATGTATATATATATATGTATATACATATATATAATACATATGTGTGTATATATGGTGGTTTTGGCAGTTTAGTCACTAAGCCGTGTCCGACTCTTGCAACCCCATGGACTGTGGCCCGCCAGGCTCCTCTGTCCATGGGGATTCTCCAGGCAAAAATACTGAAGTGGGTTGCATTTCCTTCCCCAGGTGTGTATATATATATGTGTGTGTGTGTGTATATATGCCTGTGTATACACCTAAGTGTATATATACCTATGTGTGTATATATATGTGTGCATATACCTGTGTGTGTATCCATGTGTATATATGTGTGTATATATACCTATGTGTGTATATACATGTGTGTATTTATTTATTTATTTGGAGTGGGTAGCCTTTCCCTTCTCCAGGGAAATTTCCCCACCCAGGGATCAACCCAGATCCCCAGCATTGCAGGTGGATTCTTAACCAGCTGAGCCACAAGGGAAGCCCAAGAATACTGGAGTGGGTAGCCTATCCCTTCTCCAGTGGATCTTCCTGACCCAGGAATTGAACCAGGGTCTCCTGCATTGCAGGCAGATTCTTTACCAACTGAGCTTTCAGGGAAACCCATGTGTATTTATACATAAACCTATTACATGCACACTTTTGTATTTCCCACAAAGACAATATAATATGAAGGGAACAGTCTGAAACTAATGAAATGAACAGTAATTAATGAAAACAGGAGCATTCACATCTGTGACAGCGCTCCACTCACCCTACAGATTTATGAAAACTGTCTTCCTAGGACAGACTCAGTCTCCCAATTTTACCTGCAGATGGAGCGGAGAGAGCCGCACGCCATACAGCGAGCGCCCCGTGTCCTCAGACGAGGGCGGCCCCGCGCTGACCAGGAACTGGATGGTCTCGCCCAGCACGTGACAAAACACCACCTGGAGGAGGGAGCAGAGAACACCGAACTTTACGCCAGAGAGAGGAGAGCGTGCGCCTTGCCCATCTTCATTTCACTGAACAAAACAACCTGGACTCTCTAGACCAGCAAGCATGAGAACTCAGTCTCAAACGTGGGTGAATATCTAGATGCATATTTTCTATTACACCAGAGCTTAAACTAGAAACAATACTTCAAATCTTTTCTTTCTGATGTATTCTCAGGACTTGCCCAAATCTAGTTAGAATCTTTCCACACAATTTTTTTTTCCTTTAAATATTTCTTTTTTCTATTTCTTCATGCAGATGATTTTTAAATTTCCTGGGCAATTTATTCATATGGTGTGAAAGCCATTAGCCATCATCTCTCACTGAAAAATGAGCCTTAAAAAAGAAAATTAGTTCTGGATGTTTCCAGGTGAAAATTCTTTTAAAGTACCTAGAACACAAGAAATTGTTTCTATTTAAATATATTGTAAACTATTGTGGTTTACAAAGATGTGGGGATAATTGAAAGAACTGTGAAATATTGAACGGTTACAAAATGATACAGTCTTAACAAAAATAGAGTTATTAAAAGAAGCTCATTTAAAAACCTAGGAGACAAAGCAGTTACATCAGGAACAAACCAGACCATGTTCCTGACATAAATCACAAAGCATTTTAGAGAGGGGGCCGTGAATGCTGTCACTGCACAGGGAAGCATTCGGTCCCTGCCAGCGAGTCCCCACAGGAGCAGACCTTCCCAAATGAGGGACCGGCCACGCTCCCGGCAGGACGCCAAGCGAGCCCAGAGCAGGTCGACTACGAGGCCAGGTGTGCCTGGCAGAGGGGTGGTGGGGAGGATGAGGGGTGTCTGGTAGGGGGTCTGCGTGTCTGGCCAAAGTCAAGGCATCAGAGGCTGAGAGGAAGGCAAGATGGACCCCCACATTCCCAAGGGAACAGCTGACCCCCACACTGGATGGTGTCACTTGGGAAGGAAGGAAAAATTCTTTAACTCTCTGGTGGATTTAGAACCTAAAATACCAAGTAGAAAGATTAACAAAACAGTTATTTTGTCAGGGCAACTGCTATTTCACAAAGTTCAGGCTGAAAACATGTCTCCCTCCCCACTCCTGATCCCCGGCTCCCTGGCCCCCTCACAGGCATAGCCCCACTCGGAGCCCACCTGCCCCTCCAAAAATGACCTGACCTGTACTACACAGGGAGACCCCAGCAAGGGGTCCATTTCCAGGGTCCACTATAAAAGCTTTTGGCAGCATAGCGTTAGAAAAAGAGAACCTTGGTGGGAGGGGGAATCGGGATGGGGAATACGTGTAAATCTATGGCTGATTCATATCAATGTATGACAAAACCCACTGAAATGTTGTGAAGTAATTAGCCTCCAACTAATAAAAAATTTAAAAAAAAAAAAAAGAAAAAGAGAACCTTGCCTTTTCTAAATACTGGCAGAAAATTGCACAACCCTTATTTTCATCCGTTGTTGTAAAGGCCCTCTCTGAGGACTGACTTATGCAGATTAGTTACATATCTTCATCATGTTATTGCATCTCCAGAGTTCATCAAAGGTTAGAACAAAAAAATGTTTGTATAAGAAATGTCGCCTATTCACTTTAAAAATAAATGCTCTGTAAACAGTCCTTGGAGGAGGAATGTATTTTGATACCGGATGAGTTACACACACACAAGTGACATGATAGACAGAAAATTCTGTCCTTTGTCTCAAGAGCTGAGGTCGTTTTACTCCTTAAAGTAAAAAAAAAAAAAAAAAATAGTCAGTGATTGGTTGACTTCTGTTCTTTCTATGGAACTTTCTATATGAAGCTAATTAGAACGTCACTGAGAACCTTGACAGATTCATTAGCGCCCTGCCTCAAGGAAGAGTTTGGTTTCTGTTTGTATTCAGTTCTACAAAAAGCTGGACCCCTCTGCTGATCCAGTGGTTAAGAATCCATGGGGGCAGCCTAGATGGGAGGTGAGTTTGGGGGAGAATGGGAGAGTTGGGGTGAGTTTGGCTGAGTCCCTTCGCTGTTCACTGAAACGATCACAGTATTGTTTATTACTTGACTATACACCAACACAAAGTTAAAAGTAACTATAAGAAAAGAATAGAATCTGCTTGCCAATGCAAGGGACACGGGTTCCACCCTTGGTCAGGGAAGATTCCAGATGCCTCAGGGCAACTAAGCTCATGTGCCACAGCTACGGAGCCCCTGCTCTGCAACAAGAGGAGCCACTGCTATGAGAGGCTGCAAACCACAGCTGGAGAAAGCCTGCGTGCAGCACTGCAGTCAAAAATAAATCCATTAATTAATTTTAAGAAAGAATGAAAAAAAAATTTTTTTTTAAGTTACCCCACTGCTTCCTTTCTGATACACAGATAGCTGAAGCACCTGGTTAAAAGCAATTAAACCAATACTCCAGCATAGATTTTAAGACTTCAAAACTTCTAGAATGCAAGCCTCAAAGGTCACAATTACCATTCACGTCACATCTGGAAACTAGGTGCAATCATTAAAAACGGGACACCTTTTGCAGAGATCCCTGAGAGCCCTATGCCAATGCTCTCAGTAACACCTGTCATATGGACCAACCGTTTCTTGGCCTCTCTTCAGTGTTCAGCTGAAAAACCTAATTAAAACAACTATCTGATCATATTCAAGATGGGCAAACAAAATGCCCCCCACCATTCCTACGGGTCCAGTTGGGAGGGATAATGACCAGGCCTAGCCTCTGCTCCTCCACCCTGAGAGTAAAAGTCCCATTTGTCAAATGGACCAGAACAAAATGGAAAAGAGATTTTAAATATAAGTAATCTTCTTTCAGGGCATTATGGTGTTTTATACACAATGGGGATTAAATGATCTCAACCCAGGCAAATGGTGGCCAGGCCGTCCCTGTAACCAAGGGGTCCCCTCTTGGAATGGCAGAAGGCAGGATCACCCGATGCAAGGTCAAGCAGACCCTTCCAACCAGGGCCAGAGTAACCAGGGTTGATGTCTATTTAAATATGGATGAACAGGTAGAGACCCTGATCTTGACCCTATAGTCTCCCTACCCCAAACACAGACCTGTTCATGAGGCTTCCTTCTGAAGTTTATACATTAGGTCCTCAGAGCATCCCAATTACACTGAGCTGTTTAATATGGCTTGGGCTTCCCAGGTGCATGTGTGCTAAGTCACTTTACTCATGTCCGATTCTCTGTTGTTTAGTTGCTCAGCTGTGTCCAACTCTTTTGCGACCCTATGGACTGCAGCCTGCCAGGCTCCTCTGTCCATGGGATTCTCCAGGCAAGAATACTGGAGTGGGTTGCCATGCCTTCCTCCAAGAGATCCTCCCGACCCAGGGATTGAACCTAACTGGCTCAGTGGTAAAGAATCTGCCTGCCAATGCAGGAGATGCAGTAAACACAGGTTTGATCCCTGGGACCATAAAGAAGGCTGGAGGATGAAGAACTCATGCTTTCAAATTGTGGTGTTGGAGAAGACTCTTGAGAGTCCCTTGGACTGCATGGAGATCAAACCAGTCCATCCTAAAGGAAATCAAGCCTGAATAGTCATTGGAAGGACTGATGCTAAAGCTGAAGCTCCAATACTTTGGCCTGATGTGAAGAGCCAACCCATTGATTGGAAAAGACCTTGATGCTGGGAAATATTGAAGGCAAAAGGAGGAGAGGGCAGGAGAGGATGAGAAGGTTGGATAGCATCATTGACTCAATGGATATGAGGCTCCCAGCAAACTCTGGGAGATGGTGAAGGACAGGGAAGCCTGACACACTGCATGGGGTCTCAAAGAGTCAGACACGACTGAGGGACTTAACAACAATTGCCCCAGCTCCTCCTTCTCTGAGAACATTCTAGAGAACTGGAAATAATTTCATTACTTTTGTAATGAAATTAGAACTAATTAGAACTAGAAATTAGAACTAATGAAATTAGTTCCTAGTTTCAAAAGAACTAGGAACACAGCTGATAAAAGGGACCTAAAAGGTTTATGTCACTGAATAGCTTTCACTTTAATCAGACTACATGACATCATGGAGAAAGAAATTCAAAATAAAACAGAAGAAATGACCTTTCACTAATCATTCAGAATTCTTGGTCAGGTTTCCGACCCAACTCTGCACCCAGTCTTGGTCATATAAATATTCTTTAAGATGGCACGCATGTGTGTGTGTGCTCAGTCAATAAGTTGTGTCCAACTCCTTTGTGATCCTATGGACTGTAGGATGGGATTCTTCAGGCAAGAATACTGGAGTGGGTTGCCACGCCCTCCTCCAGGGGCTCTTCCCAGCCCAGGGATCGAACGAACGTCTCCTGTGTCTCCTGCACTGCAAGCAGATTCTTTACCACTGAGCCACTGAGATGGCATGAGTCTGATATAAAATATTACTTCTATTCTGGAACAGAAACTCATTTTAAAAAGCAAAGTGTCATTGGCTTAAAATTCTCAAAACATCTATAAAGCTAACCCTATTGCCTGCTTGTTCACAACACATGGCTGAAGATATATTTTCATATGCTATCTCCCAGTGGGCTAGGGGCTTCCCTTGTGGCTCAGCTGGTAAAGAATCCGCCTGCATTGCAGGAGACCCACGTTCGATCCCTGGGTTGAGAAGATCCCCTGGAGAAGGGAACGGCTACCCATTCCAGTATTCTGGCCTGGAGAATGTCCAGGACTGTATGGTCCACGGGGTCACAAAGAGTTGGACACAACTAAGAGACTTTCACTTCACCTCACTTCACTTCACTTCCCAGTAGACTGAGGTGAAAAATGCTGGAAACAAGATGGCAGCCAGCCCCAGGGAATGCTGGGTAAATGCTCTATTTCATCCCCTCGAGGGGTGTGCCTTGGACCACACAGGCTCTGACACCCCACCCCCACCCATACTCTCCATCACTTGTTTGGATTCTTTAAAATGAACAATGAGGCTTTGAAACTGGGGTGCTGGAGAAGGCTCTTGAGAGTCCCTTGGATGGCAAGGAGATCAAACCAGTCAATCCTAAAGGAAGTCAACACTGAATATTCATTGGAAGGACTGATGCTGAAGCTCCAATACTCTGGCCACCTGATGCAAAGAGTCGACTCACTGGAAAAGCCCCCGATGCTGGGAAAGATTGAGGGCAAGAAGAGAAGAGGGTGACAGAGGATGAGATGGTTGGATGGCATCATCGACTCAATGGACATGAGTCTGCAGTCCAAGGGGTCACAAAGAGTCAAACACGAATGAATGACTGAACAACACCACCACCAGGAGGTATTGTTACTACATAAAGCAGCTTAATGTGGGCCTTCCTTGGCTTAAAAATCCGAGAATGTGTTCTCCTCCATGGTCTCTGTGCATTAAAAGACACATACAAGACACTGCGTCTAAAATGAGGGCAGGAGCGAGCTGGGTCTTTTCCAGGCTGGCCATTAGTGCTCTAGTGCTCTACTCAGCCATATCTTCACCATTAGCCACTGCCTGTTTTCATTCCAATCCCAAAGAAAGGCAATCCCAAACAATGCTCAAACTACTGCACACGCTAGTAAAGTAATGCTCAAAATTCTCCAGGCCAGGCTTCAGCAATACGTGAACCGTGAACTTCCAGATGTTCAAGTTGGATTTAGAAAAGGCAGAGGAACCAGAGATCAAATTGCCAACATCTGCTGGATCATCGAAAAAGCAAGAGACTTCCAGAAAAACATCTACTTCTGCTTTATTGACTATGCCAAAGCCTTTGACTGTGTGGATCACGATAAACTGTGGAAAATTCTGAAAGAGATGGGAATACCAGACCACCTGACCTGCCTCTTGAGAAACCCATATGCAGGTCAGGAAGCAACAGTTAGAACTGGACATGGAACAACAGACGGGTTCCAAATAGGAAAAGGAGTGCATCAAGGCTGTATATTGTCACCCTGCTTATTTAACGTACATGCAGAGTACATCATGAGAAACGCTGGGCTGGAGGAAGCACAAGCTGGAATCAAGATTGCCAGGAGAAATATCAATAACCTCAGATATGCAGATGACACCACCCTTATGGCACAAAGTGAAGAGGAACTAAAAAGCCTCTTGATGAAAGTGAAAGAGGAGCGTGAAAAAGTTGGCTTAAAGCTCAGCATTCAGAAAACCAAGATCATGGCATCTGGTCCCATCACCTCATGGGAAATAGATGGGGAAACAGTGGAAATAGTGTCAGACTTTATTTTTTTGGACTCCAAAATCACTGCAGATGGTGATTGCAGCCATGAAATTAAAAGACACTTACTCCTTGGAAGGAAAGTTACAACCAACCTAGACAGCATATTAAAAAGCAGGGACATTACTTTGCCAACAAAGGTTTGTCTAGTCAAGGCTATGGTTTTTCTAATAGTCATGTATGGATGTGAGAGTAGGACTGTGAAGAAAGCTGAGCACCGAAGAATTGATGCTTTTGAACTGTGGTGTTGGAGAAGACTCTTGAGAGTCCCTTGGACTGCAAGGAGATCCAACCAGTCCATCCTAAAGGAGATCAGTCCTGGGCGTTCATTGGAGGGACTGATGCTGAAGCTGAAAGTCCAGTACTTTGGCCACCTCATGCGAAGAGTTGACTCATTGGAAAAGAACCTGATGCTGGGAGGGATTGGGGGCAGGAAGAGAAGGGGATGATAGAGGATGAGATGGCTGGATGGCATCACTGACTCGATGGACATGAGTTTGAGTAGACTCTGGGAGTTGGTGATGGACAGGGAGGCCTGGCATGCTGCGATTCATGGGGTCGCAAAGAGTCGGACAGGACTGAGCAACTAAACTGAACTGAACTGTGTTCCAACTCACAAACAAACCCCCAGCTTGCCCGAGGGTCTTTTCACCAGTCTACACCAGGCAAAGTACCTGAGGGTTGATTCAGCCCAGATTCCATCTGCCTCCCTCAAACAAACAGGTGGCCCTCCCAGAGGCTCTGCTCCCATTCCAACCTCAAAGGGTGGGGCCCCCAGGAAGGAATCTCTCACCTGCCTCTGGAAAGACTCTGCTTCAAAACAGTTTCACAAGCTGTTAGAATTTTACCATAAATACCAGGCTAATGGGGTACCTGGAATTTCAAGTCATGCAAAACCAAAAAAAAAAAAAAAAAAGTCAATTAGCTCCATGGTGGCTCAGTGGTAAAGAATCTGCCTGTCACTGCAGGGGACACCAGTTCCGTTCCTGGGTGGAGAAGATCCTACATGCTGCAGGGCAACTAAGCCCGTGCACCAAACTACTGAGCCTGTGCTTTAGAGCCCAGGAGCTGCAACTACTGAAGCCCGTGTGCCTAGAGCCCGTGCTCTGCAAAGAGAGAAGCCGCTGTGACAAGCAGCTGTTGCACCATAACTAGAGAGTAGTCCCCGCTCGCTACAACTAGGTAAAAGTCCCTGCCCAGCAATGAAGACCCAGCACAACCAAAAATAAATAAATAAATATTCCCTCATCCAAAAAAAAAAGTCAACCAAATTTCCTATTTGCAACTACAACTTTGTGTTCCACTACCCTGGCAAAGGAGAAGGGGGTGACGGAGGATAAGATGGATGGATGGATGGACAAGAACTTGGGCAAACTCTGGGAGATGGTGAGGGACAGGCAGGACTGGTGTGCTGCAGTCCATGCGGCTGCAAAGTCAGACATGACCTAGTGACTGACAACAATACCCTTGCAAAGTAAGGGGTTCACCAAGGTTTGGAGAGAGAAGAGGAGACCCCAGAATCCCTCAGAGTGTATTTTAGTGTATAAATGTATAACAGACAGCCTTTGATCTAAAAAGTCCATGTGTTCAGAGTACACAATTCATATCCAGGGAGCGTTGCGGGGTTTCCCGACATATCACGTGGAATAAGATTCTGGGGGAAATTCCAAGCGAATGCCTCAATCTGTTTGTTGCCATGGTTTCATGGAAGCAAAGGATGGTTAGTGCTTTTCAGTTCCCCCTTTTCCGTCTTCCCTCTTTCCTAGGGCGGGTGGGAGATTAAGTGAAATGATAAATGTAAAATGATAATAAAAAAGGAAAGAATAATAGCAACAGCACCATTTATGGTGTATCACAGTCAGAGCCTGTTTCTGGAGGCTGACTCAGGTTCAATTACAGCCTCTGCTTATTCAGTGGTTCTTAGTTCCCTCACCGGTCTCTCTCTGCCTAGGCCTCCCTCTCTATACAAAGGTCACCATGCTTCCTTGGGTAAAGGAGAGCTGTGGGTGCTAAGGAGAACAGACAGAGCCGTTATAGCCCAGTGACATCAGGAGCAGGTCCCTGCAGGTGGTTCACCTTTACAGACACAGCCCGTGGCTCAGAGGGAGAAGGAAATACCCAGGACAAGCTTGGAGCCAGCCTGGATCTCTCTGACTTCTAGATCTTCCTCCAGTCTGAGTGGATTGTTGTTTATTTAAAACTTTAACCTGCAGCTGATCACTGCACCATTAGAAGCCTCTGTTTATTTATAAATGATACAGACAACAAAGCTAATTCATACTTTTCATGGGGGTGGGGCCACCCACCAAGGTAAGCATCACTGCAGTCCCTCAGCACTGATGTCTGTTGCTTTCCCCAGTGAGCCTGCAGCATACTGTTTACGGGGACACTCACCACGCTTGCTAAGGAAATGCGTGGCCTTTGCAGTGAGTGCCTGTCCCGCACAATCTGCCTAGCCCCGGTTCATGTTCAGGGAGCTCAAATGCTGCCCGTGTAGACCTCATGTCTCCACAGACGCGCCAGGAGGGGCCCCTGCTCCCACCTGAGGACGAAGGGCTGCTCTCGGGCCACTTGCAATACAGAAATTAAGTCTCCATCTTCTGGGTCAAACATTCTGGAGCAAAGCTCTTCCAGGACATGAGCAAAGAGAATGCAGCTGAAACTTGTTGCTCTTGTGCAAGTGTGTAATTACAGTCTGGGAGAGAGAAATGTGCTTGGGGCGTGTTGGGACTGGAAGGGAGGACACAGAGAGTCCTGCAGAGAAGTTGAAGGGCGATGCCTTGCTCCACAAGTCCTGCAGACAGGGGTGCTTCCAGTCGCCACCTTGAATAGATGCCCTTCCAGAGGAACACAGCTGCCCTGTCCCAGAAGCACCCCCTTAGAGAAATGCCCCAGCCTCTGGTAGGCTTGTCTCTTGGGATAAATATTTGGTGGTGTCCTCAGCTCATGGCACACAGCTTCTAAAACCCTTGGAATCTCCGGAGTGATGAGAATGTCTTTTGGATGCTAAGGAGATACTGGCGGGGGGCCTTTAGAGAACAACGGGAGGCAGGCAGGAGGTTCCCACAATCAAGGTGTGATGAGAGGGGAGAAGCTTTGCCACCTGGAGCTCAGGGGAATGGACAGGGACTAGAGATGGGATCACAGACCCACGGCCTGTGGTTTAATCAGACGTCCTCTGTGATGGAACCTCCATAAAACCCTTTAACAATGGGGTTCAGAGAGCATCTGGTCCTGGAAGGGTGGTACACGTGCAGGGCGTGGAAGTTCCCGTCCCTTCTCCCTTCCCTGCTCTGCCATTTGGCTGTCTCTGAGCTGTGTTCTTTATAACACACTGGTAATAGTAAGGCAGGGCTTTCCAGGTGGCTCAGTGGTAAAGCACCCTCCTGCAATCCAGGAGACCCAGGTTCAATGCTTGTGTGCGCAAGATCCCTTGGATGGTAACCCACTCCAGTATTTTTGCCTGGGAAATCCCATGGACAGAGGAGCCTGTGGGCTGCAGTCCATGAGGTCACGAGTCAGACACGACTGAGCAAGTAAACAACAACAACAGTAAGTAAACTGCTTTCCCAAGTTCTGTGAGCTGTTCTAGCATGAGGAGGGGTTGTGGGAACCTCCAGCTTTATAGCCAGTTGGTGGGTACAGGAGGCCCAGACCTCGCCTTGGCATCTGAAATAGGGGGCAGTCTGGTGGGACTGAGCCCTTTGACCTGAGGGGTCTGCACTGTAGTTAGTGCCAGCATTGAATTGCATTGTAGGACACCCAGCTGGTGTTCAGAGGATTGGAGGACTGCTTGTTGGGTGGAAGAAAAAATGCACACATTTTGTGTCAAAAGAGTCATAAGTAAACCACTGAGAGGTCCCCATTCAGCCCTGGCTGCAGGGTGTAGAATGTGTAGCTCCCACGGGTCCTGACGACTCTGATGCTCTGAGCCATGCAAGACCCCACTCTCTGTGCAGGCCCGGGGCGGGGGGCTTGCTGATGAACAGACATTTGCAAAGGTGGTTACTCTGGCACACAGGGGTCTTCAGGGGCTGCAGGAGGTCAGAGCACACAGCACTTGGAGGGTGGGGGAGGCCCAGTTCTGTTTTGGGGGGTCCTGCAGGGAGACTCAAGTCCAAACCCAAGTAAGGAAGATATCCACAAAGGGAGACCAGAGCCCCATTCTCATCTGATCCAAGCCCCATTCAAGTCTTGATCCAAGACGTGACTACACACCAGCCCCCTTGTCCAGGCAGATTCATCCTCTTCGTTACCTCAAACACCACCCACATGTCCCCTGTCAGGGCTGAGACAGGAAGATGAGAAACATGAGCCCTGATGCTCTGTGGGGAGCAGAGAAAGGGCAGGGCAGGGTTGGGGGGGGGTGTCCTAGAATCTCCTGTCTGTATTCCTTGGACACATTCTGTTTGCATCCTGAGGTTCTGCTGTGGATTTTCCCTTCTCAGGAATTGGATTCAGGATTGGTACAGGATTCAATCTAAGTTTGGAGACCCCAGGGGTAGTTCAGACCCTGAAAGGAAGAAGGCACTGTCATCAGCTCCTGGGATAATGTCTGTCCTTCATTTAACTTGTGGATATTTGGGAACCTCCCATGGGGACACGTTACAAGAGAAATTGACTAGCCAGGTTCGATTGCTTTGCAAGTGGGGACCCTGAAATGGGCTGTGACCAGTCAAGATGCATGTCCAAGAGAGGAAGAGGTTGCGTACAGGATCCAAGCACTTGGGGGTATCCTGCTCCCCACTTCCCAGGGGCCAGGTGGATCCCCACAGGGCCCCTGACCTGGTTCCCTGGGACCACGACACTCAACCCACTTTCCTGCATTGCTCAGGGGGCTGGGTGCCTGCCCAAGAGGAGGGCCCTGATGCCAGCACAAAGGTACTGGCAGGCGCTCAGGTCCTCTCTGGCCAAGAAAACACAGGAGTCAAGAACTATGAAGAAACTTGTCAAAGAAAACAAGATTGTGTGCACTTCCCAGAAGTTTACTGGGTGAAAAGCTTCCTAGAACACAGTGTGGACTGCTGCCCGTGGTCCTACCTGCAGGGAGCAGAGGAAGGAGGGTTGAGGGCAAGGAGAAAGAGGGCAGACTTAAAAAACTTTATGCAGGGCTTCCCTGGTGGTCCCATGGTTAAGAATCCACCTTGCAATGCAAGGGACACCTGTTTGATCCCTGGTCTGGGAAGATCCCACACGCTGGGGAGCAACTAAGCCCATGTACCACGACTGCTGAGGCCACGAGCTGCAACCACTGAAGCCTGCGTACCTGGAGCCCGTGATCTGCAACAGGAGAAGCCACCGCAATGAGAAGCCCGCACACCGCAGCCAAGAGCAGCCTCCCACTTGCCCCTGCTAGAGGAAGCCCGAGGGCAGCAGCAAAGACCCAACATGACCACAATAAAAATTAATTAAGTGTTTAAAAAAGAGTTAATGATGGGCTTAAAAAAAAAAAAAAGCCTGTGTACTTCTATACGTTGTTTTCAACTTTTTGATGGGTGTGCAATATTTCTGCCATGGTATTAAAACAAACACAGTTTAACCATCCACTTTCCAAAGGCAGCGTTTCTGGCACCATCTATATATTAGGACCTTTAAAAATGGTCTGTGGCCATTTCTAATCCCTGCTCCCTCCCCAGCATCTCCAGGCCAGTCTCTGAGCTCTGTTCTCTTAATACTGACAGTGTCAGAAATCAGCTAACAGAAACTGTCCACCACAAAGGGACTTGAGGCTTATTTGTCAATAATAGGGTACTCAATCAATGCACAGGGGCACATCCCAAGCAGGGGACTCAGGCAGGTCAGGCCTACAGCAAGCTGCCCCCAGACCCCTAGCTTCTGACACCTGGACACTGCACCATCTGCTCACAGGGCCCCTTCCAGCTCTCACGGGCTGCACTGGTGCCAGCATCCTGCCTTGTTGCCACCAGTTTTCTCCCAACATCTCCCAGGGATTTCCCATGCTTCCTGCAGGGGTTATGGAGCTCTGAGACTCCAGGATCCACCAGGGCATGGGGACAGAGAGCCCTTCTGCACCGCCAGGGCAAAGGACGCTGGGTCAGTGCCTGGGTGACCGATTCTGGAATCCATGGTGGAGCCAACTGTGTGTACCTACAACCCAGGACCCCCACACCTGCCGCAGAGATACTCCCAGGCTTGAGTCTGAGGACTCAGGAGACAGTTCAGGGCAGCTTTGCTGCACTTGTGAAAAACAGAAAACCATCTCATTGTTCATCTGCGGAAGGTGGGCAAAGCTGCCTTTGTCCACCGAGTCGTGAACTGCAGTTCCAGCTAATGAACTGTTGCTGCTAATTCACGTCAGCTGTGTCTGACTCTGTGCGACCCCATAGATGGCAGCCCACCAGGCTCCCCCGTCCCTGGGATTCTCCAGGCAAGAACACTGGAGTGGGTTGCCATTTCCTTCTCTGTATGAAAGTGAAAAGTGAAAGTGAAGTCGCTCAGTCGTGTGACTTAGCGACCCCTTGGACTGCAGCCTACCAGACTCCTCCATCCAGGGGATTTTCCAGGCAAGAGTACTGGAGTGGGGTGCCATTGCCTTCTCCAGCTAATGAACTAGAGACCCCAAAATCAACCTGGGTGAACATTCAAACTGCCATGTTCTTATAAAGAGAAAGCTTATTGTGAAAATGTACATACAAAACAATAAACACTTGAAATGCACAAATGATGTTCTAGCTGACCCGGGGTGGGGGTGGGTGGGGATACACAAGGACCAGATTCCAGGGGCTGGGTGGGAGCTCCTTCTGGGCCCAGGGGCCACCCAGGTATCTCCTCCTCACAGTCTGCTAAATGGTATGCATTTAACTTGACAATAAAATATCAAGATCCAAGGGGAAGCTGATACTTAAGAGTCTCTCAGCACTTCACAGAGACTTTTTATTAAAAAAAATTATTCCCATTTTCTATGGTAGTTGACCAATGTAACAAGTAATTTCAGCCTGTAAACTGTTAGCAACTATAATATAAACTCTGTGTAATAGCTAAATGGCTAAAATCTCTATATCATGCTACAGAATTATTCACGTATTGCTTATAACTGCACCTATATAAATCTAGAGCTTCCCTGGTGGCCCAGGGGTAAGGAACCCGCCTGCCAGTACAGGAGACATGGGTTCCATCCCCAGGTCGGGAAGATCCCCTGGAGAAGGAAATGGCAACCCACTCCAGTATTCTTGCCTGGGAAATCCCCTGGACAGAGGAGCCTGGCGGGCTGCAGTCCCTGGGGTGACAGAGTCGGAAATGACTAAACAACATTTTATAAATTATAAAATGTATGTTTTTAATTTAATAAAATGTATATGTATATAAATTTATGTGTAATCTGATCATTTAAGCTATATAATCAAATGGCTTTTAAATATATTAAATATATGTTAAACATATTTCACATTGTTGTACGAACATCACCAGCACCACCTTTAGAACATTTCATCACCCCCTAAAATCCCACCCCTATTAGCAGTCACTGTTCACAGCCCACTCCCAGGCCCTGGACACCGCTTGTCTACTTTCTGTCTCTATTGATTTATGTATTCTGACTATTTCATGTAAATGGAATCTTGTAATATGTGTCAGGTCTGGCTTCTATCGCTTAGTGGAATGTCTACAAGGCTCATCCACGTGGGAGCACGTGTCAGAATCGCATTCCTTCATGAGGCCAAATAATACTCCATCATGTGGGAATGCCATATTTTATTTATCCATTCATCAATGATGGGCCATATTTTATTTATTTTTTTGGTGTAAGAGGTCTGGCATTTTCAATAATTCTAAGAATAAATTCCCCCACCCCAGTTTAAAAAAAAAAAAATTGAAGTATAGTCGATTACAATGTTGTGTCAATCTCTGGTGTACACCAAAGTGACCCAGTTATACACCCCGGTTTTAAATTGGCTTCCTGGGTGAGGAGAGGCCTCCAGCAGGTGACGGCGCCTGGCTCACCTTCTCCTGGGCCGACCGGGCCACGCTGGAGACTTGCTGCACGGTCAGCTCCAGGGGTGGCTGCAGCAGGTCCTCCTGGAAGCAGAGGAGCAGCGGGCCCTGGAACAGAAGAGCGGAGTGAGGGGACGGTGCACTGGGAGGGTGGGGGGCGGCGGGGGGAGCTACTTTCTAAAGGAGATGACGTACTTGCTGCAAAGCTCTGCAGATCTAAGAAGATGTGATATGACTTCATTTAGTTCAATGTGTGCTTCTGAAGAGCAGCAATGGACAGATATCAGTAAGAAGCTCGGGGACAAAATAAAAAATGTGGCTATGAAGGCGGCAGAGGGGGTTCTGAGAACTCAGGTTCACACTGAGAGCGGAGAAGCCCAGGCTCCCGGGAGGGTGGGTGCGCGGCCGGCCTGCAGGTGGGGCACGGCAGGTGCACGGGCTGTGTCCTCCCCTTTCTCTAGGAAAGCTCTCTGGTTTCAGAGAATCACCTCTCCCCGCCCCACGTGGGTGCTGGCACTCTCCTTAGGTTACCCTCTTCCCATCTCCCACTGCCCAACTGGCAGGTGGGCAGGAACCCGTGCGGAGCAGACAGGTGCTTCTCCCGGGAATTTGGGATTCCTTGCCTGGAAATGAGCCAGCCGGCAGTACTGCTCAAGGATCAGGTTCCCGAGTCCCTGCTTTGAGGACCCCCAGAGCTGCCAGGCTCCTGCCCACTGTGGTCTCCTGGTTTAACTCCACCTTCAGCTCTCCACATCCTCTCATACCCTCCCAGAAATGTCCTCCATGGCTTGTCACCCTGTCAGGTGACAAGTTCTTGCAACTAAAATCTTGCATTCAAATTCTGCATTAAATTTTGGTTCTTGCAATTAAAATCTTCAATGCAGGACATGCAAATCAATTAATATGACCACAAGGCAACAAGACTGATGCTTTATGAAAGAATAAATCAGGACTTGGATTACCAACCAGGTCTCGGTTTTTTAAAAAATAAGTTCTCTTATGAGGCTGAACACGTACGCCAACAATACGACCCTGGAGCGAAACTCTCCTTCAACTCTCTTCCTGACATGCTCCAGAAAAGCCCATCATCATCAAGTGAGTTCTGATCATGTATTTTAAAAAAAGACTCAGCCCCACAGCTCCCCACCACATCTCATCTATTTCCAAGACTCCCGGCTGTGATGAGCTGGTTCCAACTGCAAGGCAAGATCAAGGGTGGGGGATAGAAATGGTACAAACGGGAGCAAAGCTCTCCTGGCAAGTGCAGTGGGGATGAGCAAGAATGAAGTCAGCCCAGGGCTGTTTCTTAAGAATCCCCAGTGCTGCAGCGTACACCTACAGGCACAGAACATTGTCACTGACGTTCTTCTAACCTCATCTTGTCTTAGCAACATTAATCTCACCTCTACAAACCATCAGGGGAGAATTAAATCTATTTTTCGAGAGTGATGAAGTCATGGCTTGGGGGCTGCTCTGCGGATGTTCTCCATGACCAGAGCTTGTTTTGGTGTGACCTGCTGGCCAGTGGCTTGGGGGTGACATCACCCTGTGTGCCAGGCCACCTGGCTGAAAGAGCAGCCCCAGCACAGAGCGCAATGCTGGGCGGGAGACCGAGCCCTCGCAGGGGTCATTACAGCTGCTGGCCCACCACCAACTCTTTGTGACCCCATGGACTACAGCCCACCAGACTCCTCTGTCCATGGGATTCTCCAGGCAAGAATCCTGGAGTGGGTTGCATTTCCTCCTCCAGGGGATCTTCCCCAGTTAGAGCTAGAACCCATGCCTCTTGTGTCTCCTGCATTGCAGGCGGATTCTTTATCACTGCACCACCTGGGAAGCCCCACAGCTGGTGGGACTGCACGTGAAACAATGTACCTTCTACACCAGCCTGAAGAGACCACATAGACTTAAGCAGCCTGGATGTCATCTCCTGCCCCCGCCCATCAGCAGGTGCCATCTACACCCTCTTACCCATGGCGCCTTCTGAATGAAAACCCTGTAGATATTTTGCCAGGAAAGTTAATGTCAAGAGGCAGGCTCACAAAGAAAATATATGATTCAGTTAAAATAAGGACCCAAAAGTCCCTCTTCCCTTTCTGATTGATCCTGGAGTTTCAGAGAGCCCAGCCTGGGTGCAGCAAAGTCCCTCCATCTCTGCACTCTGTCCATGGGCAGGCAGCCTCATTCCAGACTCAACCCCACTCAGACCAAAGAAAGACTTTACATCTACGAGGAAAAGCAACAGGCAGGAATTGCCAGGAGAGCAACTGAGAAAGAAACACAAGATACAAGCTCTCCTGGACATTAATTCACACTACAGAACCTCTGTGGGCTTCCCAGGTAGCACAGTGATAAAGAATCTGCCTGCAGTGCAGGAGATGGGAGAGATGTGGGTTTGATCCCTGGGTCGGGAAGATCCCCTGGAGTAGGAAATGGAAACCCACTCTAGTATTCTTCCCTGGTTAATCCCATAGACAGAGGAGCCTGGTGGGTTACAGTCCATAGGGTCACAAAGAGTCAGAAACAACTGAAGTGACTTAGCATGCATGCATGTACAGAACCTCAGTGATTCCAAGTGTGTGGTACCAGCACATGAACACAGAGATGACCAGTGGGGCTAACACAGGGCATCCAGAATAGACCCCAACATGTATGGAGAAGGTCAGTGACAAGAGTGACATCCCAAATCACTGGCTAAAGACGGAGTTTTGAAAAATCTGGATGTGGGAGGAGCCCCAGATAGGACACAAATGTAACTACGCAAGTAAAGAACACAACTGCCAGAAGGGGCAGGAAACAGACTGAACCTGAGAAACTGTGGAAAACAGGATCCTGGCTGCACATAAACGTGAGAATCTAGCCAGGAAATGTGTTTCTCATGGGGGTATAGGTCAGCAATTCAGAAAGTACGTTATATGTCCGCTGGAGTTGACCAAATAAGTATGTTACAGACAGTGAGTCCTAGATGCCTCGCTCTTGGAGGAGGAAGTTAGAGATAAGGAAAGGGGAAGATGAAAATGAACTCTGTGCCATTGACCTGGAAACTGGGGTATCAGTATTTGTTGTTCAGTGGCTCAGTCATGTCTGACTTCTTGTGACCCCATGGACTGCAGCACGCCAGGCTTCCCTGTCCTTCATCATCTCCCAGAGTTTGCTCACACTCATGTCCATTAAGTCGGTGAGGCCATCCAACCATCTCATCCTCTGTTGCCCCCTTCTCCTCCCGCCTTCAATCCTTCCCAGGATCAAGGTCTCCAATGAGCTGGCTCTTCGCATCAGGTGGCCAAAGTATTAGAGCTTCAGCATCAGTTCTTCCAAAGAATATTCAGGGTTGATTTCCTTTAGGATTGACTGGTTTGATCCCCTTGCCATCCAAGGAACTTTCAACTGTCTTTCCCAGCACCACAATTTGAAAGCATTAATTCTTTGGTGCTCAGTCTTCTTTATGGTCCAACTCTCACATACATACATGACTACTGGAAAACCCAAAGCTTTGATTATATGGACCTTTGTCAGCAAGGTGATATCTCTGCTTTTTAACACATTGTCTAGATCTGTCATAGCTTTCCTTCCAAGGAGCAAGTGTCTTTTAATTTCATGGCTGCAGTCATCATCTGCAGTGATTTTGGAGCCCAAGAAAATAAAAATCTGTCACTGTTTCCATTTTCCCCCCATCTATTTCCCATGAAGTGATTGGCACAAGATGCCATGATCTTAGTTTTTTGAATGTTGAGTTTTAAGCCAGGATACTTGGAGTGGTTTGCCACTTCTTTCTCCAGCAGTATGACAAGGGGTATCAGCATAGGCGTGGTTTTGAAGATAAAGGCAGAGAGACATGTTACATGAATATGCTGCCATCCACACATATCTTTCCTGGGTCTGTTCACTAAGAGGGTCTAGAAGCAATGCGACCCCAGCAGTAATAAGCACCCTTGATGCCCAAATCTTGTATTCTAAATAATTCTTTAGTAAAAGGAATCAGAGCTGCTTGGAGAAGTGGCTGAATCCAGGGCCAGAAAAGAAGAAAATACAAGATGAGTCTAGAGCAAACATCTTTCAGATCCATCAAGGAAGTGCTAATGTATATATATATTGATGGAAGAACACAAAAGAGCTTCTAATGGCCAAAACAAGACCAGTTTAAACAACAAAACAAATAGTGATGGCACTGGATGATAGGGGTTCCCCAAGTGGCACAGTGGTAAAGGGTCTGCCTGCCAATGCAGGAGAGGCAACAGACGCAAGAGACAAAGTTTCGATCCCTGGGTTGGGAAGATTCCCTGGAGTAGGAATCGGCATTCCACACCAGTATTCTTGCCTGGAAAGTTCTATGGATAGAGGAGCCTGGCAGGCTACAGTTCCTGGGGTTGCAAAGAGTTGGACATGACTGAACACAGGTACACTGGACTGTAACCCACAGAATAAAATAAATATCCATGAATATATACTGATGTAAATACTCAATAAAATGTATAGATGGAAGAGAAGTGGCAGCTCTCTCTTGCAACAGAATTCCAATGAATAAATGCAGGAGGAAAGAGAGAAAAAGAAAAAATCATCATTAGGCAAACTCCACAGAGGTGTTGCAGACTAGATACATGGATGCCAAAATCAGCGTGCAAAAGTTTAAGGAATAACAGGATTTGTGCAGTCTCAAAGTATCTCCCCAAGATATTTGTTAACTATAGGGAGAAAGGAAAAGGGAGACATAAGATGTAAGAAGAGAAATGGGTGGAAATCACCTTAACACAGGGATCAAGGCCAAGTCCCCATTGGGAAGCCATGCTGACATCATAAACCCACGAAACAGTACACTCAAAGGGACACATCCCTTCTGTGGCTTGTGGGACTGCAGTCCAATTGTGCAAAACACCGAACTGAGGGATATTTGGTAAAACAGCAATCAATACTCTTCAGAGTTGTCAAGGTCATGAAAAAACAAGGGAAGACGGGGAAACTCTTACAGGCTGCTGGAGACAAACACAAAGCAACAACCCAGCGCCATGTGGGACCTGAACGGGACCCTGGAAGAAGAAAAGGACACCGGTGGAAAACAGGTGAAATCAAGTAGGGTCTTCTGTTTACTTAAAAAGTTTTGTTAATTTCTTATATTGTTACAAGGCGAATATCATTGTACCGTGACATATAGTAACACTGTGCCAATGTTAATTTGCTATACTAGAATAACATTAATATCATTGTACTGTGAACTGGCGCTGTGGTAAAGAATCCACCTATCAATGCAGCAGACACAGGTTTGATCCCTGATCCGGGAAGACCCCACAGGCCTCGAAGCAACTAAGCCCGTGTGCTACAGCCTGTGCTCCGGAGCCCGGGAACCTCAACTACTGACCCTACGTACTGCAACTACTGAAGCCCGTGCGCCCAAAGCCCATGCACTGCAACGAGGGGGTAGCCCCAGCTCTCTGCAACTAGAGAAAAGTCCAGCCCAGCACAGCCAAAAATAAAAATAAATTTAAAAATTTTAAATTATAGTAACATCGTACCAATGTTAATTTTTTATACTGTTACAATGTTAATATCATTATACTATGAATTATAGTAATATTGTACCAGTGTTAAGTTCTTATACTGTTGCAATTTTAATGTTGTACTATGAGCTATACTAATACTGTACCAACGTTAATTTCTTATACTGTTACAATGTTAATATCATTGTACTGTGAATTACAGTAACATTGTACCATTGCCTGGAGAATCCCAGGGGCCGGGGAGCCTGGTGGTCTGCCGTCTATGGGGTCGCACAGAGTCGGACACAACTGAAGCGACTTAGCAGCAGCAGCATCAACAGTACCAGTGTAATTTCTTGTTTCTGATTATTGTGCCCTGTATGGTTATGTAGGCTGGATAAGGAAAGGATAGAGACTGAATTGTTTTTACAACTTTTCTCTAAATCTAAAAGCAGTAAAAAAATTTTCAAGTTTTTTTTAAGGGGATGTTACAAGAAAGCAGCCCATCTTATTGACTCTATTGGCTAAAGGCTTCACACAGATCTCATCTCATCTGGACTGGATGCTGCTTCCCAGACTGAACCCAAAGTTATCCTCTTCCAGAGATGAAGCACAAGAGAGGTCAGGGCTTGCCCAAGGTCATAGAGCCCCAGAGCTGCCTTCCAACCTGAGCAGAGAACACACAGCTCTTCCAAGCAGCTCAAGAGGTCCCCTCCCTCCTCAACAACCCAGGGGGGCTGGCGGGAGTGGAAGTTAGCTTTGGCTGCATTTTAGTTGACATTAACACTACACCCACTCTTCCTTCCCCTGAATTCCCGTCTTGCTGAGAGAATGGGTGAACGCAAAGAACAACCTGAACTGGCATCTCTTCCTCGTTTCTACTGACAATCTGCAGAGTCATCAGTGAGCCTCCTTTAGGTTGATGCTTTAGAAGTGAAAAAACAAAGCACATTAAACCGCTTGTTTGGCCCAGGCTTGGCCAGCTCCCAAGCAGGGGAGGCCTGAGTCCAGACGGGCTGATGTACATCACGGCAGTTTCTCCCCTTCGGTGACAAGTTTCTAACAGGGGCTGTTATTCATGCCCTGAGACGGCTGAGCACTCCGCGCCGGGTGGGCTGCGCCTGGATGGACAGAGCTCTGGCCTCCCTCACAATCCTGGGAGCTGATGAGGGCACCAGTGACCACGCAGTGCTGCCGGGGTGGGAGCGGGGCAGCCTTCACCAAAAAATGGGGAGGAGGGATTTTTGTTCTGAGACCTGAAATATTGCTGTTGTTTTTTTTCAGTCGCTCATTCACGTCCGACTCTTTGCAACCGCATGGACTACAGCACGCCAGGCTCCCCTATCCTTCAACATCTCCCAGAGTCTGCTCAAATCCAAGTCCACGGAGTCGGCAATGCTATCTAACCATCTCATCCTCTGCCACCCCCTGTCCTATTGTTTTCAGTCTTCCCCAGCATCAGGGTCTTTTCCAGTGAGTCGGTTCTTCACATCAGGTGGCCAAAGTATTTGAACTTCAGCTTCAGCATCAGTCCTTTCAACGAATATTCAGGGTTGATTTCCTTTAGGATTGACTGGTCTGATCTCCTTACAGTCCAAGGGACTCTCAAGAGTCTTCTCCAGCACCACAGTTCAAAATCGTCAGGAAAAAGGTTGAATAAGTGTTGGGGACAGAAGGAATGCCCTGTGGGAAGACCCCACACAGGAAAGAACCCTGAATGTTTGAGCAACAGAAAGGAGAGTAATTTGAGGGTCAGGTGGAGAGTGACTTGACTCAAGGTCACCTTCCCATTCTTACCAGCTGACCTCTTACACTGTGGCCACCATCGTGCTCAGGGACCTTGAATTTCTGTGAGCAGCACTTGAAGGAAGCTCATTACAGAACAAGAAACCTCCAAATCCTGTCACTTTATTTACTTCTCAAATTGCTGCAGCTCATATACAAGTCAGAGCTATTAATACCATGGTTTAAGTTCACACGGCATCTTTTTTTTTTTTTTTATGAAGACCACAAATTGTCCTACAGTCTTGGTCATCTACATTTAGAACATTCCTCTGAAAAGAATCCTGGGGCAAAGGACTACAGAAACAAACAGCTCCATGACCCTCCCTGCCAGGGCCTGGGCCTACTCGAGCAGCCCATTCCCAGACAGGTCCAGAGCATGGGGCTCGCTCTCAGACCGCCGCTCCCCGCATGTAGTCCCAACAGCATCAGCCTTGGGAGGGAGGCTCTGTCCAGCCCGTGGGTAGGGGTCTCGGGACCGTGGGCTCTGGCTTTCAGAGCTGGTGACCTGCTGTGGAAAGAGCAGCCCCAGAGTCAACGGCGGGTGTCAAGTGTGGACTGCTGCTGGGGTGATGTCACCCCAAACCACTTTGTAAATATTCACACAAATGCAAAGGGAAAACCTCCAGTGTTGCCCTCAGATAACAGGGCATTGGTTCCTAGGTTAGTGACTGAACCAATCCTGGGATCTTCCTGTTCTCATGGGCCGAGCTGCAATGAGAGCAGCTGATGTCAGGTGTCTGCAATGCCAGCGTGGAGAGGTGTTGTTGGATGGGGGGACTTTGATTGACTGAATGCTGGTTGGCTTATGGACAGCGTGTGTGTCCAGCAGCTTCTCTCTAGTGAAGAGCTAGCTTCGGGAACTTGTGAAACATACAGTAGGCTCCCTGTACCCCTGCTGACTCCCTGAGTCTGAAGTGGGGGAGGTGGCAGGCATGTGTATTCTTTCAAAGGTCTCTAGGCAATTTGCCAGTGTTCCCCAAATACCAGGCATGTGCTGCCAGAGCAGCCGTGCTCTCCTCATCTGTCTCTCCAACTCAGCATCCTGTCTAATCATAAGGAGTGAGGGTCAAAACCCTGCAGGACCCCCTGATACAAGGAACCTGCCCGGCCTCAGTCATTGGTCATCCAGGGTCAAAGGAGACTCCACAAGTTACTAACCATCTTTAGCTCCCTGGAGACAGGAGCCCCATTGTTAGGGATGATGTATTAAACAATCGTACCCTTTGATCCTTTCTCGCTGGAGCTCAACTGAAGGAAATATTTGAGTCTCAAAGTCAAATTTGCTGCCCATGTGGGACCATGGACCCCTGCAGATGTAGATGAACCATGAAGACCCCTGGCCCTGGGTCTAGCTCAACACTGGCAAGTCTCTCCAGTTCATAGTCCTCTGTCTCCCCTTTTGGAGAAGGAAGAGGTGCTGCCAAAGGGTTTAGGGTTCCTTGCAGTCCTAAGATACGAGCTGGGGTAAGATAGGATGAGAGGAGCTGCTCCACTCAGGAGAGAACTCCATCTCTCACAGAAGATGCTAGAGATGACTGAGCTTCTGCCAGTCCCCCAGTGACAGGAGTGGTCTTCCCTTGGGCCAGGACAAACAGACAACAGCACAGGGTGGAGGCAGGAGGGGGCCGCTAAGCTGGCTCGCTGCGCCCAATGCGGACTTGGAGCTGTCAACCCTAATCGGGGATTAGTGGGACTCGAGCTGCTGAAGGGAGGACAGAGGGAGAGTCCCGCAGGGCTGGCTGCCGGGTCAGGACACCCACTAAGAAAACACCAGGGCCTGCTCACCCACACTGTCATCAGTGAAGCAATCGGGATGGCCCAGGACAGGGGAGGGGGCGTGCCAAGGCCGTAGTAGGAGTTACCCAGATCCTATCAGCCTGCTGAGCCTTCCATTTGAATTCAAATCAAGCAACACGTGCCAGGTACCAGGGAGAGCAGCGTGACACACACACACCACACTTACACACACACTGAGCCACCTGATACCACACTCAGACCCAACTGCTGTCAGAGTTGGGTCTGACATTGGGTCATTGGGTCTTGAGCTTATACTCAGCACATCATTGCCCCTTCCAGGCAGGAGTTCTGGAAAAACTAGTGTCTAAGCTTCTGCAGTGTGTGGTGAATAGCAGAGGACAGGCCAATAAGCCTAACCTCCCCCAGCTCTAGCCCCCAGCCGAGGTCTCCACCCACACAGATGCAAGGGCGCAGGAAGAAAGGTCTTCACCTGAAAACTCCAGGTATTTTCTCCAGTTATTGGAAGGGCTCCCCACAAATTCCAGGGCACAGATCTCCTCCTCTCTCAGCCCTCCAGGCACACAGGTAATCTGGAAGCTTCGAATCAAGGCAATTGCAGGTTCTGAGCCAATCAGGAAATGTCAGGGAGCCAGGCAGAATGGTTTAAGCAGGACTGTCCCAGACTTACAGGAGGGAGGGGTGTGCCTCTGCCTGACTCTCTCAAGGGCCCCAGGGCGACAACAGGACCCTACAGATCAGCTCAGAAAAGGCTGAGAAGCAGAAGCAGTGGCCCACATCACACCCCCATCTCTTCCAGCTGAGATAAGACTGTCACCTGCTCACAACTCTAGCCTGCAGTGTACTCAGCCCCAGAACCCAGGCCCAGGACACCCGGTCAGCCAGGGGTCAATGACAGCAGCTTCGTGGGGAAACAAATTTGTGTTTGCTTGTCCAGGTGAGGTCACGGGGCTTCCAGGCTCCCACCAGAAATGGGGTGGTTCCTCTGAAGCTGTCCAGTTCTGGCAGCGGGGGCACAGACTCCAGGCACCAGGGCAGACGGAAGTCAAATGACCTTGAAGGCTTTTTTTCATCCAAAAGGCATGGCTATTTTTTCCCAGGGCTCAGAACATGGTCTTTTGCTGGATTTATGCTCATTCGCACTCAAAGCTTTTGTTTTTTAAGTCCATGGCTACATGAGTCAAGGCCATGGCACAAGGACCAGACAGAGGGCTCACCATGGAGTATTCTGAAGGCTGACAGTCTAGACACACAGCATTTGCTGTTTCCAAAGCAAAAGGCCGTGGGCTTCTCCACTGGGTGCCCAAGCAGGTGGAGGAGCATGTACACCTCGGAGTAAGAAGGACTGGCAAAGACTTAGTGCCCAGACCCACCAGGCCTTCATTCCTCCTGTGGAATATTTAGAAACAGCAGACACCAGGAGCGCATCATTAAACCAAGATGCCTTAAAATTTTAGTAACAATAAGTCACCCAGTCATTAACTAGACCAGGAACACAACCGCAGGTGCCCGAGGCAGCAGAGTTCAGACTAAGCCCCTGAGTTTTCAGGAAGCTTCATTTCAAGGCAATCACAGGTTCTGAGCCAATCAGGAAATGTCAGGGAGCCAGGCAGAATGGTTTAAGGAGGCCTATCCCAACCAGCAGGTAGCTGGGTTCAAATCCCACCTCTGCCACCCATGGGCAGGGGAACCTCAGGCAGGCTACTTAACCTCTCCAGGCCTCAGTTTCCCCCACCTCTAAAATGCTGAGGACACCTTTGCTCCAGGAACTGTGAGGATTCAGAGACGATCATGTGTACCTGAAGCCCCCAACACACGTCTGGCCAGTGGCTGGCCCTCAATGGTCACTAATTTTAATAGGTGCAAACCTTCCGGTAATACATTCTGAGTAAAATTCAGCTCGGTAGTTGGAAGCATATTTGGTTCAGAGTGATTCATAAATCAGGTGCAAAAGCGGTCCAGTGTCCAGGCGAATACGGGAAACCACCTGGGACGCCAGCCAGGAAGGGCAGGTAAGACCCAGAGGGGAAGCGGCCCCTGGACAAATCCCTCCAAACAGCCAGGCTGTCCCTCTGGCACGCTTCACGTCAGGTTAATAAAACCTAATCACTCCGCCTTCATTCCCCATCGAGGGTCCTCCGTCTCCACGGTCTTTCTAACTTTCAAGGATGCTCTGCCCCTTGAAGCAGTCAAGGGCTGTGGCCAGGCTCCGGGGAAGAAGAGCCTGAAGACACCCCGCGATCACCGCGCCCGACCCCGCAGCACGACCGCCCTCACAGAAACTCACCCCCTTCCGTTTGGCCTCTTCGTTCAGGGCGGTCACCCAGGCAGCCTGCCACTGGCTCCTCCAGCTGTTCAGAGTCAGGATCCAAGCGAGCAGCGCATCCGACTCTGGGCGCTGGCCGTCGCCAGGCTCCGCCGCCCGCCTCCGGGAGCAGGGTCGCGCCCTGGCCAGCGCCCACTGCGCCAGGTACAGGCCCACCGTGCCCAGGGCCACGACGAAGAGAACCACCAAGACCAGCCACTGGACCTCATCGAGCCACGAGCCAAGGCGGGACATGGTGATGGCGCATACCCGGCACGCCTCGCCCCAACTTCCCAGGCAGCCCCCGGCCGGGCGCACAGCCCGCGGGCGGCAAGCTCAGGACATCAACTCGCCGCCGGCCGGGACTCGCGGGGGGCGGGAAGGGGGCGCGGCGGGCGGATCAGGGCAGCTGGCGGTGCGGGCCCCGGGCGCCGAGAGGCCGGGCGGACGGCGTGAACTGGAGGAAAAGCCGGCCGGCGTGCGACGGCCACGGCCCAGGACTGCGCCTCCAACCCCGCGCACCTGGCAGAAAGAGACGCGGCGGCCTGCGTTCCCGACTCGCGCGTCTGGGCTGTTCCCGGGCCGCGGCCGGCCGCGCTTCCTCCTGCGCGCGCCGCCCCAGGCGTCCCGCCCGCGGCCCAGTGGCGGCCGGAGAAGGCTTGGGCCGCGGGGCGGGGGAGGGGGCGCGGGAGGGGGCGCGGCCTGCGGGGCGGGGCCGGGCCGGGGTCGGGGCGTGGCCTGTGCCTCCCTTGTGCCTGGGTCGTCGCGTCCGTCCCCGCCCACGCCGGCCGCCCGCCCGCCCTCTTAAAGGCCCGGCGTCCGGCTCGGCTGTCGGCCCCGCCCCCGCCGCGGCCTCGGGCCTGGCCGGCCACGTGCGCGCGCCGCCCGCCCCCTTCGGGGCCTCTCCAGGACGGCGGCGGCGGCGCGGCGTCTTCCGGACCTGACCTGTCCCCGGCGTGGCGACGCGAAAGCGCGGGACTTTCCAATTAGCCCGACGCCGAGGCTGCAGTGGGGCGGTCTGGCTGGACTTCCATGAGCGTCTGTGCACACGTGTGTGCACGCGTGTGTGTGGGTGTGCATATGTGTGTGCGTGCGTATGGAAGGGTGATATCTAGGGTTGCCGTCTGCCGGCCAGCAGAATACTGAATCTGGTTTTCACATCCTTGGAAAGTCCCTGGAAACCCACCATTCGCACCCTGAAGTCTGGACCCTCCCTTGCAGAGCTGCCGGGATATCTCCCAGGAGCGTCAGGAAGAAGGCTCATTAAGAAGTTTGTGCGCATGGAAGTGTGTGACACCTCCTGGCGCCCCTCACCTTGCAGAATCAGCCCCCATCATTAGGAAATGCCTCAAAGGCACTAACCTGAGAATCTCAAAGTTCTAATGACAAACCTGAACCGTAAGATAGTGATTTGCTTGTCCTTCTGCAGCTATATGAAGGGGATTTGACTTTGAATTGGGTTAACTGAACCTGGGCACAGAGGTGCCTCTCTGGCTGGGTCTGATGGTGCCAACCAGGGTCTGCCTGTTTGATACCATCAGTGTGGGTCCTGGCCCCACCACTGCAGCAGAGGGTCCTCACTGATTCCTTCCCAACCCCTCCTTTCCAACATGGCTCAGGGAGAGATTGCTAAGACAGACTAGTGTCTGGCCAATGGACATTAGGATCTAGATCTGGCTGGAAGGTTGGTGGCATTTATTGACAATGATTATGCACAAATCCTGGAAACCGTAGAGCAAAGAGAACCACAGACAGATGCTCTGACAGATCTGCCCTGGATGTCAAATATTAGAGACTAGGCTGAGGTGCCGGCTGGAAAGGGTGAGCTTGGTGTAATGGTATTTGAAGTGTGTGTGTGCAAAGGCCCTGAGGCCCGCATGTGGCTCAGTAACCCCAGGCATAGGATGTGAGTGGGATGGTGTGAGGGTTGCAGGGGCGTAGGAGGTGGGGCAGAGGCTGCACCTGGAGCACCTGAGTTACGGGTAATAGATTGTGCCACAGACAAGGAGAAGCAACAACCTGTCTTAAGCAGAGTGGAAAAATTGAATTTTACCAAGATCACACCTAGCAACACGTGGGACTAGATTGGAAGAAAGTGGCAGAGGGCAGAGAGACCAACTAGAAGGGGATCCCAAGGGTCCACAAGAAGGGTTTAACACAGGCCTGGTGCATGGCATGGGGGAGAATGGGCCGCCACAGAAGAGGACATTTCTTTCTTAGAGACTGAAGGCAAGGAGATGAAGGGGGATGAGGTTTTTTTTGTTTTTTTGTTTTTTAATTTTATTGAAGTATGGACTTCCTAGGTGGTTCAGTGGTAAAGAACCCACCTACCAATGCAGGAGACACAGGAGACCTGAGTTTTATCCCTGGGTAGAGAAGATCCCCTGGAGGAGGAAACGGCAACCCACTCCAGTATTCGTGCCTAGAGAATCCCGTGGTCAGAGGAGCCTTGTGGGCTACAGTCCATGGGATTGCAAAGAGTCTGACATGACTTAGCAACTCAACAACAAAATTCAAGGATAGTTGATCTACAATGTTGTGTTAATGTCTGCTGTATAGCAAAGTGACTCAGATCTATATATACATTCTTTTTCCTGTCCTTTTCCATTGCAGTATTTCAGGATCATGACTATAGATCCCTGTGCTATATAGTAGGACCTTGTTGTCTATAGAGTGAGTTTGATGTGGTGAGAGCAGCCAAGGAGTTTACACTCAAGGGCCTGATTTTCTTTGAGCGTGAAGTCACTCAGTCATGTCCGACTCTTTGTGACCCCATGGACTGTAGCCTGCCAGGCTCCTCCATCCGTGGGGTTTTCCAGGCAAGAATACTGGAGTGGGTTGCCATTTCCTTCTCCAGGAGATCTTCCCCACATGGGGATCAAACCCAGGTCTCCCAAACTGCAGGCAGACTCTTTACCGTCTGAGCCATCAGGGAAGCCCCTTTCTTTAGAAGGAGGTGGGAATTGGGAGGTAGGTGGACTGAGAGCCCTAGTGGGAGACAGGACTGGAAGCTGGCAGGTAGGGGAATTCATCAAATGGCCCAGGTGAGCAGGAGCCAGAGAGAACCAGCTCTTCCATGGTAGATCTGATATCAGGTCTGACCTTCTGAAAGCGGAAATGCTGTGATCCAATCAGTTTCCAGCAAATTATCAATCCCTTAAACCGTAGCTCACCCCTCAGCCCCCACACCGGAAAGGGTTGAGAAGAATTGCTTTGCTTTTCTCAGAAATCTCTTCTTATTTGGCAGAAATGTCTAATTACTTTCTGATCTGTAGCCAGACCTATGCAGTTGAACAATCCAAGTCAGGCTGGCCCCCTTGCCAGAATGCCTGGGACAACTGGGTACCGCGGGCTGTCCGTCTCCCTGTTCCGTGGTGAGTACAGGTGTGCACCTGTGCCCTGGCTGGGTGGCGGGTAGGGGAGGGCCGTCCCCACCCCGTGTGACTGGTGGAACCAGTCTCATTCCTCTGCTGCTATATCTCTGGGGCACGCTACCTCCACTGGCTCATTTAGAGGCTTCTCACACACTGTAAACTAACAACCACTCCGGTTTGGAATTCGTCACATGCTCTAAGTTTTTTCAAGGGGAAGATAAACATATAAATATTGAATTGCTTCTGTGTAGAAGCAAAGTGAAGGAAAAGGAGGGCTGTCATGGGCTCACAGGAACACACAGCTGGCCAAAATGTGCAGTAGGAACCAAAACTCCTCTTGTAAGCCGAGGGAGAAAGAGCAGACTCCCTTCACTTCTGCTCTGTCACCTGGTCCCGTCCGTCCAGGGTGTGGAGGATACTGGACCGCTCAGTCTGCAGGGAGAGCAGCATTCCCCTGACGTGTGACGACAGTCCTCAGCCCCATAGCCCTTCAACCCAAGGGGCCAGGCCATAGCTCTACCTAGGACGGAAGTTTGTTGTCACCCCCTAAAAACCTCCTGACGGGTCGGGGACCGTAACTCTGCAGCAGTGGCTTGCTGCTGCTAACCCCACCTCAAAGGAAACCACTATGCTTTGAATCCTCCGAGCCCCGGAACTGAGCTTCTGTGAGCAGGTGGTATGGGGGTCTAGGGGTCTGGGTGCAGGGGAGGGGCTCATGGGTGCTTGCTGGCCGTTGTCCCCAAGCCAGTAGGCCCAAGGAAAACCATCTACACCTCAACCGACTGGGCCGCCAGCGGCATCCACCTGCCTGGAGTTCTCCAGGAAGGCCTGACTCTGAACCTTGGCCCATGTGGGTCCCAGAGCAGCAGAGAGGAAACGGCAGACACTGTGTTTGGAATGCCTCCTCAGACAATGCTCTGCAGTAACCGCTGTGAGCCTGCACACAAGAAGCGGAGGAGAGGCTTCGTTGTCCCATTTGGTGGCTCATCTGTGTTTCCATGCTGCTGTTCTAATGTCTCCCTCTACCAAGCCCAGGAGGCTGTGTGAGGATGATGTTACTTTTTAAAATAGTATGTCTAGTGTCATAGATGTTTCATAACTACATACAAAGTTATTAACACTAGAAAGTACTCCTTACCATTGAACCAGATATTCTTATGGTCTTTTAAAAAACACTTAACAAAAAAGTGGGATTAAGTACTTACTAAAAATGTCACTAAATTTCCGCCTAATTATCTTAAGTTTCCAGAAGAGGAAAGGGACAAATATAGTAAGCTTTTAGTTTGTCTCTGATTTGGTGGGGACGCTTCTCCTTCACCCTGTAGCACTTTGCTTGAGGGTGATGATGACAATGGCTTGAAGTATCAACTTGTGCCCGCACTGCCCGATGGACGGACGGACGCACTGACGGAGGGGCAGCCTGGGCCCCAGTGGGGCTGTGATGGGCCACTTGGAAATGCAAACGTGCAACTTCTTCCTCTGTGTTTGACAGAAGACATTCCGAGAATTCCTTCTTAGCGAAATGCTTTTAAGACTTGGCTCTGTGCCCTCAGCTGTGGGGGTCTGCGGGGACATTTGACCCCATCTCCTTGGCTGCATTGGCAGGACTTAGTCATTTCCACAGTCGGAGGTTGGGGGCTGGGGGCCGTTTCCTGTTGTGCTTAAGGCAGGGGGTGGGGGTGGGCAGGGAGGCAGGGAGCCTGTGCCCGGTGGCATTTGAGGCCCCGGATCCTCCCGCTGGTAATTTTCGTGGTTTTTTGATGCCATCCCTGGGAGAAAGGCTGCATCTCTGCATAACTGCCTCAATCCCAAGTACCAGCATCGGGAGGGCCGTGAGAAAATGTCTGAGGCCGACGATCAGACCACATACAGGTCATCCCTGGCTGCGTGAGATGGAGATCCCGTCTGTCCTGCGTGCCCTGTCCCAGAGGCCACCACTGCACCTGGGGGTGGGCCCCACAGAGGCACCTGGTGTGGGTGGGTGACTGCACGTGCCCACAGCGGGCACAGCTGGGTGCTGGCAACATTGAGGAGTCCCTGCCCTTGAGGGGCTCACTTAATTTTCATGGCACCGTGACAGATGTCACCGTCCAGTGTTAAAGGTGCGGAAGCTGAGTTCAGAGAGGCTGGGTCACTGGCCCAAGGCCACACAGTGAGAAAATGGCTGAGCCAGAGTCGGCCCCCAGCTGGTGTCGACCCCCAAGCCTGTGTTCTTTCCGTTAACTATCATAAAGTAAACACATTCTGCTAAAAATAGAAACCTGTTCAAAGCTGGAAATGAAGGGGTCCGGTTTCTCCTGTGCTCCCCTGAAGATCTGTCTAAAGAAGATGAATTGCCTTTTGTGTTCTGAAGTCCAGGAGAGGCGGATTCCTTCGGACCCAGAGGGGAAGGAAGTTCATTCAGGGGTCATTCGTACAAGAGGGGCTTGTGTGGTGCTTCTGCGGGGCCCCAAGCCCGCTCCTGGGAAGATCGCGGGGCAGTCAGACAGCTCTTGTGCAGGTGCGCGGCGAGGAGCTCGGAGCCCCACCCCCGCCCCCCTGCAGGGCACCCAGGCCGGCCACCTCTCCCCCAGAGCCAGCAGTCACCAGGATGTGCCCTCATTCCCGCCAATGGCCGCTGAGGAGCCTGAGTCACTGGCGTTGCAGGGCCAGAGGCAGGGCCTGGCAGCCTGCTGCAGGCCGGCCAGCCAGCCGAGAGCCTGCCTGGGCCACCCGGATGACACAGCTCCTGTGCAAGCACCCACAGTGGGTGGCAGGGATAGGGGGGCAGTGGGGGGCGGGCAGAGGAATGGAATCCAGCCTGGCCAGGTGGCTAGGTTCAGCCTCCCGTGTGACTGCCCGAAAGCAAGGGGGCTGGGCAAGCTTGCTGGCACCCGAGGCTAGGATCTACCTTATGAGTAAATATTTGAGCTCGTATGTTTTCATACTGTGAAACTGTCCGGAGGAGGCAGTTGCCTACACCTTATGCTCTCAGAAGAATGCAGCCCCGCACCTGTCCACCGGTGTCTGAAGTCACGCTGTTGGAGAGTCGGATGTATCCACCAAATAGAGGTCAGGTTGGTAGGGTGGCTGTGGCAGCCTGGCGGAAGTGCACGCTGAGGAAGAGAGAGAGGAAGATGCTGAAGACAGATGTCGCCCCTCCCTCACCTCGTTGGGACTTTGCTTGGCTACATCGGAGGCCCAAGGGGGGCCGCTGTGTGGCCACCCTGGGACCTTCTTGCTGGATGCAGACTCCTGGGCACGGAGGGGCACGGCCCCTTCTTTCTCAGAACCCCTGGGGTCTGCCTCCCCCCCTTGACCTGACCACTCCCGGTGCTGACTTCAGAATAACACGGATTTGATGCGGGGGATGGTGCAAACTGGAGAGAGGGCCGTACTTAGCCCACCTGTGGCCTCGGAAAACTTTTCCCGTCCCCCATCGAGGTACGTGCTGTATCATTAATATTTTGCTTTTATTCTGGCCCCCAATCTTCCTTTGTGCTATGTGTTTTTCTGAAAAGGCCTTGCTAGGCACAAGGTTAGAATCAACTAAATATCTGGAGGAATATTCAGTCTCTTTGAGAGTTAAAATAAAGTATTATTAAAGTGTTTTAAAAACAACACAAAGACACCTTAAAAAGAAAAGAACCAAAGACACCTGTTTACCTACAGAGAATGAATGTAGTAACTACAAATGGTTATTATCTATTGCTTCCCTGGTGGCTCAGTGGTAAAGAACATGCCTGCAAATGCAGGAGATTTAGGAGACTCAGGTTTTGGTTCCTGGGTTGGGAAGATCCCCTGGAGGAGGAAAGGGCAACCCACTCCCACTGTTCTTGCCTGGAAGATTCCATGGACAGAGGAGCCTGGTGGTCTACAGTCCATGAGGTTGCCAAGAGCTGGACACAGCTGAGGGGCTGGACACAGTTATCTACAGCAGTGGCAAGCGGAGGAGTCCAGTAAGACAAAGGGAACAATTTCGCTGGTCTGGAAAAGTCTGGAGTCTGGAAACAACTGATCTAGTGCTTAAAAGAGGGAAACATGAATGCCTTCTGTTTGCCTAGCACGCTGCAGTGATTCCCACAACAGGTGGCTCAGCAGGGACCACGTGGCTTGAGTGGATCTAGCCCCAGAATCCGGGTGCTTTCTGTGGGACCCTTCCTGCTGCACTGTGTCCCATCCCTTTGCAACTGAAGGGTGATTCTTCACAACGACTTATCACAGTCTCATTTTTCACTGACTGTGATGGAGTTGTCATCTCCCCAAGCCACTCGAGTGGGAAGTTCGACTGTACCTGTGAACACCTGAGGTCATCACACCTGAGGTCATCACGTGCATCTTCTGGTGCATCATTTCTGGCAGAATCACCTTCTAGAAAGTCTGCCAGCTCCCTCTCAGGGGCCCCGTTGAGCCCAGGGACCAGGGAGTCAGCAGACCATGGGAGAGGGACACCCCTGTGCCTCTAGCTTCCCTCCCTGCCCAAACAGGCCTGGCTCTCCTTGAGTTAAGGGGGCTCACAGAGATGAAGCAGAAACTCCAGCGTGGGAAGCAACTGAGCTCTCACCCTCCAGGCTCTTCCCCAGGTGACAGGAAGAAGGCAGCTGATGATCCCAGTGGGAGAAAAAGGTCCCACCTTGGCCTCACCCTTTCTGTTTGTGCAAACCTAATAATCCTGCCTGGAGTCTGTTAGCGGTACTGCAATTCCTGATTATTCAATACTATTATTGAACATCAATAATAGTATTGAATAATATTCAATACATATTGTTTTTTAAATATTTCTTTAATTTTTAAAAATTTTATATTGGAGTATAGCTAATTAGGCGCATCCCAGGTGGTGCAGTGGTAAAGAATCCATCTGCCAATGCTGGAGATGCAGGTGTGATCCCTGGGTCAGGAAGATATGGCAACCAGTATTCTTGCCTGGAAAATTCCATGGACAGAGGAGCTTGGTGGGCTGCGGCCCATGGGGTTGAAAAGAGTCAGACACAATAGTGCCACCACCCACAGCTGATTAACAATGTTGGTGGCCAGCAAAGTGACTCGGCCATACCTGTATCCATTCTCCCGCAAACACCCCTCCCATCCAGGCGGCCACCTGCCATCGAGCAGAGTTCCCTGCACTGTACAGTAGGACCTTGTTTGCCATCCATTTTATTTTATTTTTTGAATGTTACTCAGCCATGAAAAGAATGAAATAGTGCCACTTGCAGCAGTGTGGATAGATCTAGGGATTACCATACTAAGTGAAGCAAGCCAGAAAGAGACAAATATAACATGACATCATTAACATGTGGAATCTAAAATATGACACAAATGAACCTATCTGCAAAACAGAAACAGACTCACAGACATAGAGAACAGGCTTGTGCTTGCTATGGAGGAGAGGAGGGTGGGGAGAGATGTATTGGAAATTTGGGATTAGCAGGTGCAAACTAGTATATGTATAGGATGGATAAACGACAAGGTCCTACTGTTTAGTACGGAAAACTGTATTCAATGTCCATATTTCATTATGGACAAGAATATGACAAAGTATATATATATATATATACACACACATACACATATAACTGAATCACTTTACTGTACAGCAGAAATTAACACAACCCTATAAATCAACTATATTCAGTAAAATGCTTAAAAATTTAAAAATTAAAACCATGCTAAAAAGTCATCCATTTCAAATATAACAGTGAGTACATGTCCATCCAAACTCCTTAACTATCCCTTTCCCCGTCTTTTCCCCCTGGTAACCATAATTTCATTCTCTGTGAGCCTGTTTCTGTTTTGCAAGTAAGTTCATTTTTGTTGTTGTTGTTGTTTGTTTGTTTTAGCTTTAAAGTTTTTATTTTGTATTGGGGTACAGCCAGTTAACAGTGTTGTGATAGTTCCAGGTGAATAGCAGAGACTCAGGCATACATGTGCATGCATCCATTCTCCCCCAAAGCCCCCTCCCACCCAGGCTGCCACATAGCATTGAGCAGAGTTCCCTGTGACATACAACAGGTCTTTGTTGGTTATCCATTTTAAATACTGCAGTGTGTACATGACCTTCCCAAAGGCCCTAACTATCCCTTCCCCCTGGCAACCACAAGTTCATTTTCTAAGTCTGTGAGTCTCTTTCTGTTTTGTAAGTAAGTTCATTTGTATCAGTTCTTTTTAGATTCCACATGTATGGGATGTCATATGACATCTCTCTTTCTCTGTCTGACTTACAGACAGACTGTCTGTCTCTAGGTCCATCCATTTGCTGGAAATGACATTATTTCATTCTTTTCAGGCTGAGTAGTATTCCATTGTGTATATATACCACATTTTTTTATCCATTCCTCTGTTGATGGACATTTAGGTTGCCTCCATGTTTTGGCTACTGCAAACAACACTGCAGTGAACACTGGGGTGAGGTACCCTTTTGGACCATGTTTTTCTCTGGGTGTATGACCGGCAGTGGGATTGTAGGGTCATATGGTAGCTCTATTTTCAGTTTTCAAGGAACCTCCACACTGTTCTCCATAGTGGCTGTACAGTTTACATTCCCACCAACAGTGTAGGAGGGTTTCCTTCTCTCCATACCCTCTCCAGCATTTATTGTTTCTGGATTTTTTGACTGGTGTGAGGTAATATATCACTGTAGTTTTGACTTACATTTCTTTAATAATAAGTGATGTTGAACATCTTTTCATGTGCCTCTTGGCCATCTGTATGTCTTCTTTGGAGAATGTCTGTTTAGGTCTTTTGCTCATTTTGGATTGGGTTGTTTGTTTGGATGCTATTAAGCTTCATGGACTGTTTGTAAAATTTGAAGACTAATCCCTTGTGGGTCATATCATTTGCAAATATTTTTTCCCAATCTGTGGATTGTCTTTCTGTTTTGTTTATTGTTTCCTTTGCTGTGCAAAAGCTTTTAAGTAGGTCCCATTTGTTTATTTTTGTTTCTATTTCCATTATTCTGGTAGACAGTTCAGAAAAGATACTGCCACGATTCATGTCAGAGAGTGTTCTGCCAATATTTTTCTCTAGGAGTTTTATAGTGTCTGGTCTTACATTTAGGTCTTTAATCCATTTTGAGCCTATAAATATTTCTTTTTTTTTACTGAAGTATCATTGATTTATAATGTTTCAGGTATACAACAAGTGATTCAGTTGTATATATATATATATATATATATGTATGTATGTATGTATAATTCTTTTTCAGATTATTTTCTGTTATAGGTTATTACAAGATAGTAAATATAGTTCCCTGCGCTACACAGCAGGTCCTTGTTGTTCATCTATGTTATATACAGTGGTGTGTATCTGTTCATCTCAAACCCCTCTAAGCTTTCCCTCCAGCCCCCCTTTCCCCTTTGGTAATCCTAAGTTTGTTTTCTGTTTGTGAGTCTATATCTGTAAATAAGTTCATTTGTATCTTTTTTCTTAGATTCCACATATAAGTGATATCATATGATTTTATCTTTCTCTGACTTAACTTTGCTTAGTATGATAGTCCGGAGAAGGCAATGGCACCCCACTCCAGTACTCTTGCCTGGAAAATCCTATGGACGGAGGAGCCTGGTGGGCTGCAGTCCATGGGGTCGCGAAGAGTCGGACACGACCGAGTAACTTCACTTTCACTTTTCACTTTCCTGCCTTGGAGAAGGAAATGGCACCCCACCCCAGTGTTCTTGCCTGGAGAATCCCAGGGACGGCGGAGCCTGGTGGGCTGACGTCTATGGGGTCGCACAGAGTTGGACACTACTGAGGTGACTTAGCAGCAGCAGCAGCAGCATGATAATCTCTACATCCATCCATGTTGCTGCAAATGGCCCTATTTCATTCTTTCTATGGCTGAGTAATGTTCTGTCATATATATATGTATGTAGCAGTTGCTCAGTCATGTCCGACTCTTTGTGACCCCACTGAACTGTAGCCTGCCAGGCTCCTCTGTACATGGGATTTTCAGGCAAGAATACTGGAGTGGGTTGCCATTTCCTCCTCCAGGGGTGTACACAGATATAAAGAAGATGTGATATGTAATATTATATATATATATATCACATATATATAATATTGATATGTTGATGTGACACATAATATATATATTATGTATCACATCTTTACCCTGTCATCTGTCGATGGACACTTCGGTTGCTTCCATGTTTGGCTATTGTAAATAGTACTGCTGTGAATATAGAGGTGCACATTTTTTTTAAATTAGAGTTTTCAACTTTTCCACATGTATGCCCAAGAGAGGGATTGTTGGATCATAAGGTTACTCTGTTTCTAGTTTTTTAGGGAATCTCCACACTGTTCTCCATGGTGGTTGCACCAGTTTGTGTTCCCATCAACAGTGTAGGAGGGTTCCCTTTTCTACACACCCTCTCCAGTGTTTACTGTTTGTAGACTTTTTGGTGATGGCCATTCTGACTGGTGTGAAGTGATACTTCATTGTACTTTTGATTTGCATTTCTCTAATAATTAGCAGTATCGAGCATCTGTTGATGTATCTGTTGGCCATCTTCATACATAGCATGGGTTTTAGCTCCATTCTTCTGTGTCCAGCAAGATGGGGTGGGGGGCAAAACACCCTGAGAATCATCCTGCCCCCACACAAGGAGGAATCCTTTGGGGAGTGACACCAGCAGCCTTTCAAATGCATTATTGAGTTTGACTGGAAAATAGCCTGGACTCCAAGGCCTCCCCAGAGGAAAAGAAAGAAGCCAGGGTGGTTTCCATGCAACCAGGACAGGGCAGGCAGGGAAAGCTTGATAGTCTTTGTCACCAAGGAGCTGGGGGTTTAAGAAAACTGGGAAGCAGATGAATAAGAGCAGGTGGAAGTAAGACCCCCTCTCTCAAGTTGAACAGACCCCTTGGAAGGAAAAACAATTTTCTGTGAGAAAAGAATGATGTCAAGGAAGATAGTTTACATTTATATTAATTGAGCAATCGGAGAAATCCATGCAAATATTTATATAAAAGAGAATGCCCAGGGCACCTGCAGAAATCCCTCTGGAGAGTGATGTCTTTCATTGTGACGCTGAAGACCCTCGGCTAAACTGCTTCATGCAACATAGATGCCAAGTTACAAAATCTTTGGGAAAGTTGGCAGCTGAAACCACCCAGAATCTTAGCCAATGCAATTAAGCATAGACTAACCCAGAGTAAAAATGATCAGAGATTCTTTAAAGGGAGTTGAAAACATGAACGAGGAATAAGACATGGTTTGATTTTATCACAGTGCTCTGATGTGGACATGATTTGTGGCAGAAGCCTGCAGTCCAGAGGGTCTGCATTTACTACCGACATAGCTGAGGGGTCATGGGTGTGTCCAGGGCACTGCTGCTCCCATACCCTCCCCCTGATCACTGAGAACAGCCTTGGGGAAGAGAAGGGACCAGGGGCTGTGAACCTTACTCCTGACACATCGCCCTCCACCCTGGATGAGCCCTTGGGACCTCTTGGTCTTTAGCTTGAGCCATTACAAAGGGCTGGTTGGCATTATTTGCTCCAGTAATAAGTCCCTGAATATCCTTTAAGGAAATATCATCAAAGCGGCCCTCACGTGAGAAAGTGCACAGGCATCAGTGGGCAGGCTGCCGGTGATGGAATTGTGTGTCGCTGTTCAAATGCAGTAACCCACCTCGACCGGGGATTGTCTTTTTTTTTTTTTTTAAGTTTCTCTGAGAGGTTATGCAAAATTGAAAGAATAGAAAAAAAATTGTGGTCTATGTCAAGTTCTGTCACTGCCAGAGGTGTGTTTAGTGTGGAATTGTGCCCCTCTGAGGGGCAGACTGTGAGGGGCTATCATGCTTTGTGGTCCAGAAATGATGGGTGAGAACCACCCAGATACTGTCTGCTGACCAGTTTCACCTCCCTCCCAGGATGAGGTAGGGAATAAATGATGGAAAGTGTTTCCTGATGGTGGGAGTGTAGGATTTAAAGATTCTGGCAAGAGCTGGAACCTCCTTTTTTGTTGGGGAGAGCCGGCCTGGCCATGAGTGAATGTAGTTAGTGAGAGTCCTGGACGAGGGGGATGTTCAAGAAGGCCATTAGAGGAACTGTCCTCACGCACGAGGCCAAGGGCCAGAGCCCAGAGCTGGTCTGTTCATCGTATTGAACGAGCTCTGTCCTGAGAAGACCAAGGGAAGAGGGAGCCAGTGGGGAGAGATGATGCCAGATGAGCCCGGAGGCAGCCTGTCCTTCATGCTGTGGCTTTGGGATCAGCCTCAGGGAAGCCAGGGCTCGAGTCAGCAGAAATGAGCATGGAGACTCAGACATCTATCAGCAGATGAGCGATCAGCCAAGTGCATCACTTGGCCTCATTCACAAGGACAATTCCTCTAATGGCCTTCTTGGATGTCCCCCTGGTCCAGGACGCTCACTAACCACATTCACTCATGGCCACTCCAGCTGTCCTTAACAAAAAAGGATGTTCCTTGCGTCACCACTTCTCACCAGTCTGCCCCTCAGAGGGGCACAGCTACACACTAAACACACCTCTGGCAGCGGCAGAGCTTCACATAGACCACATCTGCTTTCTATTCTTTCCTGTTTCTCTTTATTCCATACGGTGGAGTAGTTCAGCCATGAAAAGGAACAAAGTTGTGAAAGGCTACAGCATGGATGAACCTCAACCCATGATGCCAAGCGAAAGAAGCCAGAAATGAAAGGCCATGCAGAGTGTGACCGAATTTATATGAACTGTCCAGACAGGTGAATGGATGCAGAGAGAAAGCCAATTTCCCTGCATGGCCAGGGGCTGAGGGTGGGGAGGGATGGAGACTGGCTCCCAATGGTTACGGGTTTCCTTTTGCAACCATCAAGACATCCTGAAATTAGTTAGGGTGATGGTTGCAAAACATTGCGCTGCTGCTGCTGCTGCTAAGTTGCTTCAGTCGTGTCTGACTCTGCGCGACCCCACAGACGGCAGCCCACCAGGCTCCACAACACTGCCAGTCAGAGAGTTCAGTCCAGTCGCTCAGTCGGGTCCGACTCTTTGAGACCCCATGAATCGCAGCACGCCAGGCCTCCCTGTCCATCACCAACTCCCGGAGTTTACTCTAACTCATGCCCATCGAGTCGGTGACGCTGTCCAGCCATCTCATCCTCTGTCGTCCCCTTCTCCTCCTGCCCCCAATCCCTCCCAGCATCAGGGTCTTTTCCAATGAGTCAACTCTTCGCATCAGGTGGCCAAAGTATTGGAGTTTCAGCTTCAGCATCAATCCTTCCAATGAGCACCCAGGACTGATCTCCTTTAGGATGGACTGGTTGGATCTCCTTGCAGTCCAAGGGACTCTCAAGTCTTCTCCAACACCACACAGTTCAAAAGCATCAATTCTTTGGCGCTCAGCTTTCTTCACAGTCCAACTCTCACATCCATACATGACCACTAGAAAAACCATAACCTTGACTAGACGGACGTTTGTTTGCAAAGTAATGTCTCTGCTTTTTAAGATGCTGTCTAGGTTGGTCATAACTTTCCTTCCAAGGAGTAAGTGTCTTTTAATTTCATGGCTGCAATCACCATCTGCAGTGATTTTGGAGCCCAAAAAAATAAAGTCTGACACTGTTTCCACCCACAACATTGTAAATAATGCTAAATGCCACCAAATTGTTCATTGTAAGATGATGACTTTTGGGTCATGAAATGTTACCTTTATTAAAGGAAGATTATAGTGAATGAATCAAACGAGGACACAGCACCTCACCCAAGCCAGCAATGCTTCTCTCCCTTAAACACAATCAAAGAAAGCGCAAAGGGAAGAGCTGCTCATTCATTCATGCAACTCGTGCTTACTCAGCACTTCACTGGAGCGGCAACAGACAAACACAATTTGAAATGTTTTTGCAACAACAGAAATATTCCTGCCTCCCCACTTCTCTGTCTGTTCCCCAGTGGCATCATTTTCTCTCACAAACACACCCAAATCATCTTTACCTGCCTCATGTCTCCAACTCTGGTCCCATCCCCTCTGACGGATCAGAACCCCAATCCTGTCCTTCTCAGTCTAAATGCAGTTTCTTGCTTCCTTCCTCCCAGGTCCTGTCTGCAGGGCTTTCCCGTCAGTCCTCCCGTGACTGGGTCACTTTCTCCTCCACGCCACCGGCTCCCAACTTCCGACCACCTGGGGTGGGTGGCTACTCCTCCTCTGTCCTGTACCTTTCAGACTGAGTGACCTTGATACTCACCTGACCTTCCTCAAGCTCACCTCCCCTCACAAAATGGGCACAAGAATGCTGAGCTCACCTGGCCACTGGGCGGCCTGGCGACCCCAGCCATTGTAGAGCTTTTGCACAGTGCCAGGCGCAAGTTGAGAGGGTCTGGTGTTGCCCATGGCTCCCCAGTGCTCCCAGGATTACTTCCTGGCACCGAGGTGCCCCCCGACCTCAGTTCCCTCCATGCACACGCTCAGCCACCCTCCAATGCCCATTCCCCCGACCGGCGCTCCCCCAGGTTACAGCTCTGGGCCTGTGCCCCCTGCCATGGCTTCTCTGCTCCCCGCCCCCCCAACCTGAGCCTGCACGCCGTCCTTCCCTGTGCGGACGTCAGGGGGATCTTCACAGATATTTCTGTGTATGTGTGTGTGTGTGTGTGCATGTGCACACACACGTGCACATGCCTGTGACCTCACTAGACTCTGGGTTCCTTCAGGACTGAGTTTGCAGTCCTTAGGATTCTCTGCAAGAATCTGCAGGTTTTCAGGAGCTGTCTGTTGGTCTGGAGTAGAGGTTTGTAGCTCGAGTCCCGGAGGCCAGTCTGGTGGAGGGCTGCAGTCTGCACCTAAACCCAGGTGCGCACAGGTGCTGCTCCAGCCGTGCCCTCTGGGGCTGGGCTGGGTCTGTTCTCGGGGACCAGAGGCCCTGCGCCCACCTCAGGCTTGGTCCTTCCCACGGCGGCCAGGGCTGTCTTTCTGTGATGCAGACAGGAGGGCAGAGCTGCTTCCCCTCAGCCTGGAAGCAATCAATGCCAAACTGTCCCTTTCTCCCCATCCCTCTGCGCCTCCTCCTCCCCCTTCCTCCCTCTCTCCCCTCCCCCTCCCTCCCCCTCCTGATGCAAACATCTCTCCTACCACCTAAATTCACCCCCTAACAGGAACTGTCACATGGGGGTTATGACCTCAGGCTCCAGGTCAGAACCCCTGGGTTCAAATTTGGGCCCCTGTGATTTAAGGCAAGTCCGTGCCTCAGTTTCCTCATCTGTAAAATGAGGTTATTTTTCTTATCTCCAAGAGGACTGGACATGCTAACACATACATGTAAGAGCACAGTGCTGGCAGCGGCCCGGCTCCCAGGCCCTCTTAGCACCTCTCTGGTGATGTGCAGATGTGGCAATCCCGTTTTCTGTGTCTCTTTCCCTCACAAGACCAGGAATTCCTGTTCTCTGCTGTGCTGTAAGCTGTATGCCCACACGGAATAGGAGACAGGTCAGAGGGCATGGACTCGACGGGTTGTTGCTCGATGTCTGACTGTGTCGACTGAAAGACAATGCACAGCCTGAAAGCTGAGAGTTGTTTTATTTGGTGGACAAAACTGAGGACATGAGCCCAGGACACAGCATCTCAGAGGTCAGCGGGGAGCCAGGATATATAGGAGTTTTTGCAACAAAGACCAGGTAGTTTAATTAAAGAAACCCAGACACAGCAGGTTAAGGAATTTGGTGCCCCTGTGCCCTCAGCATAAATAGCTTGACTGTATCTTCTGGTGGGCCCCTTCTCCCCAGCCCCCAAGAATCACTTTCAAAAGTGAGCCACCAGGGGGCAGGCTCTTATCCCTGGGGAAGCCTGGTGGAGGCCTGCACAAGGGTTCCTGGTCCAGAAAGATGGAGAAAGTCACCCCTGAAACCATTAGTTACAGAACAGTGTGCCTGGGGGGCACAGAAGAAGCATGCCCAGACTGCTAAGGGCAGCCATGGATGTAGGAAAGTCTGACCTGGGTCTTGAGTGCCAGCAGAAATCAACAAGCCTGGAGAGGAAGTGGGGTGGGTGGGCCAGGCACAGAGGGGAGGAGCAGAGCAGGTTCAAAGGCCAGGAAGTGAGAGTTGTGCTGGGGTGAGGCTGGGGGTGAAGGCAGGGCCTGGCCACACGTGCCCTGCAGAGAGTCAGGCCGTGGCCCCGAAGGGATGGGGGGCCAGCCAAGGCCTGAGCAGGGAAGACTTTGTGCAGGAGACCCCCAGAGCCTCACCGTGCAGAGCATGGCCTGGGCCCCGCTGCAGGGGTGTCACCTGGGAGCCTGTAGGAAACCAGGCTCTCAGGCCCCGCCCCTTTAAGAAGAGCCCAGGAGTTTCACTTTACAATTTGGGAAGTCCCATCCCAGGAGGCTCTTGGTGGGGTGGGTAGGGTGGGGACTGCGTCCTGTGGGGAGGGGTGAGGAGGTAGGGGGGTGGGCGGTCAGGGGCACCTACTGAGGAACCTGGGGGCTGGGGCAGAGGCAGTGACTCTCGTCCACGGGTGGGCTGAAATCCTTCGTGGGGCTGCGGGGCTGAGAGCACGTTGAGAGAAGAGGGAGGTGGCTGGTGGGCTCCGTGTAGGGGCTGTTACATGTTAGGTGTCTGTGGCTGCGGGTCTAGAACTTGGAAACCAGAGACATGTACTGGGAGCGGGTGGTAGCCACCTGGATGGTTTTGAGTCTCTCCTGAGTTTTCTAAATCTTTGCAGACTGTCTGCTCAATGATCCATCTGACATGCTGTTAGGGATCACTGCCAACACGGACAGAATGAAATTTCTGGGAGCCGCCTTGAAAAAACCAGGACATTTCCATTCCCCCTTCATTGCACCTTATAGTAGAATCTCTGAATGGGATCCTTCCAAAGTCAGCACCTTGCTTCCTCACTGAGGTTCTAAATAAGCTGGTAGTGAAGTGACCAGTTAACAAGGAGGGAGCCTGGCATCACTGGTACTGGTGAGCCCAGCGGACACTTGACCGGGTGTCTTAGCTAAGCCCCTGTATCAAGTAGGTGCAGGTGCCCGGGCACTGGCAGGGCTGGGCAGACCTGTGCCCTGCAGGCAGCTTGGGTAGCATGTCCAAGGACCGCTAGAGGAGAGTCACATGAAGGGGGTCCCTGGGAGGTTGGGGTGCTCCCCCAGCACACCTGTCTCTGCTCACCCGGTTCCAAGGACAGGGATCCTACGGTCACACCTGCAGTTGGACGTCCTTGTATTGACCCACCTAGGCCTGAGGACCTGACCCGAACAGTCTCCTCCTCCAGCTGCAACACCCACCCAGTCTGGCTGATGGTGTTTAGATTGGGGATGGCTGAGGTGGGTGAGAGATCAGAGGAAATCAGAACAGACTGAGGGCCCCTGTTTGGAGGGGTGGGGGGGATCCCAAGCTGCCAGCCTCTCCTCGCTCAGGGTCACCCAGGAGGACTCAACTTTGCCTCCAGCTGGCGGCCAGGGCGCTGCCATCGTGGGTGTTCTGCGAAGCCTCCCTCGAGATGAAGGGGCATCTCTGGGGTCCCTGTTCTCCTTCCCCACCGGCGCAGTACCCTCCCTGAGCCTCCTCTCAGCCTGGAATATGCCTCCTGCCTTTGGCTGGTTAAAATCATTGTTGAAAGTAGCTTCTGAAATCCCTTAAGCCAACTTTCTCATTTGGAGAAAAAGTGAATTCTAAGGAAATTCTCACCGTCCAGTGAAGCACTTGGGAACTTGACGGGTGTTTCCCAAGCCTGCCTAAGAACCACGGTGCTTGTTTAAGATGCAGGTCCCCGGGCGCCCCAGGCCCGCACAGACAGTGCAGGTGCGCTCCTGGGTGGTGCTGGGTCGGGTTTGTTCTAACACAAGCAGGAACGCAGAGTCCTGGGCGCCTGGGCCTGGGTGAGCAGGAGCTGCAGTTAACCAGGTGCCAGGCCAGTTGACGCCTGAGAGGCCCTGCCCTCGGTTCCTACATTAGAGTCTCTCGGGGGCTCTTGGAGGGTGGGAATGCCTGCCTCAGGCCTGGGGCTGCCCTGCCTCTCCAACCCTCCGGTCGGCCTGCGGGGGGCCCGGCACTGCGTGCCTTCCAGCTACGTTGTGAACGTTCGCTGCAGGTATCATGTCTCAAAAAGTGCCCGCACCTGCGTTTAGCTCTGTGTGTTGTCACTAATGGGCCGTCCCCACGTAACCCAGGTGAGGAATCTAAATGGGACCAGCACCTGGGGCCCTGCGGGCAGACAGACGGACTCCCTCCTGGTCACGCCCCCTCACACCTCCAGAGATAAGCTGGTGATGGTGCTGCCAGCCCAGGGTCACGGCTGTGGTTCTTCCAGAAGCTGCCGTGGGAAGCTGAGCTGCTTCACTGTTAGCCTGTGCACAAGCCCGTCATGAAGACTTGATGCTCCATCCATGCTACCCTCGCCTTGGGGGGCACCGGTCACCTTCTGTTTGGACTGCTGTGGATGTGGCACCGTTTCTCTTCACAGTTACCATGCTGACTTCAGTCCAGAACCAGGGCAGAGCCACGGGCCCACACGATGCTTTGTTCCCTCCGGCACCTCTGCCAGGACAAGGCCCACCCGGCCCCCAGCCCCTCCATCTTCAGGGCCCACTGAGTGGCGTTGGCAGAGGCCCTCTCTATCTTGCATCCAGCTGCCCTAGGATGACAGATGGTCATTTCCAGGACCGTCTGTGTTCCTCCAGGACAGTGGGAGCTGTGATAAATTTTTAAGTCCAACATTACTTTCTTCAAGTCAGGAGATCTGATAATGAACAACAATGTGACCTATACCCACAACCACGAGTCTTCAAGTGTCCAGCCAGGGAGAAGGCAGAATCTCCATCTCTGCCCACTCTCCCTGCTCCTGGTGGGTAGATGGCTCGAGGTGGGGGGAGGGGGGGTGGGAAACCCAGTGCCAGGGCGAGTGTAAGGTGAGGAAGGCACTTGTCTGGGTGCAAAATTTAAGGAGACTCAAACCCTCAGAAATCAAGATAATCACCATTTTTATGCAATATTTAAAAAAAAATGAAGATGAATGCATAAAATCCATGATGAACAAATTACCAACATTTTAAACAAAGGCCAGTGTTGAGCAGAGCCATACTGGATCACCAGCAAAACAATGTACACCCTACATACACGGTCTTCCCCTTCAAGGATCACAGCCTTGCCATGGTGAAGGGGCTTGCGTAACTCAATGACTATGGGCCATGCAGGGTCATCCAAGATGGATGGGTCATAGTAAAGAGTTCTGACAAAATGTGGTCCACTGGAGAAAGGAATGGCAAGCCACTCCAGTATTCTTGCCAGGAAAACTCCATGAACAGTATGAAAAAGCAAAAAAATATCACACCAGATGAGCTCCGCCGCCACCACCCCAGATCAGAAGGTGAAATATGCTACTAGGGAAGAGTAGAGAGCACTTACTAATAGCCAGAAAGAATGAAGCAGCTGGGCCAAAGCAGAAACAACCCTCAGTTGTGGCTGTGTCTGATGGTTAAAGTCCAGTGATTTACAAAAGAACAATATTGCATAGGAACCTGGAGTGTTAGGTCTATGAATCAAGGTAAATTGGAGTGGTCAAGTAAGAGATGGCAAGAGTGAATATCAACATCTTAGGAATCAGCAAACCAAAATGGACTGGAATTGGCCAATTTAATTCAGACAACCATTATATCTCCAGCCCGGTTGGGTCTGTGGGACCTGGAGAAGGACGTGTGCTTATCCTCTCCTGTGAGAATGCCAAAACTGCAACTAACAGCTGAACAACCATCGACAGGAGAATGTTGGATCCCACCAAAAAAACATACCCTATGCCCAAGGGCAAAGGAGAAGCCCAAACAAGATGGTGGGGGCGGGGGGAGCAAAACTGTGTTTAAATCAAACACCACACCCACCAGAGACCCTCGGAGGGCACAAATAAAACCTTGTGTGCACCAAGACCCAGGGATCCCACAAGAGACTGAGCCAGACCTGCCTCTCAGTGTTTGGGTGTCTCCTATGGAGGCACAGGTCAGCAGAGGCCTGCTGTGGGGACAGGGGCTCTGGCTGCAGCAGACCTGGGAGCCAAGGCATGTGAGCCCCACCATAGAGCCACCCAGCAGACAACCCACAGAATGGAGAATAATTATACCAAAGAAGTTCTCGCACTGTTGCAAAAGTTCTAGGGCCCACAACAGATTTCCCAACCTGGGGATCTGGCAAGGGACTGAGAACCCCCAGGCAATTTGACTTTGAAGGCCAGTGGGATTTGATTAGAGAACTTCCACAGAACTGGGGAAACAGACTCTTGGAGGGCACAAGCAAAACCCTGTACATAGGACCCAGGAGAAAGCAGCAGCAACCCCACAAGAGACTGAGCCAGACTTGCCTGTGAGTGTCCAGGAGTCTCTGGCCGAGGCGCGGGTCGACAGTGGCCTGCTGTGGGGTCGGGGCACTGAACACAACAGTCCTGGCATAAGTCCTTTTGAAGGAGGTCTCCATTACCGCCATCACCCCTACCATAGTTCGACCTCAGGTCAAACTACAGGGAGAGAACACAGCCCCACCCATCAACAGAAAACTGGGTTTACTGAGCATGGCCCTTTTCATACTGTTCATGGGGTTCTCAAGGCAGGAATACTGAAGTGGTTTGCCATTCCCTTCTCTGGATTTAGAAAAGGCAGAGGAGCCAGAGATCAAATTGCCAACATTCATTGGATCATAGAAAAAGCAAAGGAATTCCAGAAAAACATCTATTTTTGCTTTATTGACTATGCCAAAGCCTTTGACTGTGAGGATCACAACAAACTGTGGAAACTTCTGAAAGAGATGGGAATACCAGACCATCTTTTCTGCCTCCTGACAAATCTGTATGCAGGTCAAGAAGCAACAGTTAGAACTGAACATGAAACAAAGGACTGGTTCCAAATTGGGAAAGGAGAACGTCAAGGCTGTATATTGTCATCCTACTTATTTAACTGCTATGCAGAGTATATCATGCAAAATGCTGGACGGGATGAACCACAAGTTGGAATCAAGATTGCTGGGAGAAATATCAATAACCTCAGATATGCAGATGACACCACCCTTATGGCAGAAAGCAAAGACAAAGTAAAGAGCCTCTTGATGAAAGTGAAAGAGGAGAGTGAAAAAGCTGCCTTAAAACTCAACACTCAAAAAACTACGATCATGGCATCTGTCCCATCACTTCATGGCAAATAGATGGGTAAAAAATGGAAACAGTGACAGAGTTTATTTTCTTGGGCTCCAAAATCACTGCAGGTGATGACTGCAGCCATGAAATTAAGAGACTTGCTCCCTGAAAGGAAAGCTATGACAAACCTAGACAGTATATTAAAAAGCAGAGACATCACTTTGCTGATGAAGGTCTGTATAGTCAAAGCTATGGTTTTTCCATTAGTCATGTACAGATGTGAAAGCTGGACCATAAAGAAGGCTGAAGAATTGGTGCTTTCGAATTGTGGTGCTGGAAATGACACTTGAGATTCCCGTGGAAGCTAGAAAATCAAACTAGTCAATCCTAAAGGAAATCAACCCTGAATATTCATTGGAAGGAATGATGCTGAAGCTGAACCTCCAATACTCTGGCCACCTGATGCAAACAGCTAACTGCCTGGAAAAGACCCTAATGCTGGGAAAGATTAAGGGCAGGAGGAGAATGGGGCAACAGAGGATGAGATGGTTGGAAGGCACCATCGACAGAACGGACATGAGTTTGAGCAAACTCTGCGAAATAGTGAAGGACAGGGAGGACTGGTGTGTGTAGTCCATGGTGTCACAGAGTGGGACTTGACTTAGCGACTGAACAACAAGTAGGGTATCAGATGTAACAAACTCAAAAAAATAACCTCAGATGTTACAAACTATTCAATAACCCATCTGTTGTCTTTGATTTTGTGAACAGAAAGGGGTTCTTGATAAGCTCTTTGAGTTCAACTTGTAGACCCAACTTTAATGGGTGTGAACACCTACTTTTCTTCACTGAGATCATTAGAACTAAATCCCTGCTTCTACCAAATTTCCACTTTGAATGGAACAAATTAAGGTTTCATCCTGATGTGTCTGTGCTTCCCTGGTGCGCAGTGGCAAAGAATCTACCTGCCGATGTGGGAGACATAGAAGATGCAGTCCACCCCTGGGTCAGGAAGGTCCCCTGGAGGAAGAAATGGCAATGAACTCCAGTATCCTTGCCTGGAGAATCTCATGGACAGAGGAGTCTGGTGGACTACAGTTCATGGGATCTCCAGACGTGGCTTAGTGACTAAACAACAACAAATAAGAACAACCTGATGTGTTTATCACATGAGGGAGAAAAATAGGTTTGGCGAGCCTGCCACTTTAACTACTTATCATCTCTGCCATCAAAACACCAAGTATCGAAGGTGACAGCTCTTCACACAGTAGCAAGTTACAGGGTCCCTAGCGACCTCCTGGAGGACACCCTCGCCACCCAGTTATCCACATACCTGGGCAGGGTAAAGTGTCTAACTCTGGACTATGACCCATTACCAGATCAGGAAATTCATGTAATGGGTTATGATTGAGGTATTGTTTCTTTTACTTTTTTCTTTTTTTTTTTTTTATTACCATAAATGAATAAAACAAAGGCAGATCTACTGTGCAGCTAATGAAGCTAGGCTCCAGGATCCCTCACCTGTGCAGGCTACTTCATAAATTATCCAACTGTGGCAACTTATATTACAGAGTGACCAGGCACATACTAACATGAGAGAGAGAGGTCTGTCTGTTTTCATATTGCATCCCCTCGCCATCATTTCCTTCACGATGGTTGGTGTGGAGATGAACATATGCTTTGTGAGGTCTGCCTAAGCATAAGCTGGGGAGGGGACATGTTTAGTTTGGGTTTAGTGAGATGTGATTTTCTGCTCAAGTCAGGGAAAATCCTTATTGAATTCTTTCATTTATGAGTTGCTTGGAATTTGCAGGAATCCTCCATAGGCAGGTTTTTGGTGTAGCATCTACAGATGCACAGTGTTAGATGTGTTAGGACATGTTTGCTGACCTACTGATAATAAAATAACTAGTCTCAGTTCCCCTTTTGACCAAGACACAGTAGTAGGGACTACATTCACCATCCTTCTTGAGACCTCACATGTGAAAGGATGATGTTTAAAACAATGAACACCAGGCAGCGAGGAACAGTGACCGCTGAGGGGTGAGAAAGAAATGAAGCAGAGCAGCATCTCCATGGTTTAGGACGGAGCTGGGAGTCCAGGGAAGACATGGTGGCTGGGGTTCTGAGGGGCCCAGAGGGGAGAATGCGGCACAGAGAGGACTTGACTCTTCAGCCCCATCCTGATCAATACATGCAAGTGAGGAGACCTCTGAGGCCAGGAAAAGAACCACCTGAGTGAATCAGAAGGAAAACCCAGGAACTCACACTGCTTTAAGTAACTCATGGGACATTGGATAGGAGTGTATTTGCCTCAGCAGTGGAGCAAAATTAGTCCAGATAAAATGCTTCTGGAATCTCACTTAACATGGCTTAAAAACAAAGCTTAAAAGGATAGAGCTGTTTCCAAGTAAGTTAATTATGTCCCCCAAACAAAGCTCTAGAATATTTATAGAAATACAAAAATACCCAGCACTCAACAACATAAAATCCACAATGTCTATCATCCAACAAAAAATTACCAGATATGCCAAGAGGTAGATGTTACCCAGGATGAGAAGAGAAAGAAGCAAATTGAAACCAACCTAGAAATGGAACAGATGATAGAATTAGTATACAGGGACATTATAAAGTAATTATAACTGTATTCCATATGTTCAAGAAGCTAGAGGAAAGATCAAACATGCTAAGTAGAGATACACAAGATAAATATAAGGTCCAAATCAAATTTCTAGGGATGAAAACCATACCAGATGGTTAATGGAAGATTATACACTGCAGGAAAAAAAAAAAAAGATTAGTAAACTGGAAGCACAGCAAAAGAAACCATCCAAAATGAAACAGAAAGAAAAAGAGGGAAAATTTTAATAAAGCAACAGTGATCTCTGGGACAATTTCAAGTGGCCTAATAAATGCGTAATTGGAATGTTGAAGGAGAGAGGATAGCGGGCAGAAAAGCAAAAAATATTTGAAGAAATATGGGTGCAAATCTTCCAAATCGGGTAAGAACTATAAACTCATAAGAAAGTAAATGAGCCCAAGTGTACATGGGCGTGCGCGCGCGCATGTACGTGCACACACACACACACACACACACACACATACACACACCCATCAGAGTATACCATAGTATGCCATAATCAGATTGCACAATATTGGTGATAAAGAGAAACATTTAAAAGGAAAATTGGTATATTATGTATAGGGGAACAAAGATAAGGAGAGCAGATTTCTTGTTGGAAATAATTCAAGATAGAAACAGTGAAGCAATATCTTTAAAGTACTGAAAAAAACCAAAAACTATTCATTCTAGAATTCTATACCCAGCAAAACTATCATTCAAAATTGGCAAAATAAAACCCATAATGGAAAAGAATAACAAAAGAATTAGACATATACACATATACGTATGTAATTATATAACAGAATCACTTTGCTGTATGCCTGAAACTAACACAACTTTGTAAACCAAATATATTTCAATAAAAAGTAAACAAAATTGGCAAAAGAAAAGATTTTTCTGAACATACACAGTTGAAATAATTCAGCACCAGTAGACCTTCTCTGTAAAAAATGTTTTAAAAAAAGAAAGAAATGTTAATGTGCTTCAGGCAGATGGATAATGACATCATATGAAAACCTGGATCTGCAGGTAAAATGAAGGGATCCAGAAATGGAAATTTATATGGGTAAATATAAAGACTTTATTTTTTATTAATTAAATTCCTTTAAAATTTAATTATTTAAAGCAAAAATAATGACAATGTATTGTGGGGCTTATGCCATACACAGGCATGTATACATGAAATGTATGACCACCAAGCACAGAGGCTGAGAAGCTTCTGCTGTCAATTTTTATATCATCCATAAGATGGCATGACATTACTGAGAGGGGACTATGATGAGGTAAAGATGCATCTTGTAAACCCTAAAACAACACCTAAAACAATAAAGTTCTGGTAACAAGCCAACAAAGAAGATATACAAAATCATTAAAAAATCATTAATGAAATCATAAACAACTCAATTCACCTCCCTCTCCCCCACAAAAAGAAAGAAAACAGGGAACACAGAATAGTTGAAATAAGTAGAAAATGAACAATAAGATGGTAGATTTAAATGCAATATTTAATTATTTAAAGATTTAATCAATAATATTATTGATGCTAAGTCACTTCAGTCATATCCAACTCTTTGCAATCCTATGGACTATAGCCTGCCAGGTGCCTCTGTCCATGGAACTCTCCAGGCAAGAATACTGGAGTGGGTTGCCATGCCTTCCTCCAGGGGAATCCTCCCAACCCAGGTCTCCCGCACTGGAGGAGGATTCTTTACTATCTCAGTCACCAGGGAAGCTTAAAAAGGGGTCAGTTAATCAACCTTGTACATTTATGGACCTAATATCAGAGTGTTAAACTACATATATAAAAATTGAGAGAACTGAAAGGAAAAAAAAATAGACAATTATGATCCTCCATCCCACCCTCCCTCCCTTCCTTCTTGTTTCTTCCCTCCTTTCTTCCCCCATCCTTCTTTCCTTTGTTAAAAGCCAGTAGATAGATCCTCACATGGACAGCAGTCAGCCTGAGTGTGGAAGGGAGGCCCAAAGGGGCTGAAGATGCAGGGAGCTAAGTTCCTTACCATTGGGAGAGGAGAGATACAAACCTGGAGAGAGGCAGCCAGAGAATAAATCGTGTGGTGTTGGACTGTAATTGAAGCTGTGTGTGTGAACTCGTAGATTTCTGAGTATATCAATAGGTCTAGAAGATTCAGAAATAAATTCAGGTGTGTGTATCTGCTGCTCCTTTAAGCCTGTCCACAGAAGGGCCTGGGACCACCTACACTTTAGTCACGATCAGGAAGCACGCTTAACACCCAGATCCTGGTCTCCAAACACCATTCTCCACTAAAAGGAATCGGATTCTTTAGGGAAATGGCTTATTTCAGGGCTATAGCAGGGAAGAAATAAGACAGGTCTAGAACATCTTGATGTGTCAGCAAGCAAGAAAATACTCAAGGGATAAAGGGGACATGCCAAAGATCAGAGAAGACAGGGTGATGGCCCCACTGGCCAAATCTAGGGTAATCTGAGCATGAAAACAAACAAACAAACAAAAAATTATGGCAACTGATTGTAACCCATTGAATAGAACATGAATCCATGAATCCGCAACACATAAATAAGTGAATGAAAAAATTAATGGGAGAAACAGAACATTGTTTCCTTGCAGTAGAAAGCCCACAGATAAATGAAGGAAGAATGAAGGTTTGAGAAAATCTCCGCTTGGCACAACTATAAAGATAATTCAGGCAAGACACAGAAATATCAACAGTTGCTACAATTAGTAAGTAAAACTGAGATGAAGAATGTGACTTTATGTAGTCTCAGAATGTCTCCCTGCTAAGTATTTACTGATACCAAAGGGGGAAAAACCTAATGAGGAAACATGACAGAAAAGATCTCAGGCAAATGATTAAAATTAATACCCTCAGTAATAGGACACATGGGCATCACGTGCCACCCACTGGCTGAAATGAACACAGCCTCTGTGACATCCTGGTACAAAAAATGCATGACATGGCCTTGTCACGAGAAAACACTGGACAAACTCCAGCTGAGGGAATCTGCTAGATGGCTGGCCCACAGTCTTCATAATCATCAAGGCCATAAAAGTCAAAGACAGACTGAGGAATGTCCCAGATTGAAGGAGAACAGAGAGCACTGGGCTATCTGAGATGGGGGTGGGGGTGCCGGGGGCAGGAAGGGAAAGTCAAAAGTCATATGTGAGGAAAACAAGCCCTGCTGTTGCTGTTTTACAAACTCTCAGATACACATGTGTCTTGCTTCACACACAGTGAGCACAATACTGCTAGGGGAAGCACACTGACTGAAATCGCCCACCCTGACCAGGCACCATAGTAACCATTTGCCTGAGCTATTTTACAACTGCTGGGTCTGGAAAGGAACGTGGAGCAAGCCAGCACCCACTGGAAGACTTTGAGAAAGGTCAAAAGGAGATATCACGTGTCCTACCACCTCTGAGAATCCTTCTCGCTGGCAGCCATCTTTGCTGAGCAATGTGAGCACCACCAGGGAGGACTGTAAGAATGATTGGCTAGAGACAACCCATTGGCTAGAAACTAATCCCATCACCATAAAACCTGAGACTGGTCTCCAGGGTTCCCTTACCCTCCTGCTCTCCGCCCGGGCGCCCCTTCCCAATAAGTCTCTTGCTTTGTCAACATACATGTCTCCTTAGACAATTCTTTTCTGAGTGTTAGACAGGAGCTTGCTCTCAGGCCCTGTAAGGGGTCCCCCTTTCTGTAACAACACTAGGAACCGCTATCAATTAGCTACTGCTACTCCTGGGTTTGGTTACAGTCCATGGGGTCGCAAAGATTCGGACACAACTGAGCGACTTCACTCACTTCACTCACTCACTCACTCACTCCTGGGTTTAATGATGAGCTTATCTGGGCAATTGGCCACACTGGTGTTAACCAGTTGGGCACTTTGGCAGTGCTGGGACACATACAGAATGGTTAGCGGTACAAGGGTGATGCATGTACACAGTTGAAGGGGCTCATCAACCTAAGATTTGTTACTTGAGCATTTCCATTCCTCCTCCTAAGACTTGTTGTTTGAGCATTTCCACTCCTCCTCAGGCTAACTGAGAACAACAGGTAAATGAAAATACATTCTGGGTCTCTCGGGCTTCCCAGCTGGCACTAGTGGTAAAGAACGAGCCTGCCAATGCAGGAGACGTAAGAGACTCGGGTTCAACCCCTGAGTCAGGAAGATCCCCTGGAGGAGGGCAAGACAACCCACTCCAGTATTCTTGCCTGGAGAATCCCATGGACAGAGGAGCCTGGTGGGATACAGTCCATATGGTTGCACAGAGTTGGACACAACAGAAGTGACTTAGCACACACGCATGCATGCTGGGTCTCTTATTGAGTAGTTGAATCAAAATTGGGGGAATGCATGCAGAGGTATTCAGGAAGTTTCCTTCTAATATTATCTGAAAACCAACGGTCTGGTTGTCTCTCATCTTGGGCAAGATTTTTTGCTGTATTTATCAAATAGTTAACCCTTCCCTTGCCTGGCCCTGGAAACACAGATGGGTAATAACAGCCTCCACCCTTGGGCCTTTCCTAAGGAGCCATACCTGGTGAGACAGAGGTGGTAGAGGGATGGCAGGGTCATGTCAGAGTTTTATGAGAACACATTGGAGGACAGCTGCTTTGGGTTGGAGTGGGAGGAGTGGGCAGACAGAGGAAGGGAAGTACTTCTTGGAAGAAATGATGTCAACCACAATAAGTGGGATCTGAGACATTTGGCTGGGTGAAAAGCAGGTTTGTATTGTTGAAACCATCTACCTCAGATTGGGACTTGAACCCACATGCTGGGGCTTGAACCCAGCCAAAACTCAGTTTGGGACTCAAACCCACATGGCCAGGACTCCAGCCTGGCCAAAACCCTTCTTGGGACTTGAACTCACATGACTGGGACTCAATCCCAGCCAAAACCCATGGTCTCCCAACTGAGATCACAAATCTGGTTTCAGGACCTAATGAAGCTCAGGTTCTTGATGTCTCATCACAGAAAGAATTCAGTGAGAGACACAGTGAAAGGTAAAAAGTGGATTTATTTAGAGAGAAACACACTCCACAGATAGATTGTGGTTCATCACAGACAGAGAGTGCAATGGCTTTGAAATGTGGCGTGATTAGTTTTTATGGGCTGGGTAATTTCAGGATTATTCCAAGTATTTTGGGGAGTTCAGTTGCTCAGTAGTGTCTGACTCTGCGACTCCATGGACTGCAGCACGCCAGGCTTCCCTGTCCAGCACCAACTCCCAGAGCTTGCTCAAACTCTTGTCCACCAAGTCGGTGATGCCATCCAACCATCTCACCCTCTGTTGTCCCCTTCTCCTGCCTTCAATCTTTCCTAGCATTAAGGTCTTTTCCAATGAGTCAGTTCTTCCCACTGCGTGGTCAAAGTATTGGAGCTTCAGCTTCAGCATCAGTCCTTCCAGTGAATATTCAGGATTGATTTCCTCTAGGATTGACCGGTTTGATCTCCTTGCAGTCCAAAGGACTCTCAAGTCTTCTCCAACACCACAGTTCAAATCATCAATTCTTTGGCACTCAGCTTTCCTTATGGTCTTTATGTTGGGGAAGGGGTGGAGATTTCCAAGAGTTGGGCCACTGCCCACTTTTTGGTCTTTACCTTGGGACTGTTATGGTGCCTCTGGGTGTGTCATTTAGCTTGCTGATTGAGAATCAAGGTCTAGTCGAAGTTATCTTGTCTGCCATCTTGGGCCCACTTGATTCTAATGGGTTTACGTTGTGTCCTCGGGTTACCTCATTCTTTCTAAAGTTGTGTCCTGCCCTCCTTCCCTCCTGTTTCATTACCACGAGGTCAACACAGGGGCCCAGGACTCTACCCCAAGGTTGGGGGCTGATAGCCAAGTTCATGCTACAGCAGGGTTTCTATTTAAAGTGCTTCTGTGACAACATGGGGAATCATTTTCTCCAGACAAGTGCCTTGTAGGAGGTATACCTGCCACTCCACTTCCATGGTTCACAGAGCCAAGATTTGGGCCTCCAGCCAGGAAAGTGTTACATATTGGAGACATGTAATGTCATGCTTTTGCCACCACAAGCGTCTGTTGAGTGTGTGCCCAAGACCAAGGATGCAACAGGAGTGTCACTGTGCCAACCTCAGAAAGCCTGTGATTACTAAGAACAAAGGGCAAACCTAAGCTTTTTTTTTTTTTTTTTTAAGGAAACAACATTCGGAGGCAAATTGAACAGCAGGGCTAAGGTGGATTAAAATAAAGATTAAATCACTTACACCTGGTGCAGTGTGTTCGTAACTTTTAGATAGAGGATCCCTAGAAAAGCTAGTCTGGGGTATCAGGCAGGGAAAACAAAACCTTGAGAAGACGTGAGGGCAAGCCCAGGTGAAGGGAACTGGCCTTGATCACCCCAGCTCTTCACTTAGGCTAACATCTTAGAATGAGCACACCTTGGGTGTTCTGGAAGAGCCTGATTAGAATGATAAAAGATGCTATGTGGAATCCCTTAAAATGTGAAACAAAACTAGGGTGCTAATAAACATGTCCTTTTTTATGCATTTATCCCCACAATCACATTAAAAACTACCCATCTGGACAGTAAAGGAAAAGGTGGACAGGCAAATACTGCTGCTTATGGGTTTTACTATGTATCTGTGGTGCCTGAATAACTTAAGCTTAACCCACCTGGAGCGGTGGGGGGGATGAAATCTCTCTCACAGCTCTTATGTGGGTGGCAAGGGCTTTATCTCAGCTTCCATAAACTATTATATCATTCAAGTCCAAAACATACCAATGAGACAACTCAAAACAAAATACAGTACAAATTTATTGACTCCACTCAATCTTAGTTGAGATTTAAGCAAAGTAAACAGACAACTGGATACAAAGAAGCGATGGCTTAACATTAGATAGAATCCTATTTCACTATGAATTTTCAGTCCAAAAAAGCTTATTCCTAAATAAAACTGAACAATGATTTCTCTGCTGAGGCATATGAAACAAAATACACACAGCTATAAAACCACATTTGTTGTTCTTTTAGCAATAAGCATTTATTCAATAAAAATTTTGAAACAGTCTTGGATTAATGTCAAGAAGAAATTATCACTTTTGCAAATTAACCAAGTATAACTTTGTGGAAAATCTGGACAGCACGAATAAATGACTAAAGAGCACTGAATTCAATGCTTTTAAAGATTTACAGTAAAATACTTTGGTTCCCAAATGACTGCCTCTAAATGGGATTTTTAAAAAACCTGACATAGACTCATTTTTTTTCTCCTCCAGAATCTAAAGACAGACCATGAGTTTTCTCCAGTCACATGGCAACGTGACGCCCTGGCGCATACCCAGGAAGCACACCAGAAACTATGCAAACGCCAAACTCCTTAAAGTGCTAAAGCCACAAGAGAAAAAACTATGTGTAAAACTTAAAAAAAAGCCAGTGTTAAAGAACTTATTAAAGATATGTGCTAGCATTACTGAAATCAATAATGCTTTTCACAATTATTGCAAAAAACATCAAAGAGACATCAGAAATTGATAAACTGACTTGTAACATTCCAATATTAATTAGTGCAATTTATAAAGAAACCTGTTACGAATGACATGTAATTATTTTTGCAGTAAGAAATGAAAATAATTTTACTTTCTAAAGTTCCAGATTATGGTTGTATAAACACACACACACACACACACACACACAGAGTTTGAGGGAACAAAGGCCGACTTGGACCAGTCCATTCCTGTCCCTCCCTCATCCAACCACAGGGTTGGCCTGAACACACCTCTTTTCTCCATTGAAGGGCACATTTTATTCCGGTCTCAGTTCCTACTCTTAGCACCCATGGGTGCTATGTGTGGACCAGATGATCACCGATTAAGTGCTGGGGTTATATTTTTTAAGAGAAGGCTGGGATGATCTGTTCCCAAACAGAAAACCAGGAACCACATCCATCTCCCTACAGATGCAGACAACATCACTCAAACTGTTGGTTGTATATTTTGACAAAGTTATAAACGCATATTAACCATAACCAGTTCTAAAAGTGAATAGTCTCTTACTCTTTAAATATTTTTACTATTAAAAAAATGTACAAGATTTGTTACCTCCATTACTTATTTTGATAAAAAATGCCCTTTTTGTGGTGTTCCTCCCTCCCCCCAAATGAAGAAAATGATCAGATAACAAGTTTTCAGATTAACAAAGAATATATTAAAACATCTGACATTCTTTCCACAATTGCATAAAAAGGCAGGCATCCTGAATACGTACAAAGGAGTTAAGGAGCTTTCTACATTTCCCAAAATTAATTACAATCAGAAAAAAAAAAAAAGATTTTCAAGAATATCTTTACTAGCTAGCGCATTTCAGCATGAAAAGACCAATTTGTCTTATAACAACAGGCTGAGTTAAACAGTCTTAAAAAAACTTTACTGAATAAAGCAATTTATCTGTCTTTCATTATTTTACATCTTAACATTTAAAATAGTCAAATGAGAGGAAGCCTATTTTTTGACCACCAAAATAAACTCTTCCAAGCCTAATGCTTTTAAGGTACAGTATAAAAAATAATAGAAAAACCAGAACTGCATTATAAATGTTTTTGGTTCAAAATTTTATTTGAAAACTTATGTTCCTTGCCTAGACAAAAATGTGGACAAGACAAAACACTGGCAATTTTTAAAATCTAACAGATATGCGGAGCCTATATTTAGATCAAAAATATTTTTTTTTTTTTACTAATTAATGTTATTAAAAAATCTTCAAAAATGTAGCATAAAGGTTCAAGTCCTGGGATACTGAGTTTACAAAGCCAAGATCCCATGAATCAGGGAATTATCCACCCAGCCTCCAGCGCCATAAGAAAGCATTACTCTGGAGGGAAGTGTCTTCTTCTGAAGTGACAGCTACCAGGGTGTTCAGAGTGAGAAACACCACATTATCCAGGGAATGAACTCCTATCCTAACGCTTCACAGAAAACCACATGCTCTCACTCTGTCTTTAAAACGCATAGGTTTGTTCAAGGAAATCTAAAGATGGCAATAATCAATAATGGCAACTTAATTTTATTTTCTCCACCAAATTTAAGAACAAAACTAGGAAGTAACCACATTTGGGGACTTTTGATAGTTTCCAAATGAAAGAATAAAAGGCAAAATTGCATATGTAGTTTCTACAATATACAAAGTCAATTAGAACTTTATAAAAATGCTTGTGTTTCAATAAAAAAGTAAGAATCTCTTTCCTACTGTTGATATGGAATGTGGGTTATGAGACTATGAACAGACTTCTGCCAGAGGACCAGTTTAAGTACTCGGTAGAGTATTTCTCAGTCACAGTAGTTGATTTTCTTATCTGAAAAAAGAGCTTGCAAAAAAGTTAATAAACTTGGAGGCTTTACCATCAAGGTCCATCATTACTTTGAAAGAATTTAGGGGTTTCAACAATATTCCTACTTTTATGTATCTCACTTCCCCACCCCGGCCAACGAAATAAAATTCTTTTCCTTTTTAAGCGTCCCAATGAACTCTGGATTATACCGACTCAAAGGCTTTAAATTACAATTTATACAAAATAGGAAAACAAAAAAAGAAGCCCAAGCACTATGGGCCAAAATAAGTAGCAGAAACTAAATGTGGACCCTTGAGACTACTTTCACACATATTTACGAAATATTCAGCAGTGCCTTAAAGAAGGATGGTTCCACTATGGACATTTTACCACTGTAAACTCCAAAAAATCCTAACAGAAATCACAACACAAAGAGGCAGGAAAACTGATGACTGTACAGGTTGTTCTTGAAAAGGGTGTGGAGACCGTGGTGTGGCTCCTCCCTCTGCTTCAAGTGTCTCTGAAAGTGAACAGTAATTCGGGGTTTAGAGCAGCTGCACTCACTCTGGGGGGTGCTGTGTGAGCACATGTCCTGACTTTACCTCTTATACTAACGTTAAATTCAAAATTTGTGCCGTATGCTAACTGTTTTCTGTCCCTAATACACAGAGCTTCAACCTGTGATGGCACAAACGGGGGGAAGCAAACCTGCACAGCCCCTTGATGCTGGTCTGAATTTGGGGCCCTGGTGGGTGCTCTGACCACCACACCCACCACCACCACCACTTTGGAAACCAAGGTGGAGGGCTTCCAGAAATCTCCATGCTTTCCTTTCCTGAGTCTTCCATCACTAATTATATGAAATGACCCAAGAGCAAGTTTTTTGTTATTTTATATAAACCTAAGTATTACTATTGCTGATTTTAATTTCTCACAATTTTCATACAAAAAAGGTTCTAAATAACCACAAAATACCAAATATTTATTTTTATCAAGTGTCAGGATATCTATTAAAGTTGAGGTTTATTTTATTTTTTTTTAATTTTATTGCTGAAGTACTCTAGGATCTTAATACTGCAAACTACTCCACTTTGTTCTCGTGTGTTTGGACTTGAGAACATGGCTAAGATGCACGAACTTAGGTTTCTTCATAGAATCTAAAGAAATACTTTCATAGTGTTTCAATAACTGAAAATCAGTAAGAAAAACCCAAACCACCTCAAGTAGATTATACTGACACCATGGGATGCGCAACCATGCAGACAACCGAGAACAAGCTTCCACAGTAATAAAGGCGTTGCTGTAAGGTCCAGAAGCACAAGGCTGTGCGGAGTTTTCCTAGGTTGAGTAAGGACATTTCTCATTATATCAGTTTACCTCAAACTTATATTCAAGCATAATAATTTGCAACCTTTATTATTCTTCTTTAAAAAATATCTTGTTTTTTTTTTTTGACACAGTTCATGACTCGGGCTGAAGTCTGGAGACCAGCTCTTGTCTCCAGGGCTGAGAAGTCTCAGTTGTGGGTCTGCTCGTGGCTCCAGAGGCTGAAGGCTGTCTTGAATGTCCTGTGGCAGAGCTTACACATGAACTGTCTTTTAAAAGTGATGGCGGAGAGGGGGGGCGCATGGTAGAACAGCGTGTCTGACTCTCGGGGAGCGAACAGCTTGTCGGCGGTGGGAGTGGGGGTTTCAGGCAGGCCTGTGGGGCTGTCGGGCTCCAGGGGCTGGATCTTGGGCAGCGGCGGGGGCAGCGGGGGTGGTGACGGGGAGCCGGCGGGGCCCGGGCCAGCCTCGGGTTCCCGGTGCACAGGGTCCTCGGAGGCCTGGGCCATGTGGGACTGGAAGTGGCTCCAGAGCCGGAAGTTGGTGCGGAAAGCCTTGTTGCAGACGTGGCAGATAAAGGGCTTCACAGAGCACAGTAGCTCCTGGTGCCGCTCCAGCTGCTTAGGTGCCGGGAAGGTCTTGCCGCACTTCTCGCAGGGCCACAGGTCCTTGGGGGCCGCGCCGGCCTCGGGCGCCTCCTCCTCGGCCTCCTCCGGTGGCTCCTCTTTGACCTGGATCTTCAGCGGCTTGGAGAGGCTGAGGTCCTCGGGGAGGCAGGTGGAGTCTTCGGAGTCAAAGTTCACAAGCTCAGGGCCGCGGCCGCTCCCCGTGGGGTCGTCTTTGGTGGCAGGGGCCGCGTGGTCGGCTCGGCCAGGCTCGGGCGGGACAGGGGGCCGGACAGGGCCGGTGGCCTCGCCATTGAGGTCAGGCCGGGGTGGGGAGGTGCCGGCGGCCGGGGCCATGCTGTTCTGATTGTGCACCTCCACCTGGTGCCGCCAGATGCTGAAGGCCGACTTGAAGGTGCGCATGCACTCCAGGCACGTGAGCTTGCGGAACTCGCACTTGCCCTCGTGCTCGCGCTTGAGCTCGGGCGAGAAGAACCTGAGGCTGCAGTAGGGGCACACGGTAGCAGTGCGGCACAGGCGCTCGTGGTTGCCTTGCTCTAGGAGAGAAGAGAGCTTGGCGTTACAGAGGCGGCACAGATAGAGCTCCGGGCCGCCCGCTGCGCCCCCGGCGGCCACGCGCTCCCTGGGCCGCGCGGCCCTGGCAGCCCCAAGCGCCTTCTCCCCCGGGTGCATCTTCACGTGCTGCTTGAGCTGTGAGAGGAAACGGTAGGCCTTCCCGCAGGCCGTGCACACATACGCGCCCTTGGCCCGAGAGCGCAGGCCCCGCTTGAGGACCTGCGCTGGGGAGCTGCCAGGGCCCTGAAAGCCCGGCCGGCCGCGCCGCAGCTTCAGGATCAGCGCCTTCTTGATCTCCCGCTCTCGCACAATATCAATGAGCTTCCTCTGGAACTTCTCATCCAGGACAGCGTGGGAGCTGGCGGCCGGAGCCGGATTTTTCACCACACCGTGCTGCGTCTGGCAGTGCGTCCACACTTTGAAGTTGGTGTGAAAGCGCTTGTGGCAGATGTCGCAGGCGTACGGCTTCTCGGGGTTGTGGTACATGTTCACGTGCCGATGCAGGCCCGCCGTGGATCTAAAGATTTTAAGGCAATGTTTGCATTTAAACTTTTTGTTTGGTCTCGTGCCCTCCAACTCACCGAATTCGTCTTTGTTCAAGTCAGAGCCTGGGAAGTCGGCCTGGAGGGCAGATGGGCTCGAGCCCTCCTCACGGGGGTCTCCCGAGCCCGGTGAACCTGGGCTCTCAGCCTTGGGCTGCTTGGCCGGCAGCCTCCTGTCCGCCTGGAACCGCCTCTTGGCCGGGAGTCTGCTGGGGTCTTTCTGGTCGTCTTCTGTCTGTAGGGCCAGGTCTCTCGTGGCGGCCGCGGCATCCCCCACGGTGACGCGAATGATGTCGCATGGCTCCGGGGGGCTGCGCGGCTCGGCCTTGACCCGCACCTCCGGCCCCGGGGGCGCCCCCGGCCGCTCAGCCGGCTGAGAGGCGCTAAAGGACCTGAGGCGGTGAGGCTGTGGGGCAGGGGCCCGGGCGTCGGGGGCCGCCGTCTCGCCCCCGTCCTTGGAGGGCGGCCTCTGAGAAGAGAAGGCGCAGAGCACGCTGCCCGCCACATCGCCCGAGCCCGCGCCTGGGGAAGGCTGCAGCTCGGCAGTGGGTGTGTACACAGGGACTTGGCTGTCCATGGACAACGACCGGCGCAGGAGGCTCTTGACGAGCGGGCCGCTGCGGTCCACACCCTGGGCCCCAGGCGCCGGCGCTCCGGCTGGAATGACCAGCCCCAGCCTGGAGTAGTACAGCAGGTTCCGGTCCTCCCCCGGCCCACTGCCTCGGCCCGCCTCCTTCAGCAGGAAGGGCGTCTCGGGCGAGCCCCGAAGGGATAGGACGGGCGGCCGCGGGCTCCGCAGCGCCAGCTCCACGGCCACGCCTTTGGGGAGCAGGGTGCTGGCGCCTGGTCTTTCGTCCACGGCCGCCCGGTCCAGCGGGGACTTCGAAGGCGGTGCCACGGCCCGCTTGGCCAGGCCACCCCGGCTTGGCTCCTCTGAAGGCCCGGCGAGCTCAGGCGGCCTCGCCAGAACCACGGGGCCATCTTTCGGCCAGCTTTTTTCAGCTGGAGCCACGTGGTGCAGGGGCTCCGTGGGCTTGGGGCCAGGGGGCTTACTGGCGTTTGCCTTGACCGCGATGCCTGGGGAGGGCAGGGGAGGGTGGCTCAGCTCAGGGGTGTTCTGACTCCCGGCTTTCCCAGGGGCTTCATTCCTGCTCTGACAAACGATGACGCTTCTCTTTTGAGAAGCGTTCTCCTCATCCTCGGTGAAAGTCTTTTTTCTGTTGGGACACGTGGGAAAGGGGGCCTGGGGCGTCTTGGAGGCAATGTTCGTCAGGAAGGAGATGCCCAGGCTGTAGCCGAGCTCCTGCACGGCAGCCAGGCTGCTCTTCTCCACGAACAGAGACGAAGAATAGATGTAGTTCAGGACGTTGTCGAAAGCATCTGGCTCACAGAAGTCCAGCTGGAATACAGTCTGTGCCTCGTTCTCCTTGTTGGTGAACAAGCTCTGGAAGTATTCACTGCTGGCGGCCAGGACGTTTTTATGAGCTCGGAACTTCTGGTCACCCACGATGAGGAGTGCGTCGCACAGCTGCCCCTTGAGCCGCTCCTCGTTGAGGGCGCTGAGGAGAGAGATGGCGTGTGCGGGGTTGATGTAGTGCAGCAGCCCCTCCATGCTCGGCCTTATCTGAAAGACAGACAAAGTCACTGTGAACAAGGCCGTGCGATGCTCCCCCTGTGAGGGCTCCTCAAGGGCAGGGAACAGCAGCTGTCTTCTCACCGGTGTCAATATTTAGCAGACTGTGGCCTGACAAAAACTTCTGGATGAATAATCTTATTTAAATAACACAGGAAATACAAAGAAACAAGTATTACGGCTTAAGTAGGTCATCGATCATTAAGACTGATGAACTTGAGGAAGTAAGTCTCTGTAACAAGCGTTTCATACCATCAAAAAGGCAGCTAGAACTTGGCGGGTATGTAGAGAAGCAATATTTGAAAACAAGGTTTATTATTTAGGGCCCTTATGCATTTAATGCTTAATTCTATTCCTTATTAGATCAGAGTAAGAATGAAGTACCAAATCCTAGTCCACAATTCTGAAAGGAAACAGTTTTATTACTGGATATGATTAAACACAATGTGAATTAACAATAGGCTGTAGAGGTCGCAAAAACAGGTAAGAATTTGGAAAGAGAAATCATTTACTAATTACTATTGCATCAACGTGTTTAAAAAAGTTAGAAATATATAAAGAAAAGTTTCTTTAGTTTCTTATGCTGAACACCATGTAATCCGAATACTAATTCTTACCAAATTACACTTTCAACAATAGCACAATGGAAACTTTAGCCTGGATCTAAACTTAATTATACTAACTCTAAACCTAAGGGGTCTGACTTGAGATTTCACTGAGACTCTTCAAGTCTGTAGGTGAGATTTCAAGGCCTAGTGGCTGGGTGCTGGCTCCGCCCTTGTGGTCAACTAGTATCTGGGATCATCAGGTCCCTCACACAAGACCGTAACAACTGTGCCCTCCTTTAGGGCTGCACTGAAAATTACATGAGCCTGAATCTCATACCTGGTAAGGGCTTGACAAATGTGCCATTAATTTTCACAAATTGCAGGGTTACTAGACATTTAATTCAGAATAAAAGTGTCTAGATTAACTTCTGATGAAGATGAAGCCATTTCACACAGAGACGATGCTTGACTCTCCAAATCTTTCTCTCAGGCAGCTGCTGCCATAACATCATCTCATCTCTTTGGGCTGGTTTTACAATGCCATCTCTTCTTTAAAATACTTAAGACATTTATTTTTAATATAAAATGGATTCAGAGTAACTAAGATTGTTCAGAGAGTCTTAACCATTCTCTAGAGGGCAAACTATCAATACACAGACATGGCACCCAGCACACCTGCAGGTTCTCCTCTGGCTTCAAAGGATCAGCTTTTACTGGTTACCCAGCCTCTGGTCCACACCCTCTCAGTATCCCTCTAGAAATACCCACGGGACATTTCATGCAAAGATGGGCACAATAAAGGACAAAAATGGTATGGACCTAACAGAAGCTGAAGATATTAAGAAAAGGTGGCAAGAATACACAGAAAAACTACACAAAAAAGATCTTCATGACCCAGATAACCATGATGGTGTGATCACTCACCTAGAGCCAGAAATCCTGGAATGTGAAGTCAAGTGGGCCTTAGGAAGCATCATTATGAACAAAGCTAGTAGAGGTGATGGAATGCCAGCTGAGCTATTTCAGATCCTAAAAGATGATGCTGTTAAAGTGCTGTACTCAATATGCCAGCAAATTTGGAAAACTCAGCAGTGGCTACAGGACTGGAAAAAGTTAGTTTTCATTTCAATCCCAAAGAAAGGCAATGCCAAAGAATGCTCAAACTACCGCACAATTGCACTCATCTCACCTGGCTAGCAAAGTAATGCTCAAAATTCTCCAAGGCTGGCTTCAACAGTACGTGAACAGAGGACTTCCAGATGTTCAAGTTAGATTTAGAAAAGGCAGAGGAACCAGAGATCAAATTGCCAATATCTGCTGGATCGTCGAAAAAAGCAAGGGCGTTCCAAAAGAAAACCTACTTCTGCTTTATTGACTAAGCCAAAGCCTTTGACTGTGAGGATCACAACAAACTGTGGAAAATTCTGAAAGAGATGGGAATGCCAGACCACCATACCTGCCTCCTGAGAAATCTGTATGCAGGTCAAGAAGCAACAGTTAGAACTGAACATGAAACAAAGGACTGGTTCCAAATTGGGAAAGGAGAACATCAACGCTGTATATTGTCACTCTGCTTATTTAACTTCTATGCAGAGTACATCATGTGAAATGCTGGACTGGATGAAGCACAAGCTGGAATCAAGATTTCAGGGAGAAATATCAATAACCTCAGATATGCAGATACCACCACCCTTATGGCAGGAAGCGAAGAAAAACTAAAGAGCCTCTTGATGAAAGTGAAAAAGGAAAGGGAAAAAGTTGGCTTAAAACTCAACATTCAAAAAACTACGATCATGGCATCTGGTCCCATCACTTCATGGCAAATAGGTGGGGAAATAATGGAAACAGTGACAGACTTTATTTTCTTAGGCTCCAAAATCACTGCAGGTGGTGACTGCAGCCGTGAAATTAAAAGACACTTGCTCCTTGGAAGAAAAGCTATGACAAACCTAGACAATGTATTAAAAAGCAGAGACATTACTTTGCCCACAAAGGTCCATCTAGTCAAAGCTATGGCTTTTCCAGTAGTCATGTATGGATGTGAGAGCTGGACGATAAAGAAAGCTGAGCACTGAAGAATTGATGCTTTTAACTGTGGTGTTGGAGAAGATTAAGAGTCCCTTGGACTGCAAGGAAATCAAACCAGTCAATCCTAAAGGAAATCAGTCCTGAATATTCATTGGAAGTACTGAAGCTGAAACTCCAATACTTAGGCCACCTGATGTGCAGAAGTGACTCACTGGAAAAGACTCTGATGCTGGGAAAGATTGAAGGCAGAAGGAGGGGGGGACAACAGAGGATGAGACTGCTGGATGTCATCACAGACTTGATGGACACGAGTTTAAGCAAGATCTGGGAGTTGGTGATGGACAGGGAAGCCTGGTGTGCTGTCATGCATGGGGGTCACAAAGACTCAGACACAACTAAGTGACTGAATTGACAGCCTCTATGGTCTTCAGCAGAAGCCACAGAGGCTGCCACCTGGAGTGACCAGTGTCTGGTGGCCCCAGGTCTCCCTCCCTGCTGCCCTGGTTTCCTGCTGTGGTGCTGACTCGACTGACAGAGGCAAGGCTCTGCTTCCAGGGACGAAGCTCGGGGCCTGTAGCTTGTACATAGACAACTGCCTCGGTCAACCTGCGCTGAGTCGCTGTTCAGTCTTGCCTGGCATCGTTTCACCTTGATGGTGAGTGCCTCAGAGAGACATTTTCCCTTCTTTTTTTCTGATAGCCATTTAAATTTCTTCCTTAATCCTACTACACTGTACTCACACATCTAATTATGTGCAAAGAAATCCTCCATCATTTACAGAGGTCAGCAGAGAAAAAAATAAGCTTATAAATGCCACACTCGTAACTTAGCTGCAATCTGAGAACTATTTTTAGTGCAAATAATTTTTGAGACAGCTAGTTCAGATGTTGCCTCAGGGACAGAGAGGCTCAGGAGATGCAAAATCGAAAGTCTGGACAAGTACTTTCCAAAAGGGTTCCTTAAAATCAATTTAAAATTGATGTAGTCTTCCCTCGGTATCCACAGAGGGCTGGTTCCAGGCTCTACGGACACCAAAATTCAGAGACGCTCAAGTTCCTATAAAAATGGTGCAGTATTTGCATATAAGCTACGCACATCCCCCCAAACACTTTAAATCATCTCTAGATGCTTACATCAATGATACCTAACATGATGTAAATGATACTTAGATAATTGCTGGTGAGCAGCAAACTGAAGTTTTGCACTTTAGAACTACCTGGATTTTTCTCTTTTTGAATATTTTCCATCTGCAGTTGATTGAGTCCATGGATGTGAACCCCATGGATATGGAGGACTGACTACAGTACATTCCTTCCTGTGGCTCAGAGTTAATACAGTTAAATGTCAGTGCTCTAGATCCCCTAGATCATGGCAATTCACTCCAGTGTTCTTGCCTGGAGAATCCCCATGGACAGGGGAGCCTGGCGGGCTACAGTCCATGGGGTTGCAAAGAGTTGGACGTGACTCAGCGACTAAGCACAGCACAGCTCTAGGCTAAGGTGCTAGAGCTCTCTGAGCCTCAGTTTCCCCACCTAAAATAATGATAGTATTAATAATGCTACTGAGAGTTAAAGGAGAAAACCATAATTGCTACCATTTATTCAGCACCTATAACACACTACAGGAACTTCACATATCATTCACTGATTCACTCACTCAACAAAATAGCATTTGAGGCGGCCTAGAAGACACATGGATGGGCCCTGAGGATCACCAAGGGGAGGGCACACAGGCAAAGGGAAGACAAGGTCACAGCAGGGCTGGAGCAGAGCTGAGGGAGCTGTGGAGGAGGATGCTGAAGGAGCGTGAGGAGGCATCATGCAGGGCTGGGTGGGCCACTGGAAGGACTGCACTTTTTACTAGGGCAGCTGCTGGAAGATTCTGAGCAGAGGAATGACAACCACCTGAATTTTGTTTCAAAAAGATTCCACTGGTTATGCTGCAAAGAATGGAGCACAGAAGAGGCTGCAAGCTGGGAAGCCAGCTGAGAGTCCACTGCAGGGATACATGCCAGACAGCGTGGTGCCTGGACTGGGGTGGCAGGAGTGGATGCAAAGATAACCATTAGAATTTCTAAAGGATTGACTGCAGAGGATAGGAAGGGGAGGAGATAAAGTGTCTCCAAGGTTTCTGCCAGAACTGGAAGGATGTCCTTACCTGAGATGAAGTTTGACAGAAAAACTGGTGCAAAATTTTTTTGGGAATTTATTTAGATATTCTAAACATGCACAGGAACCTGGTCGTTTAAGGAACCCTTTGGGGGCACCCTTTCCTGCTCCACTTTCCCTACAAGCTTTCCTGTGCTGCCTGGGGTAACTTCCCAAATAAATATCTCAATCTGAATCCGTGTCTCAGGGTTGGCTTTTGGGGGAACCCAAACGAAAAAATCAAGGGACTGTGTGAAGACAAAACCAAGTGAGATGTTCTGCGTCCCTGGACAGAAAGCAGTGCTGACCCACACACCATCTGCTCCCTACTCCTACATTTTCTCACTTTTAATTGTTCAGAAAAGTTTCCTTGTCTCCCTTCCAATTATCATGACCTGTATTTCTGTTCTAAGTAACTGCTTCTAATCCCTAAACCACAGGCTTCTATACTCCTTGGATGAAACGGAATTAGGGAAAAGTCAACTTTGTCACTAACAGCTGGGTTGTTAAGAGGAATAGTCACTGTCCAGGAAAATTATTTGGAGTTGAAATCTATTCACTTAATTCTAGCCATCATTTACAATTATCAATGAGAGCCCTGCTTAAAAAGCAGCTAAATGTGTCCAAACCCGACAACCAGAGCAGAACACCTCCAGGTGCTGGTTTTCCACTCCATTCCCTAGACACTGATCAGACATGAGTGACAGCTGACATCTGAGGGTTTACTCTGCTGTAAACACACTACTGTAAACATCTTTTGTGTTTACATTATTAAACTCATTATTTACACCAACCCGAGGAGGTTGTACTACTATGATCCCCATTTTACAGCTGAGAAAACCAAGGCACATGAGGTGAGGTATCTTGCTCAAGTCTGCACAGACAGTGAGGAGCAGAGCAGAATTCTCACCAGGTGACCTGGCTCCAGAGGCCAAGGAAGATCTTTCCACCCACACACCACCTTACCTCTAGTTCCCTCTCTTAGTTCTCACATAAACATCTGAAATAGGCACTGTCATCATCCCTGTCTCACCAATCAGGGAACCCAGACACCGAGAGTCGGGGCAGTGTGCCGAAGGTCACCCACTCAACTGACAGTAGGGCTGGGAGCCTGGCCCCAGAGTCTGTGCTCTTAGTCATCATGCTGCACGCTCCTCATGGCCGGGCGCCTGTCTAGTGTGTGCCAGAACTGGCCAGACAGGGAGGCTGTCAGTCTTGACAAGCATGGTCCTGCCTGCCTCTCAGTCTTGCGTGGGAACAGGACAAATCGATCCCTCACACACTCTGGTGTGTAAACGCAGGTGGCAGGGTGCAGAGATACAGACAGGAGCAGAGGTGAGGCACTGGGTCCAGGTGAGAGGAAGGTTGGGGAGGCATTCCACAAAAGAAGTTTCCTGGAGAAGCTAAAATGTGGGAGGCAGGAAGGATGGGTGGAGGACATATCAAGGACAGGAGCAGTGTGTCCAATACACAGAGACAAGACCAAGTGCCTGGGGGAGCAAAAGACACATGCAGAGGAGGGCAGGTGATGAGGCTGTGGAGCGGGTGGAGGCATGAGGCCCTGGGAGCATGAGTAAGGCCCCTCCAGGGTCACTGGAGGACAGTGACCCCTCCCATCCTCTTCAGGAGACAGACCAAGGGCTCTGGGTGCTGGGGATGGGAAGGGTACGCAGGCACAGCAGCGCAGACTCCTCACCGTCATCCGTCATGCAGAAGCCCTTGCTGTCACCTTTCCATTCAATCGTCAAAGCTTAACAACGGAGCCCCTCCCGGGTCTAGCAGCAAACAACGATCATTGTGGACTTTAGTGTTTTCATGACACAGTAGGTGTACTTATTGAGCCTAAGAACTTTATTAAAAATATAAAATGCTACACTAAGAATGCAGGCAACAGAGATCATGCCTACTGAGTGTCATGTGATAATCAAGATTAGGGTGATAATCACACCCTTTGTGGCTGGTGGATATGCAGACTGAACTCTCAAAACCACCTGCCTTTTTGACTCTTCGCCCTCAGAGAAGGCCAGTTTTGGTGCTGGAGGTACTTTCTCCTTCATAAATCTGCTGACTCATCAAGCCCTCATCACTCAGTATGTTTTAATTGTGGACACACAGGGCATCCTGGGTCTGATGGTTCTGCTATAGACACGCGCTGTGACTCGGCCCCTCCCTCCCACTGCTCGTCTCCAGAGGCCCCAGTGCAGGAGTGCCCAACACTGCTGCAGTCACAGGGGAAACCTTGGCCCTCTTACAAGAAAAGTGGGTGAAACAGGGGAAAAAAGGTCCCTTCCCTATGGAAAAAGCTCGGAGGAATTCCCCTAGGAAAAGCAGACTCTGAAGCAGGGCTGGCTTGCTTACCACTTGGGTCCTTGAACAGAAATCCTCCCAAACTCTGCCTGAATTGTGTCTATTTCATGTTGTTTCCTGATATTTCAAAATGAGAAAATCTTTACAGTTAACACTCCATGGCAGTCACTACAGCTCCATGGGAAAGACTTTCAAAGTCATCTACTTGTCTCAAATCCTGGCTTTGCCATCACTAGACCTGAGTACAAGTTTCCTTAACTTATTCAATGAGACTAACAGCTGCCCACCCCATGGGATTCTTATGAAGGACAACAAACGCAGTATGTCTGCAAGTTTCCGGTACATACAGTGTTTCCTGTCTGTAAGCTGGCACTTGACTTCATCCTTCTCTTCCTTTCCTGAAAGTTTCCACAGTAGGAAAGACACATAAGGATACAAAAAGTGCTATGAGAATAATGATTTTAGCAAGCAGTTAACTTGGCTCAGGGGTGGGAGGGTAGACGAGTGAATGGTGGGGATGTGAGTAAAGATGGGGACTAGGTGCTCACTGGATGGTTATGTTACCACAGACTCCACTCTTCACTGTATTGTAGACATTTCCCAGAAACATGCATCTAACAGTGCCAGCCCAGGGCTTCAAAACCCCAGAAGCCCCTGGTTTGAAGTTCCAGTTCCCTAGAAAAGCTTCAATGCCCTTCACAACTGGATTCCAGAAAACTACTCCATACCATCACCTCAAAGTCCTCAGGGACCGTGTGCTAAGACGGAGACTCCACATCTTAATATAAGTTAATTCAATGCAAATAATTCCCTCTTTATACCAACTGCAGGAAGCTAAGATTTTTAAGGAGATGGCGGAAGGGTAGGCACTTTTGGACTATAGAACATTCTGGGGCTATAAACAAAAGAAGGCAAAGCAGAGCTGACACTTGGATAAAAGGAAACTGGGAGGTGGATGAGGGCCGAGAGATGAGGGGCCAGATAACCTCACACCAACCAGCTTCTGGAGACTAATGCCCAGACTGGCACCAGAGCTAAAGGTACACTGCAAATCAAATTTGCTCCTAGACTAGCTCATAAAACCCTTGCTACCAGATTTGTAGGGAAATATCTCTTTACATCCAAAACATTAATGTGAAGCTGAACTCTGGGCACACAATGCTTTGGAATGTTGGAGATTGCTTATATAGTCCTACAAAGCAAACAGAAAAACAAAGCATCTACATTTGACTCTGTAATATAAACACACACTGTTCACCCCCACAGCCTTACCTCTGGGCTCAGCCCTGACTCTCCTTGATATCACTGTGAGATGGTGACAGGAAGTCGGCTCTGAGGTGAGGTCTTATCATGGCTCACTTGGAGATAATGCAGACATCCAGACACCATCGACAGCTCCTCAGATTTCAAAGCGGGCCTGGCTGATCTGACCCTTGGAGAGCAATGATGTCACTGCCTTGGGTCCCATTTCCCCACATGCCCAGTCTCCCTAGAGAGGGTCTGATCCGGTCTAAGGTGTGCGCTTGGCCACGACCAGGAGAATGCGTCTCATCAACTAAAGCAGCTCCTGCTTGGCACTGGCCGCTGGGCAGCCAGTGCTCCTTGCACTAGAGCGCTCCATCCTGAGTGGTCTGTCGGGCCTCTCTCAGGGCTGGCTACACCACCAATGCTAAGTCTGCTAGGACACTCTCTTTTGAAAAATGGGCTCAGAACAACAAAGGCAGAACCGAGTGGAGCCGGTGCATCTCAGTCACAGCCCGAAAATGCAGCCCGCAGTGCCCACTATCCAGACTCCTGCAGTTACCCTGGTTTTCATCCTTCCTGGTCCCACTCTTTGTTTTTTCCTTCACCCTCAAGAGCAACCCTCCACTTTTAAAGTCAATTTCTTTTTCTATTTAAGCTGGTCTGTCAGTTTCTGCTCTTGTTACAAAAGGACCCCAACATATTTTCAAGTGGTATTAGGTTCTTCCTATCATGCCCTCCAAATCCACCTTTCATTATTACTGCTGCCAGATTGGCTTCTTAAAACAAAGCTCTGATCATTCCCTGGATGTGCGCATTAAGTATTACTATCATTAACTCAGCTTATTTACTGAGCTATTATGTGCAAGGCGCAATTAGACATAAGGAATACAGAGGTGCATAGGACAGACAAGGCCCCCACTTTCTTGTGGGGTAAATCAGACAGTGAACAAGGAAACAAAGAAGGTAACTCTGACTTTGTTAAGAGCTACAAGGTAATAAACAGGGTGCTGGAACTTGGGGGAGTAACCAGGGTTTGCAGAAGGTGGTAGGGAAAGGCCTTGACGTCATGGCTTAGCTGACACCTAAGACCTCGGTAAAAAGAAACAGAATGATGAAAACAATGGCTCTTCATAGGTTAAAACGCAAATTTTTAAAAACATGGACTTCAGGGTTCTATCAATCTGGTTTCAAACTACTTTTAAATTCTCTTTGCTTTAGTTATTGCCTTGTGATAACTTCCTGCTTCAGATACTTTGTCTCTGAGACACGACCTGCAGGTCTTGCCTCTTCTGTTATCCAATGTGCAATGTCCCAGAGGTCCTCTGACCCCTCCTCTGACACTGCTCAGCTGAACCTCACTCACTCTTCCAAGCTCAGCTCAAAGCCCATTTCCTCCATTAAACCTTCAGTCATGGGCTGGACTGTCCCACAGGGTCCTAACCCCAGCACCTCAGAATATAAGTGGATATGGGGACAGGGTCTCCTAAGAGATCAGATGTTACAATGAAGCTGTAAGGGTGGCCCTAACCCAACAAGACTGGTGTTTCTGTAAGAGGTGGGGATAACGACACAGACAGCGACAGAGACTTTGTAAACACAAAGACGACCATCCACAAGCTGAGCAGAGAGGCCTCGGGAGAAATCGACCCTGCCAAAGCCTTCATCTTGGACTTCAAGGCTCCAGAATGGTGTTCAAGGCCCCTGATTTGCGGTGCTCTGTTATGGCTGCCCTAGATCACTACACTACACACACCTTCCTGGACCACTGCTGTCTGTATCAAGCAAACACCTTTCAACTCCAGTATTATTCCACAGTGTTTCTTCAGTGCCGTGTACTGTTAGCTGTCTCTTCTCCCAGCAGAACTGTAAGCTATTTAAGGGTTAAGACTCTATTTAATGTCTTTTGATACTCTTCACAATGCCCAACATGGTACCTTACACAACAATAAATACCTGTTGATTTTTCTGGACTCTTGACACTCTAATTAGATGCAGGAGTGGAAACTGTGCCTTTTATTTGTTTTCCTAAAGCAGAGCTAGTCCCATTAGTGCCCTTTAGAATACTGTATCGATTTTTCTATTGCTCCCTAGATAAAACCCAACCAAACTCTCCAGACTGGCACACAAGAGTCTTCATATTCTGATCACAGTTCACCTCCCCACCCCTACTGGACAGCATACAGGTGAGCATTTACCCTACCCACGTGCACAGTTTCCACCCACTGTCTTTCTTACCTTTCCTTCACTTGTAGAACTTCTACAGAAAGATCCAAACGTCACTGCCTCTGCAAAGCTCCACAGATGGCTCCTGGCCACAGCACCTCATTCTTCTTCAGTAACATAGCTATCTTAAGTTACCTGCCTCCACATCTACCCTCTCATGAGAGTCCATGAAAGGAAGAACCCTTGTTTTTAGCTGTGTATTCCTAACGCTTCACGCAGGTCCAACAGGTGCCTCCTGGACAAAGAGCGAAACCATCAGGAAGGCTCGAGACCTGGGCTGGGCCGGGAGAGCTGCAGGTGGCAGCTATCTTTGCTTTTGGTATGAGTGGTTGTGGCCTTAAATCCTACTGGCCAATGACTCCCAACTCTGCACTCCTGCTTAGACTTCTTAGGACTCTTCCATTACAGGATATGCCCCTTGTCCAGAACCATACGTATGATCCTAACTCTGACCCCCACATCTGCTGGCCTTTACATATTCCATTTAGTTTGGTATGCTGCCAACCAGCAGGTCTCTCAAACTAGAAACCTCTTCTCTTTCCTTTCTAGCCAGTGACCCAGCCTGTCAAGCCCTGCTCATAAACAGCTCTAGAGTCTGCTCTCCTCAACCCCACTGACGCTGTGGCCAAGTGAAATGGTTCCTCACTCATCTCCCGCTAACCCAGACACTCACTCTCTTCAATAACTTGGCCCCTCTTCTGTTAGACACCTAATAGGCCCTGCCGTAAACTATCTTAAGTTCCTCAAAGGTGGGGGTCATAGCCTTTCCAACTTCTATTTCCACAGAATGAAGCACATTAAACGCGGGATAGTGTTAACAGGAAGAATGAATTAAACCTCAAGTTATTTTTAAGAAAACCAGTGCCCCAAATTTCTACTTTATTTTTTAACATCGATATTTAGCGATTCTCAAATTCAAATGTAACGACTATTACTCATTAAGGTGGATGAAGGATTTAACTCCAAACATCAGAGGGTAAAAGATCTCGAAAATAACCGTCAAGGAGTAATCTAAAATGGATTAACCCACTGTCTTCCAAACAAGGAAACAGTACACAATGCAGGCTCCGTCTGGATGACTCAGGGTCAGCGTTACGAACACTCATGGACTCTGCTGAACACGCTGGTGCCCTCAGATGCTAGCCGTGAGCCGCGCCTGACCTTCGGCACCAAGACCCCTAGGCTGCTAGACCGTGCGTGGTCTGGTTAACGCTTCCCCCACCTCTCACTGCCAGGCCATCCCGCCGGAGAACCTGTCTCTAAAATTACCCCGCCCGCTAACGTGCTGCTCGAGGGGCTTCTTACAGAAGCCACGCAGTGCTGCGGGCTGACTGCGTATCAACCCGGGTGAAGGGCAAGGACCGCGGAGCGCTCCTGCGGTCAAGGGCATGCTCTTCTGTAGTGAGTCAGTGAACTTGCTCCAAGTGAGGGGTCTGGGCGATGAGAGAAAAGATGTCGGGGACGCCGACAGAGGAGGTCGCTGGGGCGGGGTTACCAGCGCGACAGGTCGGGACTCAACAACTCCCCTCCCCCCCCCGACCCCCCCCGCAGGTTGCGGACCGGAGTTTTCTGAATTGGGGGCGGGGGGAATCCGCATTCCAGCACGACGCTCGCGACCAGCGGTGGAAAGTCGGGGAGCCGGGTCCTCCCGGAGGGGTCGGTCGGGGGACGGGGCGGGGAGACCAGTCCACTTGGGTCACTGGTTGGATGTGCCGCTGGCCGCCAGGCGGGACTCGAGGGGGCGGTGGGGCGGGGGTGCGGGCCGCGAGAGGTGCGGGTTCCCCTGCACCCCAGCTTCCGCGTATGCTCGCGCGCCCTGGTGGACACCGGCCGGCTTCCACGCCTGCCCGGCACGGAGCACGCGCCCTCGGCCGGAAGGCACCCCAACCACCCGGCGGAGGGGAGCCCGGCCCGGCGAGGGAAGCCCAGTGAGGGATGGAGCGTGCGCAGTGGCGAGGGCGAGGCCAAGTGCGGGCAAAGAGCATGCGCAGTGTGAAGGCACAATCGGCTACGTGGGAGCCCGGGGCATGCTCGGTGAGAGCCGGGCCCGGCGCACGCGCAGAAGCGCTCGGAACCCGCAACCCGCTGGCGGAGAGAAAAAGGAGGAGAGAGATCACCTCAGAGTTACGTCAGGAAAGGCCGCGTTTTGCGGGGAGGCTATGGCCTCCCACGAGCCCCGCAGTTCTCCTGGGGCGAGGGGCGTGACAGCTACTCACCGGTCTTCAGCCCCGAGGCAGACGCCAGGCCCCTTTCCGCTCACACTCGGCTCGCGCGCGCCGCAGCCGCCGCTGCCGCTGTGATTCCATCCATCTTGAATTTGACGTCATCCCACACCAGGGATGAGGTCATCGCAGGCAGCGCTCGTCACGTGCGCGGCGCTATGATTGGCCACCGGGCCGCGGGGGGCGGGGCGAGGGAGGTGCGCAGCGCGGGGGGCTGGGCGAGGGCGGGCCTAACGGCAGCCGGGTTACCGCCACCGCTGCTGCCGCTGCCGCGTCGTCCCGCGCGCGCCTTCCGCTCGAGGTTCTTCCTCCTCCCGCGCCGCCCGCGCCCGCGTCCTCTCCCGGCCCTAGGCGGGGTGCGCGTGCTCCACGGGCGGCCCTGAGGGGAGGCGGCAGCGGAGGCTAGAGGGGCGCGCATCGCGAGGGCGCACAAGAGGCGGCCCGGGTGGGCTTGGCGCCGCGGGGTCACGCGTTGGTGGGCTCGCCGAGTGGTGCCCCCGGGTGGGCGCGCTGCGGCGGCGCCTCCACTCGCCCCCTCGGAGGACGCTTCTCCGACGGCGGCGTCGTGGTACCCCAGGTACCTCCAGATCCAGGTGCCTCCGGCGGCTCAGATGCCTGTGGAGGCACGCGGGCTGCGACCTGCCGAGAAGAACCGACCTGGGCGGTCCGGTCGTGGGGACCACTCAGGGCTGACCTGGGGCGGACCGGCCTCCAGGTTCCTTCCAATTGAACAGGTGGGGGTGGCTGCTCTGCTTTGCAGCCTCCCGCGGCATCCGCTTGTCAGCTGCGCGTTCCGAAACGCGTTCACTCTTATAGTCATTGATTTAAAGATCACTGGGCAGCTAACTTCTCTCCCCTCTCATTAATTCTCACTTGCCATCTGGTAGACTGTCGTTTTCTTGTATGAATGTTACAAGCGCGTCAATTAGAAAACTCACTTCACTCATTCAAAACCGGAAAATTAGTGTGACAGAAATGCCAAACTGTAAACACTAAGAAAGGTTCTGTTAGGCAAGATAAACATACATCTGGATGTGTTCCCCAAAGCCAGAAGAGATCAGATTGGAAGGGCGAGGAGACTGCGTTTTTGTTTGTTTGCTTTGAGTAGAACATGCTGGATTTTAGTTCTACCAGGGGTCCAGTCTGTTCCCCCTGTGGTGGAAAGTCAGAGTCCTAACCTCTGGACCCTCAGGGAGTTCTGGAGACTGCCTTTTAAAGCGATAATTTTTAAGACTGATGCTTTAATTCCTGGATTTTAAACCCATGTTGTTTAACACTATTCAGATGTCTTAATTTTCAGATAAAATGTTTTTTTAAAGTTGAATTTATGCACATGACCCGAGATAAAATAATTTATGAAATGTTTGAAGAATGTGTAAGAAATTATCTTGTCTTAGGTTGACTAAAATGAAAAACGTGTCCCAAGTGAACAGCTCTATTGTGAATTGTTTTCGTTCCTCTCGTTTTAAGAGGACTCAGTCTCAAAGGAAGAAGCTTGCGCCTCAAAGTCTTTGCTGCAACTATTTAAAAACTTTATATAAGTTTTTTTGTATTTTGAACTAAATCGTGGTGGAGCAAAAAGTGGCTTTGAACATAAAAGAACAGTGATTGTAAGTCTTTCAAAAGGACCTTGAGTTTTACGGTTCTGTGTGGTTAGGCTGGGTGAGCATGCTTTACAGGTAAGAAAACCTATATACCAGCTGTGTAGCCAGAGCTAGAAACTCAGTTGTCTGGTTTTTAGTGTACTACACCAGATGCCAAAAGCAGTTCTCTGCCTTCGTCCCTTCTAGTTGCCTCAGGAGGATCCACATTGGTGTCTCCTGTTTGAGAACATTTCATGGAAAGGGGTCTGAGTGATAGGACTGGTGCTGTGGGTGAGAATCTGCCTGCCAGTGCAGGGGACCTGGGTTTGATCCCTGGTCCTGGAAGATTCCCCATGCCCCTGAGCAACTAAGCCAGTGCACTACTGAGCCTGCATGCTGGAACTACTGAACCCTGAGCGCCTAATGCTTGTGCTCTGCTACAAGAGATGCCATCGCAGTGAGAAGCATGTGCACCACAATGAAGAGTAGCCCCCACTTGATGCCACTAGAGAAAGTCCCAGCAAAGGGACAAAGACCCACCTCAGCCAAAAATAAAGCATAAATAAATGAAAATAACAATTACCAATAAAAATCAGGCTTCCCTGATGGCTCAGACAATAAAGAATCTGCCTGCAATGCGGGAGACCTGGTTTCCCTCCCTGAGTTGGAAAGATCCCCTGGAGGAGGGAATGGCAACCCACTCCAGTATTCTGGCCTGGAGAATTCCATGAACAGAGGAGCCTGGCAGGCTGCAGTCCATGGGTTTGCAAAGAGTCGGACATGACTGAGTGACTTTCAGACAGACCAATAAAAACGGGGACCCTGACTGCTAGATCCAGGGGAATCTTTCAGTCTGTTCAGCTGGCCCCGTTGGTTTGTGGCTCTACCAATTTAATCTTGAAAACTACTTGTTTCAGTGATGCCTCATTCCCCTGGATTTTCTTTTTCTTTTTTGGGCCATGCCATACGACTTGCAGGATCTTAGCTCCCCAACCAAAGATTGAACCTGGGCCCTCAGCAGTGGAAGTGTGGCGTCCTAACCACTGGAGAACCAGGGAATCCCCTGCTCTGGATTTTCTGCCTACTTGTTTAAGTGGTGCCTCCTCCCCATGAATTTCCTACCCGTTATCTGATCTTTGGCTCTCGGCCTTCCCTGTCAGCTCCTCTGCCCAGACCCTGCTCACACTTTGGGTCTCCTGATGTTCTGACCTGGCCCTCTCGTTCCACTCACCCCATGCAGTCCTGTCCATCCCTGGGACGTGAGCCCAGCTGCCTGAGCCAGAGGCTCTCCCTCACTGCCAGTGTTCAGCCCATCACCAAGGCCACGCCAACCACCTCCTGACTGTTCCTCTGATAACGTAACCACAGCGAGTCCAGCAAATTTCTAACTGTCTCCCCAGCTGCCAAGATGTATCCTTTCAACCCACAGTCATGCTGCAGTCCACATGATCTTTTTTAAAAGCCAGAAGTATCACACCATCCCCTTGCTCAAGTTGTTGATGGCTGTCCACTGCTTTAAGGATAACTTTCAAATTTCACAGTGTGGCTGACCAGCCTAGTGACAGCCCACTTCTAATTAATCCTGTGTGCCTGGCACCCACATGGACGCACAGTTTCTCTGAACAAGTCACGCTCTGTCTTCGCCTCTGAGCGTCCTCATGTGTGTATGCTTTCTCCTGAGAAGTTCCTCTCCCAACCCTGTGCACGGTCTGTCTTCCCTTGGTAATTTTATCTTCCTGGTTCACATTCTGCCTTCCTCCCCTGTCATCACTCAGCCTCATTCTTGGTTTGGTGCTCCTGCTTCGTGCTCTCATGGTTGCTAGAGAAGCTTGTTCAACCCTCATGCACATGCTGTTGGATTTGCCTGCCAGTAACCTCTCCCCCTCAGTAGGCTTCCTGTCCCCCCTCTGTCTGCCCAGTTCCCAGAAGGGTGCTGATGCTGCAGTTTTTTGGCCACCTGATGCGAAGAGCTGAATCATTGGAAAAGACCATGATGCCGAGAAAGACTGAAGGCAAAAGGAGAAGGGTGGCAGAGGATGAGATGGTTAGATAGCCTTAGCGACTCAATGGACATAAATCTGAGCAAACGCTGGGATATAGTGAAGGACAGGGAAGCCTGGTGTGCTGCAGTCCATGGGGTCACGGAGAATTGGACAGGTCATAGTTGCACCATGTAGAATCTTTACTTGTGGCACTCCAACTCCTAATTGTAACATGTGAGATCTAGTTCCCTGACCTGGGGTTGAACCTAGCCCCTCTGCATTGGGAGCACAGAGTCTTAGACAGTGGACCACCAGGAAAGTCCCCTAACATCTTTTTATTGCATATTATTCATACACAGATGCCTCCCAGTGGGATTTCTAGCACCATATACTTATATATTTATTTAGCCAAAGTTCAGTTTAGTCACTGAGTCCTGTCTGACTCTTTGCGACCACATGGACTGCAGCACGCCAGGCTTTCCTGTCCATCACCAACTCCCATAGCTTGCTCAAACTCAAGTCCATTGAGGCGGTGATGCCATCCAACCATCTCATCCTCTGTCATTCCCTTCTCCTCCTGCCTTCAATCTTTCCCACCACCAGGGTCTTTTTCAATGAGTCAGTTCTTTGCATCGGGTGGCCCAAGTATTGGAGCTTCAGTATCAGTCCTTCCAATGAATATTCAGGACTGATTTCCTTAAAGATTGACTGGTTTGATCTCCTTGCAGTCCAAAGGACTCTCAAGAGTCTTCTCCAACACCACAGTTCAAAAGCATTAATTATTTGGACATGGTTCAAAAGCATCAATTATTTAGACACAGTTCACTTCATTTATCTGGCCAGTTTCTTGTTAGACATCACTATTCAGATAACCTACAGCTCTGTGCTCAGCAGACTCATAGATTAGCTTCCTAGGTGCTTTCTCTCTTCCCTTAAACCTGTTCCTCCTCCCCTAACCCTGTCCTACTAAGTGGGGCTGCCCTGTCATCCCAGCCAGAAACCTGATAGTAATTTTAGACTCTCCTCTCTCAGTGTCTGCATTCAGCCATCACCCAGGCCTATCAGCCTACCTCTGAACACCCGATCTGTCCTCAGCTGCCCTTCTGCTGTTGCTCCCTGCCTCCAGGGCTTCTGGCCAGTCATTGTAGCCGCTCAACCAAGTTCCTGTTCTGGGTTTGCACCTTCCCTTCCCAGTCCAGTTCGTTTTTAGCCCGATATGAGTGCAAATCTGATGTCTGCACCCTCAGTGCTGGCAAGGCCTACAAAGTGGAGTGGAGGCGTCCCCACTGCACTGATAGCGCCAGCATGCGTGGCTGGGACAGACACCGCCTGGCTCCCCTTTTCTTATTCAATCTGTTGGCAGACCCCATTTCTCCTCCGGTCATCAGCTCAGGCCTCCGGTGCCTGTGCTGTGCTTGCTCTCCTGTGACACCTGTCCATCCATTACTGGCTGTTCACGGGCCAGCCGCTCCACTAGCCTGTGGGCTCCTGGTGCAGACGCTGCGCCCATTAACCTCTGTGCCCCCAGCTCCAGACCTGTGGCTAGCGTCCTGGGCCATCTGCCTTTGATGACCAGTTTTCCCTCAGGAACTGTCACCGTGATGTCCGAGTCTGAGTCAGTAATTCTGTAAGTTGACTTCTTTGCATTTCTGGTACCAAACACCTCTTTCATTAATTGGGGTTTAAAAATAGAAGCCTCTTCATACTTGGAAGTGGGACTTTTTCTTTTTTTTTAATTATTTTGTGCTGGGTCTCCGTTGCTGTACACAGGCTTTCTCTAGTTGAGGTGAGCAGGTGCTTGGGCTTCTCATTCGAGTGGCTTCTTCTGTTGTGGAGCATGAGCTCTAGGGCGCGAGACTCTAGTTTTGGTGCAAGGGCTTAGTTGCTCTGAGGCATGCAGGATCTTACTGTACCAGAAGTCAACCCACGTCTGCTGCATTGGTGGATGAGTTCTTAACCACTGGACCACCAGGAAAGTCCGGGAAGTGGGAAGGTTTAACCAGATGTGACTTTCCATTTCATTTTGAACTTGCATCTAGATGTGCGAATTTGCCCAACCGGTACGTTGAGGGGTTGTCCCTTTAAACGCTAACATTAGGGTAGAGGGTGGTGGTTTTATTTTCTGTGGCTTTCTAAACAAATTACCACATTCTGGGTGACTTAAAACAACAGAGATGTATTCTTTCATGGTTCCAGAGGTCAGAAATCTGAAATCAGTGTCACTGGGCTGAAATGAGGGTGCAGGCAGGGCCGTTCTCCCCCTTGAGGATGTGGGGAGGACAGTGGGGGGCCTATGAGCTGCTGTCTGCTGGCATTCCTTGGCTTTTGGCCTCTCTTGTCAGGAACCTTGGGATGGCATTTAGGCATCACCTGGGTAATTGAGGATGATCATCTTGCCAGGAGGAGAAGGGGACAGCAGAGGATGACATGGTTGGATGGCATCACGGACTCAATGGACATGAGTTTGAGCAAGCTCCAGGAGATGGTGGAGTACAGGAAAGCCTGGCGTGCTGCAGTCCATGGAGTTGCAAAGAGTCGGACATGACTGAGCAACTGAACAACAGCAACAGTCTCTCCATCTCAAGACCTTTAACTTAGTCACATCATATATGGAAAATATATGATCACATCATACGTTCCAGAGATTAGGACCTGATATCTTTTTTTAAACTTTTATTGTGGTAAAAGTCACACAATATGAAGCATACTATTTTAACCTTATATGACTGTACAGTTCGGTAGCACTAAGTGCATGGACATTGTTGTACAGCTCTCACCATCATTCATCGCCCAGATTTTTCAGCTTCGTAAACTGCACTCTGTCCCCATTAAACACTAACTCCCATTCCCCCTCCCCACCCCGCTCCTTCCCCCTTCCCCACAACTAGCCCTGGCCCCTGCATCTATTAATGCAATGCACTTTCTGACTGTGTGAACTTGACTGTTCTAGGGACCTCATATAAGTGGAATAAATAGTATTTAGGACCTGATACAGGATTTCCCATGTGGCATGGTGGTCAGAAACTATGGTGGAAGTAATGAAGATAATGGTGACCTCCCTCAAAAGATCCCAGGCATGTACTGCTACAGTCCACGCCCCCAACCCTGCAGCAGGCCATCACCAACCCATGCCTTCGCCGGAGACTCCCGGACACCCACAGGCAAGTCTCCTGTGGGGTCACTGTTCCTTTCTCCTGGGTCCTGGTGCGCAAGGTTCTGTTGTGCTCTCCAAGAGTCTATTTCCCAGTCCTAGGTAAGTTCTGGCAGCTCTATAGTGGGATTAATGGTGACTTCCTCCAAGACGACTTCTGCCATACCCAGAGCCCCTGTCCCTGTGGCAGACCACTGCCGACCTCCACAGGAGATGCTCAAACACAGTTCTGTCTCCGTCTCTGTGGGGTCCCTGGGTCCTGGTGCACACAAGGTTTGTTTGAGCCCTCTGAGCATCTCTGGCAGGAATGGGGTTTGATTCTAAATGCGAATTCACCCCTCCGAAATTAAAAGACGCTTACTCCTTGGAAGGAAAGTTATGACCAACCTAGATAGCATATTAAAAAGCAGAGACATTACTTTGCAAACAAACGTCCATCTGGTCAAGGCTATGGTTTTTCCAGTGGTCATGTATGGATGTGAGAGTTGGATTGTGAAGAAAGCTGAGCGCTGAAAAATTGATGCTTTTGAACTATGGTGTTGGAGAAGACTCTTGAGAGTCCTTTGGACTGCAAGGAGATCCAACCAGTCCATCCTAAAGGAGATCACTCCTGGGCGTTCATTGGAGGGACTGATGCTGAAGCTGAAAGTCCAGTACTTTGGCCACCTCATGCGAAAAGTTGACTCATTGGAAAAGACCCTGATGCTGGGAGGGATTGGGGGCAGGAGGGGAAGGAGCCGACAGAGGATGAGATGGCTGGATGGCATCACCAACTCGATGGACATGAGTTTGAGTAAACTCCGGGAGTTGGTGATGGACAGGGAGGCCTGGCGTGCTGCGATTCATGGGGTCGCAAAGGGTCGGACACGACTGAGCGACTGAACTGAACTGAACTGAACTGTCTTGCTGGGGCTTCTCCTCATGGCCACTCCAGTGCCTACCACAGCTTCATTACTCCACCATAGTTTGGCCCCAGGTAAATAGCAGGGAGGGAACACAGCTCCACCCATCAACAGAAAATTGGATTAAAGATTTACTGAGCATGGCCCCGCCCATCAGAACAAGACCCAGTATTCCCCTCAGTCAGTCTATCCCATCAGGAAGCTTTCATAAACCTCTTATCCTTCTCCATCAGAGGGCAGACAGACTGAAAACCACACTCACAGAAAACTAAACAATCTAATTGCATGGACCACAGCCTTGTCTAACTCAATGAAACCATGAGACATGCCATGTAGGGCCACCCAAGATGGATGGGTTATAGTGGAGAGTTCTGACAGAATGTGGTCCACTGGAGAAGGGAAATGGCAAACTACTTCAGTATTCCTGCCTTGAGAACCCCATGAACAGTATGAAAAGGCAACAAGATAGGACCCTGAAAGATGAAATCCCTAGGTAGGTAGGTGTCTGATATGCTACTGGAGAAATAGCTCCAGAAAGAATGAAGATATGGAGCCAAAGCAAAAACAACACCCAGTTGTGGATGTGACTGGTGATGGAAGCAAGGTCTGATACGGTAAAGAGCAATACTGCATAGGAACCTGGATTGTTAGGTCTGTGAATCAAGGCAAATTGGGAGTGGTCAAACAGGAGATGGCAAGAGTGAACGTCGACATTTTAGGAATCAGTGAACTAAAATGGACAGGAATGGGTGAATTTAACTCAGATGACCATTATATCTACTACTGTGGGCAAGAATCCCTTAAAAGAAATTGAGTAGTCATCATAGTCAACAAAAGAGTCTGAAATGCAGTACTTGGAGGCAGTCTCAAAAACGACAGAATGATCTCTGTTCATTTCCAAGGCAAACCATTCAATATCACGGTAATCGAAGTCTATGCCCCAACCAGCAATGTTGAAGAAGCTGAAGTTGAATGGTTCTATGAAGACCTACAAGACCTTCTAGAATTAACACCCAAAGAAGATGTCCTTTTCGTTATAGGGGACTGGAATGCAAAAGTAAGAAATCAAGAAACACCTGGAGTAACAGGCAAATTTGGCCTTGGCATACAGAATGAAGCAGGGCAAAGGCTAATATAGTTCTGCCAAGAGAATGCACTGGTGATAGCAAACACCTTCCTCCAACAACACAAGAGAAGACTCTACACATGGAAATCACCAGATGGTCGACACTGAAATCAGATTGATCATATTCTTTGCAGTCAAAGATGGAGAAGCTCTATACAGTCAGCAAAAACAAGATCAGGAGCTGACTGTGGCTCAGATCATGAACTCCTTATTGCCAAATTCAGACTTAAATTGAAGAAAGTAGGGAATACCACTAGACCATTCAGGTATGACCTAAATCAAATCCCTAACGATTATACAGTGGAAGTGAGAAATAGATTTAAGGGACTAGATCTGATAGATAGAGTGCCGGATGAACTATGGACGGAGGTTCATGACATTGTACAGGAGACGGAGCAAGATCATCCCCAAGAAAAAGAAATGCAAAAGAGGAAAATGGCTGTCTGAGGAAGCCTTATAGATAACTGTAAAAAGAAGAGAAGAGAAAAGCAAAGGAGAATAGGAAAGATATACCCATTTAAATGCAGAGTTCCAAAGAATAGCAAGGAGAGATAAGAAGGCCTTCCTCAGTGATCAGTGCAAAGAAATAGAGGAAAACAATAGAATGGGAAAGATTAGAGATCTCTTCAAGAAAATTATAGATGCCAAGGGAACATTTCATGCAAAGATGGGCTCAATAAAGGACAAAAATACTATGGACCTAACAGAAGATATTAAGAAGAGGTGGCAAGAAAAAAAAAAAAAAAGAAGAGGTGGCAAGAATGCACAGAAGAACTATACAAAAAAGATCTTCATGACCCAGATAACCATGATGGTGTGATCACTCACCTAGAGCCAGAAATCCTGGAATGTGAAGTCAAGTGGGCCTTAGGAAGCATCATTAGGAACAAAGCTGGTGGAAGTGATGGAATTCCAGTTGAGCTATTTCAAATCCTAAAAGATGATGCTGTGAAAGTGCTGCACTCAATATGCCAGCAAATTTGGAAAACTCAGCAGTGGCCAGAGCACTGGAAAAGGTCAGTTTTCATTCGAATCCCAAAGAAAGACAATGCCAAAGAATGCTCAGACTACCGCAGAATTGCACTCATCTCACACAGCTAGCAAAGTAATGCTCAAAATTCTTCAAGCCAGGCTTAACAATACGTGAACTGTGAACTTCTAGATGTTCAAGCTGGTTTTAGAAAAGGCAGAGGAACCAGAGATCAAATTGCTGGATCATCGAAAAACTGAGAGAGTTCCAGAAAAACATCTATTTCTGCTTTATTGACTATGCCAAAGCCTTTGACTGTGTGGATCACAATAAACTGTGGAGAATTCTGGAAGAGATGGGAATACCAGACCACCTGACCTGCCTCTTGAGAAATCTGTTTGCAGGTCAGGAAGCAACAGTTAGAACTGGACATGGAACAATAGACTGGTTCCAAATAGGAGAAGGAGTATGTCAAGGCTGTATATTGTCACCCTGCTTATTTAACTTATATGCAGAGTACATCATGAGAAATACTGGGCTGGATGAAGCACAAGCTATAATCAAGATTCCCAGGAGAAATATCAATAACCTCAGATATGCAGATAACACCACCCTTATGGCAGAAAGTGAAGAAGAACTAAAGAGTCTCTTGATGAAAGTGAAAGAGGAGAGTGAAAAAGTTGGATTGAAGTTCAACATTCAGAAAACAAAGATCATGGCATCTGGTCCCATCACTTCATGGCAAATAGATGGAGAAACAGTGGAAACAGTGGCAGACTTTATTTTGGCGGGGGGGTGGGGGGCTCCAAAATCACTGCAGATTGTGACTGCAGCCATGAAATTAAAAGACACTTACTCCTTGGAAGGAAAGTTATGACCAACCTAGAGAGCATGTTAAAAAGCAAAGACATTACTTTGCCAACAAAGGTCCGTCTCGTCAAGGCTATGGTTTTTCCAGTAGTCATGTATGGATGTGAGAGTTGGACTATAAAGAAAGCTGAAGGCTGAAGAATTGATGCTTTTGAACTATGGTGTTGGAGAAGACTCCTGAGACTCCCTTGGATAGCAAGGAGATCAAACTAATCAATCTTAAAGGAAATCAACCCTGAATATTCATTGAAAGGACTGATGTTGAAGCTGAAGCTCCAGTCCTTTTGCCACCTGATGCTAAGAGTTGATTCATTAGAAAAGACCCTGATGCTGGGAAAGATTGAAGATGGAAGGAGAAGAGTGTGGCAGAGGATGAGATGGTTGGATGGCATCACCGACTTAATGAACATGAGTTTGAGCAAACTCCGGGAGATGGTGAAGGATGGGGAAGTCTGTTGTGCAGCAGTCCATGGGGTCGCAGAGTCGGACACAAATGAGAGACTGAACAACAACAATGCAATCCTTTTAAAAGCTGATTCCTTTGGTAAAGGAAGATGGGTCCAGGGCAGACGTGAGAGCTGATGGTTCTTCTGGACTTTTAGACCAAGACAGCAAATTGTAGGGGGAAAAGGAACTCACTGAAAGGCATTGGTCAGGTGGCAGTTTCCAAACAGCAGTGGGTTATGGCTATCCACAGGTGGAATGGTGGTGTCTCTCGCCTGGTCACTCCTGTGACTGAGCACTTTTGTCCCATTTGAAGCTCAAGCTTCATGTGTTTCCAAGCACATAGTGAATTGAGGGCTAAAAGTGCTGACTAGGCACTTCCCCCGCAGTCCAGTGATTAAGAATCGTGCTTCCACTGCAGGGAGTGTAGGGTCGATCCTTGGTCAGGAAACTAGGATCATGAATGCCATGCAGTGCAGCCAGAAAATGAAAATAAAAATAAAATAAAACTGCTGACTAAATTGATGTGACCCTGAAGCCATTTTTAAAAGAGCAGAGATGTCACTATTTTCTGTTGTTTCTTTTTTCCCTTTAAAAAAGATCTTGGAGTCTAGAGCTTCATCCCTTTTCCTCTAGTAAGAGTCAGCCTTGTTGACCCTGGTCCAGATTGTGAGTCACTCTACTGAAACCAGGAATATGAACATGCATTGAAGTTTGATTTTAAAGCTACTTACTGTATTTAATCATCTCCAAGATTCCTTTTGCTATTTGGCATGTCTCATGCTATACATTTGACACATTTAAACACCTTTAATAGTTTAAAATTAATAGTTTAATTAATATTAAAATAGTAGCTATAGACCTAGACTCGATAAAACATTATAAAAATTGTAGTTTGCTTATGAAGCACTCTCATAAAAACTCGGTCAGATGATTTAATCTGCTTTCTCCATTAGTGTGTGTGCTCAGTCGTGTTTGACTCTTCTGTAATCACATGGACTGTAGCCCGTCAGACTCTGTCTGTGGGATTTTCCAGGCAAGAATACTGAAGTGGGTTGCCATTTTCTCCTCCAGGGGATCTTCCGGACCCAGGGATTGAACACGTGTCTCTTATGTCTCCTGCATTGGCAAGTGAGTTCTTTACCACTGGCACCACCTGGGAAGCCCTTTCTCCAATCAGCGAGCACCCCAATATGTGACCCTGTTGATTGGGTGCACTGTCTGGTTCCCTGATACCTGTAAGATTACTCCTCCTAAAATAGATGCCCTGTCCCTTTCTTCCTCCCTTCCTCCCTTTCTCTTTTCCTCCTAAAATAGATGCCCTGTCCCTTCCTTCCTCCCTTCCTCTTTTCTTTTAAAATTTATTTACTTGGTTGCTCTGGCTCTTCATTGCTGCTTATGGACTTTCTCTGGTTGCAGGGAGCTGGCTTCTCATTGTAGTGGCTTCTTTTGTTGCAGAGCACGGGCTCTAGGACGCTATTCTCTGAGTGTCCTTTCCCTTCAACCCAGGATGCTCACAGTAATTACGTGTCCTGCCCTCTGCCATTGGAGAGGACTGTGTGAGCAGTCATGGCTGGCGAGTTGGGAGAAAAGGTGATGTTTGTCACCTACAGCTTTAGGCAGGTGTTCGGTCAGTGCCTATTGAGCAGGTGCCAATGGGTAGGTGTGCTTTTGCTGCTGGTGGGGTGCAGAGATGTGCAAGGCTCAGACCCTGCCCTGAAGGAGCTCAACTAGTCAGTGGCACACATGAAATCGTCAACATGAAATCAGTGTGATAAAGTGTCTGTGTCCCTATTTCTGTTCACACGCCCCTCAGGTTCTCCTTGCTTCACTCCAGTCTTTCTGAGTCTCCACCCTTTGCCAAGGTCACTGGTAGCCTCCCTGTGCCCAAGCCAAGTGGTCACTTAATTGTCTTCATTCATTCATTCTTCTGCACCTACTACATGCTGAGCACTGTTCCAGCCCTTCGGATGGATCAATACGCAAAGCAAAGCTCCTGCCCTCACGGAGTCCACAGTGCACAAGTGTGGGCCCAGCTGGCACCCTCGAGGATGAGGGCTGAGCCTGGACGGGTGGAGGATCTGTGAACACGTGACCAAGGTCTTCCAAGGTCTTGATCGCCAAGGTCTTCCCTTGGGCGATCAGCACACAGTGAGGTTTTCCTGTCAGGAGAGACATGCCCAATTTGTGAGCCTCGGTGTTCTGCAGAGGACTGGAGGAGAGCAAAGAGCCTGGTAGTGAAGAGTCATCTGCAATGTTTACGACGAGGAATGGAAAGGGCCTGAAATAAGACAGCAGCCGTGGTCACTGATGCAAACACCCAGGAGGGAGATTCTAAGGTGCTGTGACTCCATGGGTTTGCCAGTCAAAGAGGGAAGGAGGTGGACCCCAGGCCCCAGCCCAGGACCGCGGCTTCCCCTCTCAGTTTCCTTCTCACACCCTTGTGCACGCTGTCAGCTCCACTCTGGACATGCTGCCCCAGCCCACGGTCCCTGCCTGTTGAATCTTTGCTGGCGGCTGCATTAATCAATCCGGGATTAATTAATTAACACTGCCAAAAACTCCAGAGTTCATCCGGTAGGTAGCTTTTGTCTTGGATGGGAAGGGCTTCAACTGCATTACACATATGCTAATAAGGAGAAAAGGAGAAAAGGAAAGATATACCCATTTAAATGCAGAGTTCCAAAGAATAGCAAGGAGAGATAAGAAAGCCTTCCTCAGTGGTCAGTGCAAAGAAATAGAGGAAAACAATAGAATGGGAAAGATTAGAGATCTCTTCAAGAAAATGAGAGATACCAAGGGAATATTTCATGCAAGAATGGGCACAATAAAGGACAAAAATACTATGGACCTAACAGAAGATATTAAGAAGAGGTGGCAAGAATGCACAGAAGAACTATACAAAAAAGATCTTCATGACCCAGATAATCATGATGGTGTGATCACTCACCTAGAGCCAGAAATCCTGGAATGTGAAGTCAAGTGGGCCTTAGGAAGCATCATTAGGAACAAAGCTGGTGGAAGTGATGGAATTCCAGTTGAGCTATTTCAAATCCTAAAAGATGATGCTGTGAAAGTGCTGCACTCAATATGCCAGCAAATTTGGAAAACTCAGCAGTGGCCAGAGCACTGGAAAAGGTCAGTTTTCATTCGAATCCCAAAGAAAGACAATGCCAAAGAATGCTCAGACTACCGCAGAATTGCACTCATCTCACACAGCTAGCAAAGTAATGCTCAAAATTCTTCAAGCCAGGCTTAACAATATGTGAACTGTGAATTTCCAGATGTTCAAGCTGGTTTTAGAAAAGGCAGAGGAACCAGAGATCAAATTGCTGGATCACTGAAAAGCAAGAGAGTTCCAGAAAAACATCTATTTCTGCTTTATTGACTATGCCAAAGCCTTTGACTGTGTGGATCACAATAAACTGTGGAGAATTCTGGAAGAGATGGGAATACCAGACCATCTGACCGGCCTCTTGAGAAATCTGTATGTAGGTCCAGAGGCAACAGTTAGAACTGGACATGGAACAATAGACTGGTTCCAAATAGGAGAAGGAGTATGTCAAGGCTGTATATTGTCACTGTGCTTATTTATCTTATATGCTTAGCCAAAGGGATGGAAGAGCCCCGTCCAGGGCAGCAGAAGCAATTATCCTGCCTCCTGAGGCCCGTGGGTGCCAAGATCTCTGTTCCCACAGCGTGTGCATTCAGGTGGTTTTTTCTATCCCCTGAGAGCAGGGCTCAGCCCTGGGGGAGCCCTGGGACACTGCCCGGCTTCCTGCCTCTTCCTCCCTGCCATTCCTGAGGACCCTCCATTCCTTGGGGCAGGTCTGAGCGCATAGTGGGTGGAAATGTTTCCCCAAGTATGTCCACTTCCTAAGCCCCAAACTTGTGAAGGTGACCTTATTTGGAAATGGAGTCTTTGCAGATGTAATCTGGTTGAGATGAGGTCATCCTGGAGTGAGGTGATCCCTAGATCAGAGATCCCATGTCTTGAGGAGGAAGAGCTGTGTCTTGGAGACACACAGATGCACCGGGAGCAGGCCATGTAAAGATGCAGGCGGAGAGTCGAGTGAGGCGGCCACAAGCCCAGGAAAGCCAAGGATTGCTGGTGGCCCCCCAAAGCTTGGAGTGGCACAGAGGGGCTCCTTTCTGGAGTCTTCAGAGAAAGCACAGTCCTGACCACACCTGGATCTTGCATTTCTGGCGCTTAAACTGAGAGAGTATATCTTATTGTTTTAAGCCACCAAGCTTGTGGTCCTTTGTTCTGACAGCCCTGGGACAAGAACACAGGCTGAACCACTTAGTGTTGAAGGAGGAGGCTGTGAGTCCAACCTGAGTCACGTCCCCACCTTGCCAGGGTTGAGCTGTGTGACCTTGGATGAGTTACCTAATCTCTCTGTCCCTTGGCCTCCCCCTGAGTTGTGGAAGGGCTGAGTTAGTGAGTCTCCAGTGTTAGACAGTGGACAGGTGCCCAGCATGATGTATGCCCCTAAGAGTGCTAGTTCCATGTTTCAGAATTTAAGTTTCCCGTTCACTTCAGCACTGCCGTGGGCTCTCAGAACACACACTTGTTCTGTGTCATTTTATGGGGGCTCATTCTATGCCCCACAGACCAGGCAGCTCAAACAACAGAGCTTTATGCTCTCAGAGTTCTGGGGGCCAAAAGTCCAGAATCAAGGAGTCAGCAGGGCCGTGGTGTCTCCGAGGAGTCTAGGGGAGCTAGAAGGTCCTCCCTGACCTTTTCCAGCTTCCAGGGGGGCCCGGCCCTCCTCCGTTTGTAGACACATCACTCCAACCTCCACCCTCCCTGTGTGTCCTCTATGTCTCCTTCTCTCTTTCCTCATGACCCCAGTAGTTAGATTGGAGACCAGCTCCTCAATGACCTCATGTTAACCTGATGACATCTACGAAGACCCAGTTTCCCAAGGCGGCCACCGTTGTGGGTGTTGCGGTCAGGACTTCAGTGTGTTTTGTGGGGGACACGATTTGCCCCACAGCACTGCTTCTTGTGAAAACTTCCCAAAATCATGGGGAGGTATTTTCAGTTCAGGCACTTAACAGATTTTTTTTTTTAATGTATTTTACCCATGAGCATTGGACAACCAGTGGAACGTGTGTTAAAACAGGTGCCGAGTATAGATGGCTGCAGCGTGAGGTTTCATGAATAGCTGGGACGTGGCCCAGATGCTCAGTCGTGTCCAACTCTTTGTGGTTCCATGGACTGTAGCCCATCAGGCTCCTCTCTCCGTGGGATTCTCCAAGCAAGGATACTGGAGTGGGTTGCCATTTCCTTCTCCAGAGGATCAGAAATTGACCTGTCTGCATGTACCCTCTTCTTGCCTGGGGAATTCCATGAACAGAAGAGCCTAGCCAGCTACAGTCCATGAGGTCACAGACTCAGACATGACTGAGCGGCTCACACACACACACACACACACACACACACGCACACGCACACATGCACACACCCACACACCCACATGTGCGTGCACGCGCGCACACACACACACACTTGTGCCCAGAAACTTCCTAGCTTTTGACTTTATGGGATTCACTCATTCATTTATTCATTCAGTGAGTATTTGTTGCATCCTTTGCATTCTAGCATCCATGGAAGATACAATGGAGTATGACGCCTTGGTCCTCTAACTCCGGTCCAGCTTTTTCTGGCTTGAACTTGTCCTGAGCATCTTTTCCCCATTTTGGAAAGTTCCATTTTCTGTTCCAAATCAAGCTGGTTTCCCATACCCTTCTCCCCATACCCAGGTGGGAGACACACAAGCTTCTGTTTGTGTCTTGCTTGCATCTGGATCTGGTGAAAACTTCATTCCTGAGGATCTCTGCTGTGGGTGGATGGGACAGCTACTTTATTCACCATTGTGATTTCACAAGCTACACATATGCATGGTGACCCAGGCATCAGTGGAATTAAAAATCTTTGTGAAGAACAAACTTTTGCACAGTAAAGGGAACCAAAAATAAAACAAAAAGACAATGTACAGAATGGGAGAAAAAACAATGCAACTGACAAGGGCTTAATTTCTAAAATATACAAATAGCTCATACAACTCAATAATAAAAAAGCAAATGGCTCAATAAAAGAGTGGGCATTTCTCTAAAGAAGACAAACAGATGGTGAATAGGCACATGAAAAAGTGCTGGATATCATTAATTATTAGAAAAATGCAAATCTAAACTACAGTGAGGTATCACCTCATACTAGCCAGAATGGCCATCATTAAAAAAGTCTACAAACAATAAATGCTGGAGAGAGTGTGTAGAAAAGGGACCCTTCTATTGGTAAGAATATAAGTTGATATAGCCACTATGGAGAACAGTATGACAGTTCCTTAAAAAGCTAAAAATAGTTACCATATGATCCAGCAATCCCACTCCTGGGCACAAATCCAGTTGAAACTCTAATCCAAAAAGATACATGCTCCCCTATGTTCACAGTATCGCTATTCACAATAGCCAAGACATGGAAACAACATAAATGTCCATTGACAGACGAATGGATAAAGAAGATGTGGTACATACATACAGTGGAATACTACTCAGCCATGAAAAAGAATGAAATGATGCCATTTGCAGCAATGTGATGGACCTAGAGATTATCATACCAAGTGAAGTAAGTCGGAGAAAGAAATCACTTATAGCATCTAAAATATGATACAAAGGAACTTACTTATAAAACAGACTCACAGACATAGATATCAAGCTTAAGGTTTTCAAGGGGAAGGGTGGAAAGAGGGATAAATTAGGAGTCTGGAATTAGCAAATACAAACTTCTAGATATAAAATAGATAAACAATAAGGACCTACTGTATGGCACAGGGAACTATATTTAATATTCTGGGGAAAAAAAAAAAGCCAATGTCATATGAATAATGCAGTGTCAGCCACTTAAAATCTCAAATGAGGGCCATTTTACAGGAAAAATAATAAATATAGTATATTTGGGTTCTCCAGAGAAACATAACAGATAACCAACAGGGTAACAGGGTTTGTGTGTGTGTATGTGTGTATCTATGTCTAGATCAAGAGAAATAAATATTTAATTTAAGGAATTATCTTACACATTTAAGGGGACTGGCCAATCCAAAATTTTCAGGGTGGGCTGACCGACTGGTGACTCAGAAGAGGTGCATTTTGAGCCCAAAGTCTGTTTTGGCAGAATTCCCTCTTCCTTGGGGGATGTCTTTCCTTTTTCTTTGTCTTCCACTGATTGGATGAGTGTGCTGTGTGTGTGTGTGAACTCAGTCACTCAGTCTTGTCCAGTTCTTTGCAACTCCATGGACTGTAACCCCCGAGGCTCCTCTGTCCATGGGATTTTTCAGGCTAGAATACTGGTGTGTTGCCATGCCCTCCTCCAGGGGATCTTCTCAACCCAGGGATCAAACCCACGTCTCCTGCATCTCCTGCATTGGCAGGTGGGTTCTTCACCACTAGCACCATCTGGGAAGTTGATTAGGTGGGACCCCCCTCCCCCAGTACAGACAGCAATTTGCTTTACAAAGTCTACTGATTAAATGTTAATCTCATCTAAAAAATACCTTCAAAAAAACATCTAAAATCATATTTGACTAAAATCTGGATACCACAGCCTAGCCAAGTTGATATGTAAAACTATGACTAATCAGATTTTAAATTTAGCTTTGTTTTTAAAAATGAGTTAAGCTTTTGTAAGCCTCCCAATGGAAATGAACAATGCAAGAATGAGAATAAGGAAGGCTCATCACTGAAGATGATGACACGTGGGTTTCTCAGACCTTGGACACGATGTTTGTGCAGGATGGATGTGCAGCTGTAACTCTGCGTCATCAACAGACACTCCTGTCTTCAGTCCCACCTACGTGCAAGTGATAGGGCAAGTGCGTTACTCACGCCCTCTTCATTTTGCTGTAGCTGTTGTTCAGTCACTAAGTCATGTCTGATTCTTTGAGACCCCATGGACTGCAGCACGCCAGGCTTCCCTGTCCTTCACCATCTCCTGGAGCTTGCTCAAACTCATGTCCATTGAGTCAGTGATGCCATCCAACCACTCATCCCCTGTCGTCCCCTTCTCCTGCCTTCAATCTTTCCCAGTATTAGGGTCTTTTCTAATGAGTTGGCTCTTCCCATTAGGTGGCCAAAGTATTGGAGCTTCCACTTTAGCATCAGTCGTTCCCATGAATATTGATTTCCTTTGGGATTGACTGGTTTGAGCTCCTTGGAGTCCAAGGGGCTCTCGAGAGTCTTCTCCCATTTTTCTTATTGCTTTTTTCCCTTATGAGGATGAAAATACAATGGAATTAATGGTAATTCATGAGAACGTGGCAGTTCATAAGCATTGCCCTGGCTAAAAGTACCACAGGTGTCAATGATGGGCTGATGCAGTGGACACATCTATCCCAGGCTGGATGCCTGACAGATATGAATCAGGAAGTGCTAGGGGCTGTTGAACCATTGCTGGGTGTAGGAGCCATCCTGTGCATAGTAGGAGGTTGTGCAGCATCGCTGGCCCCACACCTGTGAGATGTCAGTAGCAACCCTCTTAGTTTTGACACCCAAAAATATCTCCAGATGTTGCCCAGTGTCCCCTGGCTGGAGGGGGCCCCAGAGCATCAAGTGCAGGCAGCAGGATCCAGGCGGGGAAGGGAGTGGGAGGATCCTGGGAGTCACTGCAGGCTGAAGCTACAAGGCCGCACGGACTGTGCACAGGGACGCTAATGACCTTGGCGGAAGGTAGAGGTGGTACAAATGTGAACAGGAGCTCAGGCACTGCAGGGTTTGGAGCTTTCACATTGGGAGCTGGTATGCAGATTCAGAGTTCAGCAGCAGTCCATTCTGGGTGCAGCCCTTTCCTTCCCACCCAGAGCCTCCACTTGCTGCAGGAACCCTGTGGCCTTCACCACCGTAAGTACTTGATTAAGACTAGCTGAAATCCAACCATCCCTGAAGACCCAGCCCCAGGTGGGCTTAAGGTTCTGGGGATTCTAAGTGCACCAGCTGTGTGGTCCACGCTCTGTCTCCCTCTCAGGAGAGCATGTGAACGCACAACTGGAGAGTCACCTTACTGAACCATCCCTGGTTCAGTACAGAGCCCATGAAGGACTTCCTGACTCACAAGTGATCCACATGCCCAGGTACTAGGACTTTCCCCTGAGGAGCCTTCCCAGATGGCTGCGTGTGTCTTACAGAACCTCAAGGATGCTCAGGGCATCATAGAGGTGACATGAAGGAAAATGAGCACCAACAGACTGAGGTGTCTCCCCACCCCACTACTCGTGAGCAGCCTGGATAAGAAAATGCAGAGCTTCCATTTTCAAAAATAGGCTGAGCAGACTCCAGAGGAGAGATATAGACCCCAAATGAACATGTGAAAAGATGCTCAACATTGTTTATCATCAGGGAAATGAACAGTAACATGATCATGAGATACCACTACATGTCTATTGTTGTATCACTAAGTTGTGTCCAACTCCTTTTCGATCCCATGGACTGTAGCCCACCAGGCTCCTCTGTCCATGAGATTTCCCAGGCAAGAATACTGGAGTGAGTTGCCATTTCCTTCTACAGGGGATCTTCCTGGCTCAGGGATTGAACCCACATCTGCATGGCAAGCGAATTCTTTACCACTGAGCCACTTAGGAATCCCAACAGGTATCCATTCTACCCCCCAAACTCCCCTCCCATCCAAGCTGCCACATAACCTTGAGCCAAGTTCCCTGTGCTATACAGTAGGTCCTGTTGGCTATCCATTTAAAATGTGACAGTGTGTACATGTCCGTCTCAAACTCCCTAACTATCCCTTCCTCCCATCTTTCCCCTCAACCTCGGGCAGACATAAGTTCATTCTCTAAGTCTGTGAGTCTCTGTTCATTTGAATCATTCATTTGAATCATTTCGTTTTAGATTCCACATAGAAGGGATGTCATAGGACATTTCTCCTTCTCTGACTTTCTTCACACAACATGACAATCCCTAAGTTCATCCTAGAGGTTGCTGCAAATATTTCATTTGTTTTAATGGCTGAGTAATATTACATTGTATATATGTACCACGTCTTCTATATGGGTCTATTTATATGACATTCCGGGAAAAACAAAAATATTAGGACCTATACCAGGGGTGCTGAGGGTGTGGGGAGAGCTGACTGACAGCAAAGGCATAGGAGAGGGCTTTTACGGGTGATGGCAATGCTCTGTACCTTGATGGAGATGAGCTGTACATCTGAAAAGAATGCACTTTTTATTTATTGAGATACAACTGACATGTAACATCATATTAGTTTCAGGTGTGCAACATAACTATTCTGTATATATTGTGAAATGAGTAAATTTTATTGGCTGTACATTTTACCTCAATAAATCCATCTTAGAGAGGAAAACATAAAGAATGCAAAGCAAGCTCTTCTTCAGAAGATGTGAAGACTCAAGGTCACAGGATCCTGAAATCTTCTGAAATCTTGGGACTTCCCTGGTGGTCCAGTGGCTGGGACTCTGCACTCTCAATGCAGGGGACCTGGGTTTGATCCCTGGGTGGGGAACTAGATTCCACGTGATGCAACTGAGAGTTCCCATGCTGCAAGTAAAGATCCCACTTGCCACGACTTAGACCTGGTGCAGCCAAAAAATAAATACTTAGAAAATCCTCTGAAATCTCAGCATGGAAGGGCAGCAGGTTTTGCCATCCCCAAATAGGCCACTTGCAAATGATTATTTTGAGTTAAATGCAATCAGCCCCCAGGAGATTCAGGAAAGGCTCTGTACCTCCTCCTCTGCCTGTTTACATTGGAGAGGGAGCCTATACCAGAAAGAGAGCACTGACCAAGGAAACTTTTTTACCTAAGAAGCTTACCTGCCTAACAGGGCAGCTCCTGTTTTCCAAGCATCTCCGCTGCCTTCATGTGAAGGGTCCCTCTCGCCGTGGCCTCCCCGCCATTTGCCTTAGCTCAGGATGTTCTACAAGCTTCAGTTACCGGGTTGCCTTTTGAGTCTTTGTGTCTTTCTGGGGCTTCTGTATGTCAGTCATTTTTTTTGCTTCTTTTCCTGTGCATTAATGGGTTTAATGATCAGACCAGCCAAAGAACCTGAAAGAGCGGAAGGAAAAACTTTCTTTCCCTGTACTACATGCCCTGGAGAAACCCAGAGGAGGACAGAGTTTCAGAGCAAAACCTCAGGAATCTTTTCGTTTCTGGGTTTTAGGTTTTTTGTTTGTTTGCTTAAATATTTATTTGTTTATTTGGCTGTGCTGAGTCTTAGTTGTGGCATGTGGGATCTAGTTCCCTGACCAGGGATGGAACCCTGGCACGCTGCATGGGAAGCGTGGGGTCTGAGCCACTGGACCTCCAGGGAAGTCCCTAGATTTTAGGTCTGGGGTGTGAGCCACCTTATCTATTTAAACATAAGACACAGGGAGGCTTTCTGGGACTGTTCTAGCCTCCATCATGCAAGGATCCTTCTTCCGACTCCTTTCCCTAGATTTTAGGTCTGGGGCGTGAGCCGCCTTATCTATTTAAACAAAGACACAGGGAGGCTTTCTGGGACTGTTCTAGCCTCCCTCATGCAAGGATCCTTCTTCCGACTCCTTGCTGAACCTTTAGTGTAGACACTTAATTTTTCCATAAATAAGGATATTAGGAAATGATACTTTTGGCAGACACTGCTTTATGAAAACTTGTTCTCTTTGGATAATTCTATACGAGGAAACGGGGATGGTGAGATCACTCGTTTCGGTGAATATTTTTGAAGTGAAGCATCAAAACCAATGCTATGATGTTTGTACACCTTGAAATAAAACATTAGTGGGAAAACTGCATCTGTTGGGAGCCCATGTTGGACCCTGAACCTCAGAGCAGGGAAAAGCGAGATGGTTGTGATTGTGCCAGGCAAGGCTCGGCCTCTCGCCTCCCAACTCCTGGGTTTGCCCCCTACTTCTCCCCCGCCCCTCTGCACACTTCCCCCTGCCCCAGGCCCACCATCCGTGGGAAGAACTGCCATCCCGTGAGTCCCTGGCACGTCTTGTGGGAGGGCAGGGCAGAGGGCCCTGAAGGTCAGCCTGGGAGCCTTGGGCCTGTTCTGGGAGGAACTCAGGTTGCAGGTCTGCCCCCTCATCCTGGCCCAGACACTGTTCCTGCCACTTTCTGGATCTTTCTTTGGGAGGTAGGGTCAGGTCAGGAGATGCTGTGCTGGGGCTAGTCGGCCCCTTCTCCCTGCAGCTGGGCTTGAGCAAATAATCCAGGGTGTGGGTCTGGGCAGAAGCCAGTCTCAGTCCCACCTCCAGACTTCAGTTGTGGCCTCTGGACCAGCTTTCTCCAGACACCTGCATCTGGGGACTGGAGCCAGCAGCACCTTTCCTGGATGTGAAAGTGGTGACATGGCAGCATCTGGCCTTTGTTCTCATATAGCTCCCACTTACACGGGCATTTCCAGGTTCCCGTCCACACAGCACCTCCCCAGACCACAGCTTTGTCCCATGGGCCCCGTGCTAGAGGAGGCCTGAGGTGGAGGGCTTGTAGGGGATTCCTGGGTTGGGAAAGATTGAGGGTGGGAGGAAAGGGGATGACAGAGGATGAGATGATTGGGTGACATCACCGACTCAATGGACTTGGGTTTGAGCAAGCTCAGGAGATGGTGAAGGACAGGGAAGCCTGGCGTGCTGCAGTCTGTGGGGTCGAAAAGAGTCGGACACGACAGACTGACTGAACAACAACCTGGGCCTCTGAGAAGCTGATCTGAGGCTGCAGGTCCTCCAGAGAACACAGTTCTGGACCACCGTCTGTCTGGGGTTGCATGGAGGAGGGCTCTGCAGTTTGTTACTTGGTGTGATACAGGCTCAGCAGCTGCTACTTTAAAAAAATTTTTAAAGACATTTGGGGAATTCCCTGGTGGTCTAGTGGTTAGGACTCTGCACTTTCATTGCTGAAAGCCCAGGTTCAGTTTGGGTGGCTGGTTGGGGAACTAAGGTCCTACAAGCCATGCAGCATGGACAACTAAAATAAAAATTAAAAATAAAGAAGACATGATTTTTCTGGAATGGGTTTAAGTTCACAGCAATATTGAGAGATTTCCCATAAACCCCCTTTCTCTACTCAGGCACACCTTCCTCCACTATTGACACCCCCACCCCCAGATGGTACATTTGTCACCACCGATGAGCCTGCATCGACACATCATTATCATCCAAGGTCCATAGTTTGCATTAGGGGCCACACTGGAACGTAACCTTTAAAACTGTTATAAACATTTTTTAAACAAAAAGTTGCATTGAGCAGTGAGGTCATCACTGTGACCTTGAGATTTACTTGGGGGCAGTAGTGGAGGTGACAGGCTGATTAAAGTTGGTTCAAGGATGCAAGGCAAGGCATGAGGACACACTTGCATTCGGACAGCAAGTGTGTGTGAGTGTGTGTTTGAGTGTGCGCGTCGTGTGTGTGTGCATGTATGAGGATGTGCATGTATGACTGTGTGTATTGTGTGTGTGAGTGTGTGTATGAGTGTGTGAGTGTTTGTATGAGCCTCTGTGTCTGTTGTGTGTGTCATGTGTGTGTGTGTTTGAGTGTGTGTGTCGTGTGTGTGTGCATGTATGAGGATGTGTGTGTATGACTGTGTATATTGTGTGTGTGAGTGTGTATATGAGCGTGTGAGTGTGTGTATGAGCCTCTGTGTGTGTTGTGTGTGTCGTGTGTGTGTGTGTGTATGAGTCTGTGTGTGTGTGTGTGTGTGTGTTGTGTGTGAGTGTATGTGTGTGTTGTGGGGCTGGGGAACAGAGAAGGCAGGATGGTGTCCAGACCATATGTGAAGGTCAAAAGTTCTGTGGTTTCTCATGTAGGAAAGAGTAACTACACGTGAAAAACACTTAGGACTGTGCTTAGCATGTATAAAGGCTCCATCCATGTGAGCTGTTATCGTTGTCACCACACTGCCAGGAAAGTTTGCCTCTTCTTCCCTGCTCATGGGCCATAGGGAGCTCAGAGCCTTGTGTCTCCCTCCTTCCCGCTCATCTCTGCTCCTCAACATTGGGGTGGGCGTCTCCTTCCCGCCCACAGCCATGGCTGTGGCTTTTAGCCTTAAAGAGAGAAATCTTTGTCCTTCCTGAGCTTGCCAAGGTATGAACTGAGGGACACAGTGGTCCTAGAACCAGGGGAAGGTGGGCAGCCTGAGAACTCAGGCTGTCTGGACTGAGATGCAAAATGGGGGGCATGATGTCTAGTCTTGATTCAAGGCCAGAACAAAGTCTCCCAGTAAGACAAGGAGATGAGGGCATCCCCGACTGATGCACGCAGGCTTCAGTTGAGTCTAAATATTTTGAGAGAGGGCTCATAGTCCTAGCTTATCAACTTCCTCCTCGTTTCCACACCCACCCTCACCTTCTCTGTTCCTGGGTGTACAGGGCGACCTTAAACTCTGAACACACAGTGTTCACACTCACTGAGGTTGAAGGTGTCCCTGATGACATTCTCCATCCTCCGCCTCTTTTTCCAAACATGATGAATGCACTCGGTACCAGGGTGTGCAGCACACGAATACAGGAATTATTTTTGTCTTTTTTTCACCATGAAACATCTTTTTACCATTTTAACTGTGCAGGCTTAAAAAATTTTTTTTCATATTATAATTGTCTGAGCTCAGAAGAGCCAACAGTGTTACTCATTGTCACCAAAACCCAGATGGTATTTTTATTCTATGCTCAAATTGGCTTCCGCACTTCTTTCCAGGCCCTGTAAGTGCCTTAAAATTTCCATTTATCGGGTCAAGCTGTTCTTTAATCACCAGAAAGTGCAGGACACGTGTATGACTTAGTCCGTTTCAAGCTGAGATAAAGGAAGGTTGTTTAAAAAAAAAAATCTATGAATGTTTATCTGTTTTAAGAAGAGGAAAAAAGTGAGTTTGTTTCTAATACAGGGGGCTTCCCAGATGGCTCAGTGGTAAAAAAAAAAAATCCACCTGCCTATGCAGGAGACATAGGAGACTTGGGTTCAATCCCTGGGTTGGGAAGATACCCTGGAGAAGGGAATGGCAACCCATTGCAGTATTCTTGCCTGGAAAAAAAATTCTGTGGACAGAGGAGACTGGCAGGCTACAGTCCGTGGAGTTGCAAAGAGAGAAATGGCTGAGCATGCACGCACGCACTCTAATACAGGCGTCTCTGGGTAACCTCCGGGATTCATCTCGGGACCTTCCTTGGATGCCCAAATCCAACTCGAGTCTCTTACAGTTGTCCCTCAGAATCCATGGATTCTGCATCCTTGGAGGCAGAGAGCTGGCTGTATTTCATCATAACTCATACTTAATAAAGAGTGGTTTGCAGGTGGCCCTGGAAGACAGAAGGTGGTCTGAGTTCAGCTGAGCCTTGATAGAGTGCATGCCTCCACATTCCCTGTGGGCAAGGTGGGGGACAGGGCCCCAGAGAACACGGCAGATTTGGACTCCTAGATTAGCAGGGCACAGTTGCAACCCACAAGGCTGGTTCACAAATCAGTTCCTCTTGGTTCCCAAGAAAAAGTTGTAAGACTCTGGAGACGGACGGGAGCCTGGAGGTCTCTAGTTCCACTGGCTCACCTTTTTGGATGGGGAGCTAAGCATTCCAGCCTGGGGGCAGCATCAAGGCCAGAACTCAGACCTTGACTCCAGGGCTCTTTCTCCAAGGGTGAGAAGGCTGCAGAGAGGCTCTCCAGCCTGCGAGAGGAGTCTTTGTTTATCCTGTGCTGAAGCCCTGGTGTCAGGGTAAAGCCAGGCCTCCCGTGGGAGGGTGAGCTTGCTGGAAGAGGCCGTGGTGTCTGGTGTCCGGGACTGGACCGGCCTGGTCTTGCCCTTGGCTTTTCCTTCCCCAGCTCTGAATGTCTTTGCATATCCTGGTGCTGGTGCCCTCAGCCCCAGCATTGTGGAGTATGGGCCATTCTCCCTCAACTCTGCAGTATGGCAGCTGTCCACTCCCTCCCCAGCATTTGTGATGCATAGAAGAGTAGAATGACTGCAGCCCACCTTTGATTTCAGGTCTCCTGGGCCTGCACAGGTGAGCCATGTCCCTATTCCTGTAAACCTAAACTCCGCCAAGGGGGGCTTGCTTAAAAAATGCAGTCATGATGCAGTCACATTGAAGCAGACCGTGGCTGGGACTGATCTGAGAGGCTTAAGAGGGCTCAAGAAACTCAAGATTAGTGGTGAACTTATTTTAGGCTAAATGGTCCAAAATGAGAGCTCCTGCACTTAACTAGAAAAATCACAGAGTCCCTAAAATTAGTTTACTTTTTTTTGCCTCCAGAAACACCAAAAACTTGGCCCTTTGAGGCACTGAAGCTCTATCATAGCTTCCGGGAACCAGTCATCTGAACCAGATATTAATGTCTCTCTGCTCTGGGGAAACACTGAGGACTGGGAGAAACATGCTCAGAAATACTGAAGTGTAGTTCCATTAAATTATTAGCAGGGTCTTAAATAGAGAATGGTGACAGGAGTCCTGCTCTGAGAGGTGTTATGGGCTGAATTGTGTCCCCAGATAATTTATATATTGGAAATCTTCACCCCCAGTATCTCAGAACATGACCTTATTGGAAATAAAGTCTTTAAAGAGATGATTAAGCTGAAATTAGGTCCAGTCTGACTGGTGTCCTTCTAAGAAGAGGAGGTCAGCACACAGTCGCCCATAAGGGATCACCATGTAAGGCCCCTGGGAGATGATGACCATGTGCACGTTGATGAGAGAGGCCTCAGAGGAGCTACCCTGGCCGGAACCTCAATCTGGGATTTCCAGCCTCCAGAACTGGGAGAGAATGAGCTCCTCTTGTCGAAGCCACCAGGTCTGCGGTATTAGTCAGCAGCCGCAGCTGACTAACGGGCTGGGGATAGACACTCAGAAGCAGTGTCTGATATCAATTAAGAGTCCCACGGATGCTGCAAGCTCCAAGACCAGGGTCGGGGCAAAACTGAACGACTAACACTTTCGCTTCCGCACACCTTCCTAGGAAGACTGTGCCCTCATAATGTACAACTTTGATCCTCGTCACATGTTAACTATGGACATAAGGAGAAGACCGGTAGTGAGCATCACCTTCATATCTTTTCGACATCTGTGAGAGGTTGCTGGTACACACTCCTACATCTACCTTCCCCTTCCTTCGGAGCAGCAGAACACCAGTTTTAATTGAGGTGTCGGTGTGCTCGGCTTTTTTCTAGCCTCTTGGCCCTCGTATGATGTTCTGCCAAAGGAATGTCCAAGAAAATGTGGGAATTCTGCTCGGTCTCCTCCAAAGGGAGGAGGCGCTGCTCTCACATCCCCCTGCTTCTTTCCTCCCGCTGCCTGGAATGTGGATGCCGTGACTGGGGGTCCAGCAGTCATCTTGTTCCATGAGTTGACTCTCAGAAACCACATGTGGCAGAACAGAAAAAGAGAAGCAACCTGGGGGTCCATTGACTTCACGGAACTGCTGTATCTGCCCTGTAGTGTTTGCTTTAGAGTTCTTTTACATCAGAGAATTAAACCTTTGTGCCTTTAAGACACTGTCGCCAGATTTTTGCTATACTCAGCTGAACTGAATCCTAATGTTTTCCATGGACTGAGGTCAAATGAAGAATCTTTGGTACAAAGAGGTTAAAAAAGCACATGAGCACACATCTGGTGACTAGAAATTCCACCTTCTTTTGTGCTGCCTCGTGTGGTCTGAGAATCACTGAGTTAAATGGGGCTGGTGAACTCTGCAAAGTGGGGTGTCCTTCTGGTTCCCATATTTACCACTTTCAGTTCATGATGGACATGAAAGCCTCCAGAAACTCATGCATCAGCAGCCCTGAAGCCCCACTTGCCCCGCAGAGGAAGCCCTTTGGGACCCAGGCAGCTGTGCCACGCAGCAGTGAGTATGGGGAGCTGCTGATGGAGAAACTGTGAACAGCTTTTTCCTTTCCTTGTTTTCTTGGCTTTTGCACGACCTTAATCCATGTTAGCATTTCCATGTGTGTTCTCTGTCAAATGAGTGACTTTGGAAGTCAGTTGGGGCTTCACAGTTTGGAAAAAGATGTGGGGTGAAGGAAGGGTGAGGCCTGGGTGGGACCAGGCCAGGGGGTGGCCCAGGCCCTCAGCGCCCGCTGTCTGTGCCCGGACAGGTGCCAGGCAGGATGGTGGGGTGTGCGTGAAAGAGACCCCCAACGGCATCCCAGAAGGTCAGCACAGGGGGCCAAGTTTCCCATGGCCATGGTGCAGGGACTCTGGCCCAGCTGCAAGTAGAGTGGCTACTAACAAGGACAGGGCCAGAGCCATGAGCCCAGAAGACACTCAGTAATTACTGCTGATTGGCAGAAGGTATCTGTGGTCAAACCAGATGACTTATTTCAAAACAGCAGCCAGACGAGGCACAGCTGGGATCTTCACCCTCAAAGACGCTCTCTTTCCCTGTCTCTAAGGGGTTAGAATTCTTACAGATGCTGTGAGGACCTGGTGTGTGTGTGTGTGTGTGTGTGTGTGTGTGTGTGTGTGCTTGCATGCTCAGTCATGTCTGACTCTTTGCAACCCTTTGGACTGTAGCCCACCAGGCTCTTCTGTCCATGGGACTTCCTGGGAAAGAATACTGGAGTGGGTTGCCATTTCCTTCTCCAGGGGATCTTCCTGACTGAGGGATTGAACCTGCGTCTCCTACATCTTCTGCATTGGCAGGTGGATTCTTTACTACTAGCGCCACCTGGCAAGCCCAGGAGACCCAGTTACATCCAGAGGCTGCTCTGGCCTAGTCACGCCCCAGGGATAAGGATTTAAAAGGTGAGGGCCTAGAAGATAGTCCTTGGTGTCAGGCTTTCCTCTGGGGGTCCCGACAGTTGAGGCTCAGCCCTGGGGGGACTGGCTCCCATCCAGCCCAAGCTGATCCAGGTGAGATGCTCTCCGGTCGCTGGGTGTTCCCAGGACTGGCCTAACCTGACAGGCAGGTACTGTGCCCTCATGGGAGTGGCTCACCTTGAACCTGCCCCTCCAGGAGGGTGGCTGGTGGGGAACCACCCTCACCCAGCCCTATTCTCAGTCCTGGGTGCTCATCCATCCTGCTGGGCCTTTGGTTCGAAGCTCATTTTAAAACAGAGTGTCTCACGAATGACCAGATGTCGTGGTTTGCAGACTTTAGGTGTTTTTACATTGTGCATAACTGGTGACTGGCCTGCTGGGCAGCCTCTAGAATGAAGACGGAACCTCCCTTGCCCGATGGAAGTGGCCCTGGCAGCAGTAGTCAGCCTCATCTTGGCAGTGATCAGACTTGGCTGGGGAGTTTTCCAAAAACCTAACGTGTCGGCTGCATTCCAGCCCAATCTTCACTGGGGAGGGGGGCCCTGGCTAGATGGTGATACAGGTGGGTGTTGCTGCTGTCTGTTCACCAAGCCCTCCCCTCGAGGACCCCGTCTATGGACCAGGGTCTTCAGCCAGGAGGTCTGAGCTGATCTGAGGTCTTGTGGGCAAGCTCGGGCAAGCTTTGGTCCCAACCTCTACCTGGGGATGGCAGGTCCTCCTCTGCAGGTGTGCTGTGAAAACCAGGTGTGAGATCAGCTGGGCGGCCCTGCAGAATGCAGCACAGACACCCTTCCATTAACACCTTAACCTCACTTCTGGGTAGAAATCAGACGGCCCCGGAGGCTGAAACTCCCAGGCTGCTCCGCACTCCTCCCCTGGTCTTGGGGTTTCCACACACTGTCCCTGCTCCTTACAGCACTGACTTTTTCCTCCTAAGCATTCTCTCCCTCCCAGTCCCTGTTCATTTCATGTCAGTTTCCCTGCCTGCAGCTCCTCCCTGGAGATGCCACAGCAGATGTCTTTTGCTTTCTCCTTCCTTGGCCTTTTTCCCCATAAACATCTCAAATTTCCTGAACTTTCAGGGCCTCTCCCCAGTCTGTGCACTTGTCCAGGTGAAGTTGCCCATTCCTTTCTATCATATCCAGTCTTTCCGCTCTTTCCTTTCAAGGGGTTCTATAGTCACCAGGGCCTTTTCCCTGGGAAAAAAAAAAGCCTTTTCCCTTTTCCTCTGGAAAGTTGGATTTTGATGTTGTTCCCACATGGCTCCTAAAACACCTTCCATGTGACCACACCTTGGTTGGATGAGCTCGCTGAATGGTCCTCTGGACTTTTGGCTCATTGTACCTCCCTTTCTTCATAAGCTAGAGGGACCTTTAGGGGTCCAGATGGACAAGTCAAGACCACATGTGTCCACATGTGTCTGCATGTGTGTGCATGTTTGCACAGTTGTGTCATATGTGTACATGTGTGCATATGTGTGTATGTGGGGTGTGCATGAGTGTGCACATGTTCATGGGGGGGTGTGTGTGTGTGTTGGAGTCTGTAACCTGCACACAATGAGCTGCTTCTCCCCTTCCATCTGTCAGTGTTTCGTTCCCAGTGGGTGGAGATTTCGGTGAGATTCCCATCAATCTTCCGGCAAGAACAGAAGAAGTGAAACGTTGATTTCAGTGGGATTTGGTCCAAGGAAGGAAAGCAGAATGAGTTTACATTACTCTCCTGGGAAAGGTTTGGCCCTGAGGATGTTATAAGGATAGTGTTAGGGTGTGGGCAGCAACATGCATCATGGTGTTTTGATCAGGGTTATGAAAACTGACTCCTGAGTTTATAGTTGCTGCTGCTGCTGCTGCTGCTGCTGCTAAGTTGCTTCGGTCGTGTCCGACCCTGTGCAACCCTATAGACGGCAGCCCACCACGCTCCCCCGTACCTGGGATTCTCCAGGCAAGAACACTGAAGTGGGTTGCCATTTCCTTCTCCAATGCATCAAAGTGAAAAGTGAAAGTGAAGTCGCTCGGTCGTGTCTGATTCTTAGCGACCCCATGGACTGCAGCCTACCAGGCTCCTCCATCCATGGGATTTTCCAGGCAAGAATACTGGAGTGGGTTGCCATTGCCTTCTCCCTTATATACTAGCACTGGTGAATGATTGAATTCCAGAGCACCAGGCTACCAGAGCCTAAAGTCTGCAATTTAGATGAGATGGTCATGGCCCTGTGGAGGCTGTTGCCCTCCCCAAGCCTCCTGTGGGCCCCTTGGCTGGGTCTGGCTATGAGAGGGCCAGATGGACTCACCCTGGGATCCTCGGGGTTCATGGTTGGGCCCCGCAGGATGAGGGAACCCGCTGAAAATCCATACACCTGGCTTGACCTGATGCACAGACTCTTGGCAGCAGGAAGTGGTGTGTGTGTGCATGCCTAGTCACTCAGTCCTGTCCAAATCTTTGCTACCCCATGGACTACTACAGACCACCAGGCTCCTCTGTCCATGGGATTTTCCAGGCAAGAATACTGGAGTGGGTTGACATTTCCTCCTCCAGGGGATCTTCCCAACCCAGGGGTCAAACCCGAGTCTCCTGCATTGGCAGGTGGATTCTTTACCACTGCACCACCTGGGAAACCCAACATGAAGTAGGCCATACACTGAGCAAGGCAGTGTTGGCCATAAATTACAAGTGATGAAAGACTTGGGGTGGTTCCGAGGGAACTGGGGTACTCTCTGCATCTCCTGCCTAGGGAGGCAGAGAAGGGGTCACCAAAGGCCCCAGCCTAGAGCTGCAAACACAATTCTTTTGTGAGAAAGAACCCAAGAAACGGGGGGCTGCAGCGTTCTTCACAACTGCCAAGAGGTAGAGACAGCTCACACGCCCATCAGCAGATGACTGTGTCCAGCAAGATGTGCTCTGTCCACGAAGTGGAGTCTTGTTCAGCTATAAACAAGAACAAAGAGCTGATACCGGTAACAACATGGTTGAAACTTGGAAACATTCTGTTATACATGAGGCCACATTTTGTTTTATCCTGTTTGTAGGAACCCAGGGGGCTCAGTGGTAAAGAATCTGCCTGCCAATGCAGGAAACACAGATTTGATCCCTGGATCAGGAAGAGCCCCTGAAGAAGGAAATGGCAAGCCACTCCAGTATTCTTCCTGGGAAATCCCATGGACAGAACAAGCCTGGGGGGCTACTACCAGTTAAATTCTCCTTCTATCACTCCAGAGAGTCAATCACGATGCCCAACTGCAGGGGCACTTCCTAGTGGTGGTAAGGGAGGCCTGAGTCACCAGAAGCAGATCAAAGTCTGGGCAGAGTTGCTGCCAGAGACTCAGGTGTTGCACAACTGGATAAATGAGTGATGAGAGTATAAACAGGCACAGCATTTCCGCCTCCAGGTTGATTAGGAACACAGATTTATATGTCAGCATGTCTCATCTTGAATTGACATGAAGTTTTGTCAGTTGCTGCCATTCTTGGCATGGGTCTCATTCATTCCATTTGGATCCATGTGGTCCGGATCTCAGAGAATGGAAATGGCTGTGATGGCTTTCCAAGCTTGTTGTTATTGTTCAAACACTAAGTCATGTCTGAGTCTTTGAGACCTCATGGACTGGAGTACACTAGGCTCTTCTGTCCTCTACCAAGCCTGGAGTTTGCTCAAACTCATGTCTATTAAGTCAGTGATGCTATCCAACCATCTTGTCCTCTCTCGCCCCCTTCTCCTGCCCTCAATCTTTCCCATCATCAAAGTCCTTTCCAATGAGGCAGCTCTTTGAATCAGGTGGCCAAAGTATTGGAGCTTCAGTTTTAGCACCCATCCTTCCAACAAATATTCAGGATTCATTTCCTTAAGGACTGACTGGTTTGAGAAGTCCAAGGAACTCTCAAGAGTCTTCTCCAGCACTACAGTTCTAAAGCATCAGTTCTTTGCACTCAGCCTTCTTTATGGTCCAACTCTCACACCCGTACACGACTACTGGAAAAACCATAGCTTTGACTAACCAGACCTTTGTCAGCAAAGTGATGTCTCTGCTTTTTAATATACTGTCTAGGGTTGCCATAGCTTTTCTTCCAAGGAGCAAGCGTCTTTGAATTTTGTGGTTACAGGCATTGTCCACAGTGATTTTGGAGTCCAAGAAAATAAATTCTGTCACAGCTTCCACTTTTCCCCCATCTATTTGCATGAAGTGATGGGACCAGATACCATGATCTTCATTTTTTGAATGTTGAGTTTTAAACCAGCTTTTTTGCTCTCTTCTTTCACCTTCAGCAAGAGGCTCTTTAGTTCTTTGCTTTCTGCCATTAGAGTGCCTTTCAGAAGGTAGTTCCCAGGATCACCACCCAAACCAACTATTTGCAAGCTGATCCTCACCTTGGAGTTTGTTATGAGGAAAGTGAAATTCAGGCTTTGATGCAAATTCTCCTTATATACTGTGGTCTATTACATTCATTTATTTGGAAAATGAATAAGGGTGTGTTATGTCCATTTAATTGAAAATGGAAAAGGGTGCATCATGTTTTAGAACGAGAAAATATTATTCTAGGAGTAATGCTCTGTGATACAGTTCATTCCATCACAACAAGTCCAAATTATCCATCATGCTCTTTAGGTAACAATAAAACATCTGGAGCTAGGATTTTCTGACATTTAGAAACTTGCTTCTAAATTAATTTGTCCTACAAAATCGACGCGTAGCTGCCAACTGTCATCCTACTCTGATTAAGCGTGAAGGGGAGGAGGGAATTCAGCCCAGTGGTGTGTATCTGGGGCGAGGTGACCTTCCTAATGAGTCTGGAATCGCACTGCGGAGGAACCATCTGATCAGCTGGGCCTGAAGGGGATGTCAGTCCTGATCTTCCTGCCACGAATTACACCCAGCTGGTGTCTTCCCTCAATTACACCCAGCTGGTGTCTCCTGCAGGGTGAGATCTGAAACAGATGAAAACATGGTGGGAGCTTTGGGTGTCGGGGAACAGGTGGCTGCCAGCATGTTGAATCCATATGTGATGGGTCTCAGAGACTTTTAATTGACAGTGGTGGTGAATCACGAAGGTAGATGCTTTGCTATGACTGGAACCAGAGCCAAGGATGGGCAGAGATTCCAGTCCTCGTTGACCTTCCTTCTGACACTGCCGGCTGTGAGGTAATTGCAGCCAAAGGCAGAAGGAAGCTCAGCAGCTGGGCGTGCCCTCATTCACTTTCTGTCTCCTGCTGCAGTAGTTCATGGGTACAGGCTTGCCCAGCTGGCCCTGGTGGTGGCAGGTGGGTGGGTCCTGCTGGCCCCTTGAAGCTGTCTATGCTGCCTGAGGCTGAGGAGGGGATCCCTCCATGAGGGGTCCTAGGTGGGCTCCATGAGGTGGTGGTGGGGTTGGGGACCACAGGTTCTAAAAGGTGATATCCTATTTCAGAGCATCTGTTTACCCCTTTTTTAGGGCACTTGTGCCCCCTCCCCCTCCAGGACAGAGTCCCTCCTTCAGGGGCTCCTTACCTCTCCATCTAAGGAGTCAGTAGACCAGGGCAAAGACTGCCGCGTGCTCAAGACCGCAAACCTCACAGTCTCTTGGGGGGAATGAGAGAGCGATCGGACACCTGTCGAGCAGAGCACAAGGTACACAGGGCCTGCGTCTAACCTCTAGCCAAGGGTTGTCATCTTGGCAGCTAGTTTAATACCATCACCCGTATTTATGACAGCATTAACATGACAACTCAAATCACTTTACAGTTTTACAAAGGCTTCTGCCTCTATGGTTTCATTTGATGCTGATGAGGAGGTGGGGGCCAGGTACGAGCCTCCTTCTCATTTTACCCATGAGGAAAGCTTGGCTGCAAGCTGCAGCCAAGTAGGTGGTAACTGCTGAAGCCGAACCCTGTTGGAACTTTGAGGCTCAAGACCTGGCTCTGGCTCTGATTGGGGACAGTGCCTCTTCTTGGGACTACTTTGCACTTTCAGGAGGGTAGGTGCCCTGGCCAGGCCCGCAGTTCATCCGTGAGCTCTCGTCCTGCCCCTAAGAACCAAGAACATCATTCGTCAGATGGCCAAAAAGGGCCATGTGTTGCCTTGGGATCCATTTGGTTAAGGCTCAAACGTATAAGTCCCATATAACCAATTCCTTTTGTCAAGGACTCCCAGTCCACCTTTTGTATCCTGTTCCATTGCCCAGCCCTACCCAGTCTGCCTCAGCCTGGGGGGCTTTCTGGGCATCTGGTTCTAGTCTCGGCTCACCCCACGTGCCCCTGGGCTGTGGTTTTGATTCCCGGAATAGACTTCTTCAAGATCTGGCAGTCCCCTGCATGGGAGGTATCTGTGAAGAAATGGACAAAATTCCATCATCACACAGATTCTGTGTACCTGCTGTAGCCTGAACGTTTGAGTCCCCTACCCCTCAAGTTCATATGTTCAAATCTTAATGCCTGATGTGATGATGGTCTTGGGAGGTGGGGACTTGGATAATTGATTAGGTCATGAGGGTGAACGCCTCATGAGCAGGATCAGGGCCCTTATAAAAGAGACCCCAGAGAGCTCCCTGCCCCTTCTTCCATGTGAGGACCCAGCAAGAAGGCACAGTCTGTGAACCAGGAAGAGACTCTCAGCAGACACTGAATCTCCCACAGCCTTGATTTTGGACTTCAGCCTCCAGAAGCATGAGAAGTGAATGTCTGTTTTATCTTAGTTGCTGGGTCTCTGGCATTTTCAGTTGCCTGAACTAAGAGGTTATCTATTTATATTTTATATATTTTCAGCCTGGGCCACTTCGTGGTGGGAGGGAGAAGAAATTGATTTCACAGGTTGACAATCTATTGCATAAAGCAGAGCTATTTTCTTATTTCCCTCTTTCTGATGGTGTGGAGCTCCCCTTGGGTACGGGGCTTGGGATTTGTGTGAATACATCTGAGCCCAGCCTTTCTCCGGCTCAGCCACCAGCTTTCACTGCCATCATGAGCCATCGTCCCCCGCATTGGCCCCGCCGAGCACCCCTGCTTCCATTCAGTTCTGGTCTCTTGTCTCGTCAGCCAGGTGACCATGGGGCAGGAGGGAGCAGACCCCTCTTCCGTCCACTTTGGGTAGTCGCCAAGTTTCCCCAGGGCCTCTGAGGTCTTAGCCTTGCTTGATTCAGCACTTGTGAGTGCACAGGCCCCCTTTGGGGCTGGGTGGGCAGGGGCTGTGAGAGGGGGCTGTGGACGGAGTGAAGAAAATGCCCCAGAAGCAGATGCCTTGACCTGACTCCTCAGTCCTCCAGGTTCTGGGACTGGCCAGTCAGTCACATGCCAACTGCACTTAGACCCTTAGCTAAATCTCATGCGGGAGATTGCATCTAAACGATGTAGGTATGTATTCATGTCTCTGTGTGCAGTATTACTATGAATTTTCCACCTTAAGACTTTCAAAGGGCTTTCCTGGTGGTCCAGTGGTTAAGAATCCACCTGCCAATGCAGGGGATGCAGGTTCGATCCCTGGTGGGAGAACTAAGAGCCCATGTGCCCCAGGGCAACTAAGGTCTCACCCTGCAACTGCTGAGCCCTCGCAGCAAAATTAAAAAAAAAAAAGAAAAAGATTTTCAAGACTCAGGGATCTGAAGCATCCTTGTTTTCACTATCCTTCCTCTCCCCAAGCCTCACCCACCTGCCCCACCCCCCCACCCCCCTACCCCCTACCCGCCACCTCCCCACCCCACCCCCCAACATTCCTTGGTCAATTCCCATTCCTGTCCTGCTTGTTTCAGGGTGACTAGGTCCCTGTGGTCCCTGAAATCTGCCAATGAGGGCTGGCATCTGTCAGGGTGCAGGATGTACCTTATAGGAACACAGACCCAAACAGGTGGAAGAATGGAGAATTCAAATCTGCTTTTTTGGTGCTGAACATGGAATTCAAATGCAGACAGGTCTTCCCATCACTGGAATCCATGGCAGAGAGTGGAGCACAAGTAAAACAGCGGTTTGTTGGAAGGCAGTCTTTCCTCCAGTGGTTCTGCATTTCTGTGTGTGACCTGGGCTGAGATTAGCTCCTATCTATCCTCAAACATCCCTGAAAGGAGGCATGAAAGTGTTAGGGAGGCAGAGGCGGGGCAGGATGTGGCCTTGGAGATGCAGGGTGGAGCGAACTGATGGGGGAGAGTCCCACCCCCAGCTTTGAGTGAGTGAATGTAGGAACTGATGGTTTTCATGCAAATCAGAGTGGCCCTATTGACAAGGCAGGCAGGGAAGTTAATGGGGAAATAAGCTAGAAGACAGCAAATAGAATCAGAAGTGTATGCTTTCTATGTACAACTTAACTGCATTTAAGGGATGTTGCCCTCCCCTGCCTTAGCTTCCCAGAGGGTTCCGAGGTGGCTCCATTATCACAGTCACCTGTTAGGTGACTTTAGGGTGTGGGGACCTTTCATTCCTCCATGACTTCAGTCTCCACCACCACCTCTGCCTAAACAGCTGGAAGGCCAGCCACCCAGCATGTCTGGAAGCCTTAGGAGGTTCCTGCTGGCTCCCCTGGACTGAGGCTGACCCCTGCCCAGCATCCACCCCATCCCACACCAGGTATAGGATGGGGGGCTCCAGGAGAAGACTCTGCCTCCTCTGTTCAGCCTGATTTTAGGACAAGGAGCATCATCCACGTCTCATCCTCTCCCTGTGTCCCAAAGTGCAGAAGAAAAAGTCGGGCCATTTCAGCAGACTCCAGCATGAGACAGGGTCAGGGCATCATGGCTTTTACATTTAGTTTTTAAAACAATAAGGCAGGATTTAGACATTGGCAACTGACTGTTCTACGTTTGGTTGAAACAGGATGGAATCTTTGACAGCAGCATTTACTCAAAACCTGGCTCAGTGGGAAAAAAGATTTTGGCTCATCGGAGGCTGTGCTGGGGGAGGGGAGGGGGGAATTCCGGGAAACCAAAATTGGGTTTCAGCATCTCCAGTCCAAACATTTGGGGAGCCGTTGGTTTCCATGTCTGTTGGGGAACAGGATGACCTCATCCTGATGCATGTGGCCTGACCTTGCTGCTGCAGAAGAGGCTGTGTGTTGGGGGGAAGTGCTCGCCATTTCTTATCTGTAGGGAAAGGTACCCACCGTGCGTATCAGAAGTTAGAAGGTGTAAGTAAAGCAATAGCAAGCTGTCACTCTAGGCCTTCAGAACTTCACTGCGGCCAAAAGGAATTTATTTTAAGATTCTGATGTCATAACCTCGGCAGTTTATTTTCTGAGCAATGCGCCTTGTCTTGGAGACGCGGACACCTCACTACAGCACTGGGTCATTACCACAGACCTCAGATGAAAGCCAGGTGTGAGGTCACTGGCTGGCTGCTACCGAGGCCAGATTTACAACTGAGCTGTGGGCCACTTAGTCAGGCAGCCACCATCTCCGCTGCTTTATTGCTCTTACTGATTCTAGCTGATACCTTCTGGCACACGAGGTGCTGGGCTGTGAGGAGGTGAGGTCCAGGGGAACGGAGCTGTACAAACACAGGGAGATAGTGGATGCTTCTGTCCTCTGGGAGTGCAGGAAAATACCCGATTATTTCCTTTCTTCCACAGTAACAAGGTCTTTATACTTAGAAATATCTCTTAATAGCAGTCTTCCCTGTTTGCTTAGATGGTAAAGAATCTGCCTGCAATGCAGGAGACCTGTCTTCCATCCCTGGGTTGGGAAGATCCCCTGGAGAAGGAAATGGCAACCCACTCTAGTATTCTTGCCTGGAGAATCCCATGGACAGAGGAGCCTGGCGAGCTATAATCCATGAGTTTGCAAAGAGTGGACATGACTGAGTGGCTATTGCTCAACAATGTGGGGAGAGTCAGGTTCTCTGGAGACTTCCTTGCATCCAACTGACCTCTTTTGTAACTGTCTGTTAGCTGCTTGTCAGATGCCAGGGACAGGTCAGTTGGAAATGGTGGGAATTTGTGCTGCAACTTTGGCATTTACACCTGTAATGGAATTCATTGCTCGTGGATGGATGTCCTTGATTAAAACTCCATCACCTATCTTTTTCCTTTTTTCCCCATAGCAAGCATCCTCTAAACGAGTTGCTACTCAAACATTCATGTGCCCATGAGTCATCTGGAGGACTTATGAAATGGCAGCTTCTGATGTAGTGGGTGTGAGGCCAGCCTGGGTCAGTGTGGACTAACCATGATGCTGCTGCCAATGGCCCAGGGACCACACATTGAGTAGCCAAACCCGAAACCTCCTTGGGCCCCAGGAGACTTCTAGACTGCTTCTGATATGGTTTCCTCCATAGCACCTGAGGTCCACAATCCTGACAGGTGAGTGAACAGACAGAGCCTCCGTGGCCTGGCTGATGGCACAAATGTGGATGGACAGTGAGTTCCTATTGGTGAGAAGCAAGGGAAAGACAGACTTATCTGTCAGCTGGGAAGGTGTGGATGGGAGACCCTAAGGTCAGGAGGAGAGAAAGCCTCTCGGGGCCTGAGACTCAGAAGGCAGAGGGGCTCTTGCACAGAAGGTGGGGGTCAGCAGGATCCATCTCAGAAAGGAGGAGAGAAGACAGATGTTGTAGGGGAACCGAGCCAGACCTGGATACCCTTGAAGAGACCTTAGTGGACCCCGGAAATGGGAAGCCAGGGGTTCATCTGTCAGAACACCATGTGCAGCCTGGTGATGTCTTCAGGTCAGAACCCAAGAGGGAACTTGCACTGGCCCTACTGTCCAGGGACCCCCTGCTCCCAAGGTGTGTGGCCTGCATGTCCCCACTCATCACAGTCACTGAGGTCCCCGTAAAGCCCAGCAGACAGCAGCCCGTGAGACCTTATTGCAGGCTTTTGACTCTATTGTTGCTGTTGTTCAGTTGCTAACTTGTGTCCAACTCTCTGCGACCCCATGGACTGCAGCACCCCAGGCTTCCCCATCCTTTACCATCTCCCAGAGTTTGCTCAAACTCATGTCCATTGAGTTGGTGATGCCATCCAACCATCTCATCCTCTTTCGCCCTCTTGTCTTCCTGCCTTCAATTTTTCCCAGCATCAGGGTCTTTTCCAATGACTTGGCTCTTCATATAAGATGGACAGAGTATTGAAGCTTCAGATTCAGCATAACTGCCCTTTAAACCCCCCATGCCTATGAACGCCAAGCAGGTGTCTCAGCTTGTAGGAGTCTTCAGGGCAGTTGGCCTGGACAAATACTGCCCCATGAGAGATCACCTTTCTATGTTCCCAGGTCAGCCCAAGGGGTCAAGGTAGTATGTTGCCATTTTGATGATTTAAAAACTTCTCACTGTGGTATATAATTTCAGCCTTAGGAAAAAAGTTGCAAGAATAGGACAAAAAATTCCTGTACTTTCAACTGATTCACCAGCTGGTGGAATTTTGCTCTATACTCTCTCTCTAGTTTAATCTCTATGTATATATCTTTTCTTATATTTATATAGCATAATCTATGTCTATATATTTTCATGTATATAGTATAATCCCTTTCTGCACATGGATATCTTTTCTTAGATATTTATAGTATAATCTGTCTCTCTCTATATTTCCTTTTATATATACATTACAGAATAGTCTATTTATGTATATACTTTTCATACATATATAGTATAATCTGTTTTATATATATATGGCAGAAAGTGAAGAAGAACTAAAGAGCCTCTTGATGATAGTGAAAGAAAGGAGTGAAACAGTGAAAAAGCTGACTTAAAACTCAAAATTCAAAAAAATGAAGATCATGGCATCTGGTCTCATCACTCTATGGCAAATAGATGGGGAAACAATGGAAACAGTAATGGAATTTCTTTTCTTGGGCTCCAAAATCACTGTGGACAGTGACGGCAGCCATGAAATTGGAAGATGCTTGCCTCTTGGAAGGAAAGCTGTGGCAAACCTAGACAGCATACTGAAAAGTAAAGACATAACTTTGCTGACAAAGGCCCGTATAGTCAAAGCTATGGTTTTTCCAGTAGTCATGTTACTGACGTGAGAGTTGAACCATAAAGAAGGCTGAGAACTGAGGAACTGATGCTTTTGAACTGTGCTAGAGAAGACTCTTGAGAGTCCCTTGAACTGCAAGGAGGTCAAACCAGTCCATCCTAAAGGAAATCAGTCCTGAATATTCACTGGAAGGATGGATGCTGAAGCTGAAGCTCCAATACTTTGGCCACCTGATGTGAAGAGCTGACTTATTGGAAAAGACCCTGATGCTGGGAAAGATTAAAGGCAGGAGGAGAAGGGGACGACAGAGGATGAGACGGTTGGATGGCATCACCGACTCAATGGACATGAGTTTGAGCAAGCTTAGGAAGATAGTGAAGGATGGGGAAGCCTGGTGTGCTGCAATCCATGGGATCACTAAGAGTCGGACATGACTTAGCAACTGAACAAACAAAAAATACATAGTATAACCTTTATGCTATGCTATATACATATATGTATATGAGTATGTATAGTATAAACTCTGTGCTATGGTTTGAATGTTTTTTTGTCCTCCCAAAATTCCTATGTTGAAATTTAATTGCCAATTTAATTTGCCAATGTGATAGTCTTAGGAGGTGGGGTCTTTGGGAGGTAATGAGGTCACGAGGGTGGAGCCTCATGGGAGGTCATGAGGTCATGAGGTCATGAGGTAGCCCTTCCTGCCTTATAGGAAGAGGTCCCATAGAGGTCCCTCACCCTCTACCATGTGAGGATGCAGTGAGAAGATGCCCCCTACAAACCAGAAAGTTGGTCCTCATCAGACACTGCATCTGCTGGAGTCTTGATCTGGAATTCCCAAGCCTCTAGAACTGTGAGATATAAATGTCTATGGTTTATAAGTCACCCACCTAGTCTCCAGTGGCTCAGACATCTGCCTGGGATGAAGTAGACCCAGACTTGATCTCTCGGTCGGGAAGACCCCCTGGAGAAGGAAATGGCAGCCCACTCCAGTATTCTTGCCTGGAGAATCCCATGGACAGAGGAGCTGACAGGCTACAGTCCAGGGGATCTCAAAAGAACTGGACACCACTGAGCAACTAACACTTTAACTTTTTCAACTAGTCTAGGTATTCTGTTTTAGCAGCCTGGATGGACTAAGATACTTTGTCTAAACATGTATCTTTTCATATATATATTATAATCTTTATATATATCTTTACTTATGTCTTTTCATATGTACATATAACATCTCTGTTTCATCTATGTTTTCATATATGTGTGTGTGTACCAAATGCATCCTCTTGTATCACCATAGTACATTTATTAAAATCAGGAGACAACATTGCTACATTCTAGTCTCTCATCTGTCATCTATATTCAAAGGTAATGTCTTTTTTTCATGTTAAAAAAATGTAAATCTGGTTAATAGCATGACTATCTGATACTGATCAGTTACCACTTCCACCATCGATGCATAGGAGCAAATTAAAATGATGGTGGCTTGTTCCTGTGAACAGGATGACTTTAAGTGAAACAACTTTGCTGTGACCTCTTCCTGGTGGGTCAAAGCTGCTGGCTGGCTGGTCCCTTGTCATCATCCTCACAAGTTCCCTCCCCAGGACGAGTAAGGGAGGTGCTGTCGCCTGATTCTATTCCTTTGAAAAGGTTGAGAGAGTTTGACAAACATTCAGATAATTACATGTTCCGAGATCACTTTCTTTGGAGAACAGAGGGATCCTTTCTGTGGGGAAGATATTGTCACTGGGGATGAGTGGAAGTAAAGAAGTCCTACAAATGAGCTAAACATTTTTGTAGCTTATAAAATACAAAATTGCAAAACAGAATAGGGTCATAGATGTAGAAAGCAGACTTGTGGTTACCAAGGGGGAAGGTGGGGAGGAATAAATTGGGAGATTGGGATTAACATATACACACTATTACATATGAAATAGATAACTTATAAGGACCTACTGGGGCTTCCCTGGTAGCTCAGGTAGTTAAGAATCTGTCTGCAATGCAGGAGACCAAGGTTCAGTCTTTGGGTTGGGAAGATGCCTGGGAGAAGGGAATGACAACCCACTCCAGTATTCTTGCCTGGGAAATCCCATGGACAGAGGAGCCTGGCAGGCTATGGAGTCACAGAGAGTCGAACTTGGCTTAGTGACTAAACCTCCACCAAGGACCTACTGTATAGCACAGGGAAATCTACTCAATACTCTGTAATGACCTATATGGGATAAGAACCTGAAGAGTGGACATATGTATATGTATGACTGATTCACCTTGATGTACACCTGAAACTCATACAACGTTTTAAATTGACTATACTTCAGTAGAAATTAATTTAAAAATATTGCTGTTGTTTAGTCACTAAGTTGTGGCTGACACTTCTGTGACCTCATAGATTGTAGCCCACCAGGCTCCTCTGTCCATGGCAAGAGTACTAGAGTGGGTTGCCATATTCTTCTTCAGGGGATCTTTCCAACCCAGGGACTGAATCCACATCTCCTGCATTGGCAGGCAGATTCTTTACCACTGAGCCACCAGGGAAGCCCAGTTAAAAAATAAATATGCCCTTTACAATGACTTCTTTTGGGTCCAGAATCCTTTTCAGAACCACATATTACTTTTAGTTTTATGATCATAATGATATTGAGGGAAAATATCTTTACTTTCTTTAGTAAAGGAAAATGGAAAACTAGAGTCAATAGCATAAATATTGCTTTATTTAAAGACTTGGAATCCACAAACTCTTTCTATAGATCAGCAACAATCTAAAACAATCAGCCTGGGCAAACCTCCCATGATCGACACAGGGAAGCAGGGGTACTAGGACCTGATTTCTTTCTTTCTTTTTTTTTTTAGGACCTGATTTTAGGTGTGTTCATGGTGCATGCCATCCTGACCCCGGCCTGGCCTGAGTCTGGGAGGTAGTGCCGAGTTCTCTGCCCTTGAACCTGGTATGAGACTCTGCTCTTGTGTTAAAAGGCAGATTTCTGACCACGTTCTTCCATCATGAGGTTGATTACAAAGTTCTCCCTAGCCATGAAGGAATGAAAGCTCCCCAGCTAAGTTTAAACCACAAGTCACTGGGTTTCAATGGGATCCGCCGTCTTCCCATAAAGTGAAAAAGTGAAAGTCGCTCAGTCGTGTCTGATTCTTTGTGACCCCATGGACTATATAGTCCATGGAATTCTCCAGGCCAGACTATTGGATTGGGTAGCCTATCCCTTCTCCAGTGGATATTACTGACCCAGTAATTGAACCAGGATTTCCTTCACTGCAGGCGGACTCTTTACCAACTGAGCCATCAGGGAAGCCCATAACTGAATAATAATTCTTTGTCCAGAGTGATGTCAGTCACCTCAACCTCAAAGTCCTGTCCCTCTGTGGGGAGGTGTTATCGCCGAGGGCCTGAGTGGTTTAGGGGACAAGAGGTGACAGTGGGATGGTTCTTGGCCACACTCTTCCAGCCCTAAGCCAGGGCGGGATCGAGACCAGAGTCTCTGAGCGCTCCCAGGCTAGGACCTCCTGCATTCCAGCCTCCAGCAGAAGAGACTGTGAAGTACCACCCAGAACATGAAGATGTGTTTTTAGCCTGTCTTTTATCTAAAAAAAAAAAAAAAAAAAACCAGCCGAACATTTGAAATGTTTATTAAATGTTTTACCTAACAGCAAAATGTCCAGGATGCTTCATGGGTGAACAGAGGATACTTACAAGGTAACTAAACCTGGCTCAAGTCACACACTAGATTTCTCCATGTGGAGTTTTGAGGTGGTCTCACCTTCTTAAATGTGTTTTGATAGTGGTAGCAAAAAAAATTTCCCATGACACCTGTCCTCTTTTGCAGGTGAGGAAGCAGGGGCTCACAGTGGGCGGGAAGTTTGTCCAAGGTGACTTGGTTAGCGCAGGGCCGAGCCAGGCTGTTTCAGAGGCTAACATTTTCAGAGGTCACCAGTACCTCAGAGGTCATCACCTGCAGTATCATCACTTTTGAGGCCACCAGTTCAGAGGTCATCATCCCAGAGGTCACCAGCTCAGAGGTGACCAGGGCACGACCTGGTACTGGAGGTTGTGGGGATGCTATGTGAGCCAGAAGCCAGTCCCCTGGCAGGCGCACTTGGGCACAGCCTCTGCACCTGATTGGCCCTGACTTCGCCCTGATCTTCCAGGCGTGTCCTGCTGCGTTCCCTTTGATGATTAACTGCTAAGAGATTCCAAAACATTGCTCCCGTGCATCTGCTCTTCTGCCCAAAGCGCCCAATTCCCTGTTGAGGCAGGATGGAGGGTGGAATCAGATGGTCTGAGTCTGAATCCTTGTTTTCTGTCTGGAAACGAGCATGCAAGCACGTTTCCTGTCCACTCTCTCAGCTGTTTTAAGGAATCCACGCACACGAAAGCGACAATACTATGGTCTGCATCTTAACAGCATGAAGGAACCCGGCCAGGCTTTTGCAACTTCTGTCTATACACCTTTTGAGAGGTTAGAACTTTTGGGAACCAGCAATTTTTTTTTTCCAAATTTTTAAAAAATTTGTTTTTAGTTGGGAGACAATTGCTTTACAATATTGTGTTGGCTTCTGCCAAAGGATAACATGAATCAGCTGTAAGTGTGCATATACCCTCTCCCTGGAAGCCAGATTTTTTATCCTAAGCATTTTATTATGAAAATTTTTAGACATACAGAAAGGTCGGCACAAACTGTGACAGTGAGTACTCTAGATTTTACAATTAAGGCTTGCTACACTCACCTTCTCACATCTCTAGTATCTATTTCCCTCCATCCTTCAGACTGCTGTCTTGATACAAAGTGACTTGCAGATATGGAAGCCTTTCACCCTGAATACTTCACCGTGGCTAACATTAGAGTCCAACATTTGTTTACAGCTTTTAATCTTTTAAAAATAAAATTTAGATACATTGATATGCACAAATGTTACACTTACATTCACTGAATCTTGATGAATTGTCAACATTAGTGGCGCCCGAGAACGTCTCTGGCCCCTGAGTGTCCTTACGTGATCCAAGTTCACATTGTTGTTCTGCTGCTGTACTCTCTTCCCAAAGCTCCCTCCCACTCACTGGACAAACCCACTTTCCCCTTCAGGGACTTTCCTGTGAATCAGTGTCTAAGACTGTTGCCCCGGGCAAAGGCTCAGCCTGTCTGGGCAGCATGGGGCCAGCCTGCAGTCCTCCAGCTTTTAGGACCGTACATGGTCTGCAGTCTGCTTGAATACTCCCAGTGTTGGGGAGCTCATTACCATCCTTGGCAGCCATCTACCCTGATCTAAACATGAGAAGGAGAATTCCGTGGACAGATGAGCCTGGTGGGCTACAGTCCATGGGGTTGCAAAGAGTTGGACACAACTGATTGACTAACACTTTCACTTTGGCTCTTCCTAGGTGGCAGTATTGGTAAAGAGCCCGCCTGCTAATGCAGTATACATGAGAAACGTGGGTTCAATCCCTGGGTTGGGAAGATCCCCTAAAAGGAGGGCATGGCAACCCACTCCAGTATTCTTGCCTGGGAAATCCCATGGACAGAGAAGCCTGGAGGGCAACAGTCCATGGGGTTGCAGAGAGTCAGACAAGACTGAAGCAATTTAGCACACACACAAGTATGAGAAACCTCTTCCTGAGCTAAGCCAAAACCCACCTGGGGATAACCTCCAGCCATCATCTCTTGTCTTACTTTTTGGCTTTCTACCAAATAAATACGTGCTGCTTCTCCATGACAGATGTCCAAACATTTGACATTGGCCATCAGGCCTGCTTTTGATCTTTTCTGAGGGAGCTATTTCCATACGTGGGCACCATAGCTGTTGTGCTCACTCCTGACTCCCTTCTAGAGAGCCCAGATTCCACCAATCTTTTCTCCTCTGGCATAGACATCAATTAACTAGTAGCCGGCCCTGTGCTTCCAGGAAGATCTGGATTTCCAGCTGACGTTGGCAGAGGGGGGTATAGACCAGGACTGGGTATCCAGAGTGAAGTGGGGTCAGTGTGGCAGGCTGTGGAAGGTGGGCTAGCCTGGCCATGCCCTCGCCCCACACCACGTGAGTGGAGTGGAATGAGTTGAAGGGGGCAGGTGTTGTGAGCCTGGGCCAGCAGGAAGATGCTGAGACGGGAATTGGGGGAGGACCCCAAGAAAGGGTAGAGTGAGACTTAGCACCTGCCTCCCTGGGCATTGCGGAGCCAGCCTGGAACAGATGAATGACTTGGATGTCAGCTGGGTAGGACATCTCCTTACTCGGGACCTTCTGTGCGGGAAACACAGGGTGCAGGGCTGAGGGGGCTGACCCCTCAGGGAAGGGGCCTCTCCTGGTGTCCCCCCACCCCTCACCTCTGGGGTGTTGGGTTCCTGGGTGGTAGGTGGGTCTCATCCTCCCCACAGAGATGAGGCCCGAAGGCAGTCACTGGTGTCTCTGCTGGGACTCCAAGCACATGCTGGCAAGTCCAAAGCCAGGACTGGACTCACTAGCCCAGGGCAGTAGAGGGTGGCACCACGGGGAACAGAGTGAGCGTGCAGGAAGGTGGCTCTGAACCCCAGGGAATAGCTGTCTCTCTGGGAGCTTTTCCCTCCTCCCTGCCTCCTTCCCTCCCATCCAGTCTTCCTTCTTTCCTTCCATTCTTCTAAGAAAGTATCTCCAGGAGAATAAACTGGATGATCACAAGGCCAATTTATTTCTATTTCATAAAAATTGAGAAAAGGGACATTCAGAATTATTGTGCATCCCTGGGTTTCAGCTCTGCAGGGTCCAAGGCAAGGTATGGTTGAATCCCTCGGTGGCCGTGTCTCTGGTTTAAGCCCCTTTGGCCATGCAAGGCCAGACCTAGCCCAGTTGGTCCTGCCCTCCGGCCATGCTCCCTTTCTTGGGAGCTTAGTGACCACCTTGTTCTTCCCTTGGCTCATTGGCCGGGGGAGAGGAGATTCCTCAGCATGGAAGCAGAGTCCGATCTCAGTTTCAGAATTCCTTGCTCCATCCTCTGCTCCCACCACTGCCTGCTCAACAGTTTCCTTGTCTCATTTTCTCAAAATAGTTTGGGAAATCCTGAGGGCAAACCACTTAAAAACTTTGCACTAGTTCTGTGTCCAGAGGCCTCAGTTACTGTGTGCAAACATATCTCAGCAGGAGAACCATCCCCTTCCTGTGGTTTGCCTCGGAGGGAGCCTTAACACATGCTTCTACCTTAAGACATCTGTGGATGTGCCCGCAAAGACTCAGGGGTGGGACCCGCCTGAGACCTGTGGGTTTCTCTAATCCCTTTCCTTTGTAATAGTGTCCTGGGGCTGTTGCAACAAATTACCACAATGTCTGTGGCTTAAAACAGCAGAAATTTATTATCCCGAACTGTGGAGGATGTTCGCAGGGCCATGCTCCCTCAGCCAGCTCCTGGGATGAACCGCTGCCTCTTCTGACCCTTGCAGTATCCGTGTCTGTGATGTCCGTTCTTCTGTCCTGGGCCTGGAGGTGGATCACTCTAGTCTCTGCTCCTCTGGATGTCCTCTTAGAAGGACAGGTTCATTCAGTTCAGGGCCCACCCAGATCCAGGGTGACCTCACTCTCTGTCTTTACCGTAATTACATCTGCAAAGGCCCTACTTCCAAGAGTCACATTCTGAGGTTCTGAGTGGACACCAGTTTTTTGGGGGTGGGGGGGTGGGAAGAGCTGGATAGCATCACCGAGTCAATGGACATGAATTTGAGCAAACCCTGTGAGATTGTAGAGGACAGAGGAGCCTGGCGTGCTGCAGTCCTAGGGTCACAAAGAGTCGACACGACTTAGTGACTGAACAACAACAATGGACACTGTTCAGTCCACTACATTTAACACCCTTGTCATCTTTTCCTTCTCAGATGCCCTTTCTTTCTTCTTTCTTCTTCTGATCAAAATTCTTTTTATTTTTTCAATTTAATTTTTTTTGGAGTATAGCTGCTTTACAATGTTGTGTTAGTTTCTGTACAGCAAAGTGAATCAGCCACATATACACACATATCCCCTCTTTTTTTGGATTTCCTTGCTGTTTGGGTCAGCACAGGGCCCTGAGTAGGGTCAGGTGCCCTTTCTTTTTCCTTCCAGCGCTGTTGAGATCTGTAAGACGGTTGCCCCCAAACAGTGCATGTATCATTTCTCCCGAACCCTTCAGCAAATTCCCCGGGTGTTGTGCTGGAAATGCTGTGTGCTCTGTTTCCTCCTGGGATGGAAAACTGTTCTCCACGCCCTGCCAGTCAGTGAGACATTCCAGTCCAGTCTTTCCATTTGGGCTTTCTCATCTGTCTGTCTTTTATTTACACAAGCCCCAAACCACCGAACGCTGCGTGGTAAACACTCATTCATTTACTCTGCAAATGCTGGGCTTGGAATCCCAGGCCCTCCCTCCCCTGGGGAAGCCTCAGCAAAGCGCTGGGACGCCAGGGGACTTTCTTCACATACTTTGAGGTTTTCTGAAAGGGTATGTTTTTCCTAACATCACTTCCAATGTATTTCTTAACCAAAAAAAAAAAAAAAAAAAAAAACCCTCCTAAGCTTCGGAAAATGGAAAAGGGTTTACTCATCTGGAAGGAAGCTCCCAGTTTTAAGAACCCATTACCAAACCCTCAGGTGATTGTGATGGCCTGGTTGTCCAGCCCCCAGAAGGCATTGTTCAGCAGAGATTTCTGTGTTACACTGGGCATCTCTTCCAGGTTCAAATACTGGCCAAGATTTTCCAGAGGGTCTTCCTTGTCCTATGGTGTGATACTCTTTTTGAGTCTTTTCTTGGTCAATGATTTGTAATGCGGTCCTATTTAGAGGTACCTGGATTGTCACCCTGGTTATTTAACTGTTCTCTATGCAGAGAACATCATGCGAAATGCCAGGGTAGATGAATCCCAAGCCGGGATCAAGACTGCCGGGAGAAATAGCAACAACCTCAGATGTGCAGATGGTACCACTCTGGTGGTAGAAAGCAAAGAGGAACTAAAGAGCCTCTTTGATGAGGGTGAAAGAAGAGAGTGAAAAAGCTGGCTTGAAACTCAACATTCAAAAAACTAAGATCATGGCATCCAGTCCCATCACTTCACGGCAAATAGAAGAGGGAAAAAGTAGAAGCAGTGACATTTTGTTTTCTTGGGCTCCCAAATCACTGCAGATTGTGATTACAACCATGAAATTAAAACATGCTTCCTCCTTGGAAGAAAAGCTATGACAAATCTAGACAGCATATTAAAAAGCAGAGACATTATTTTGCCGACAATGGTCCATATAGTCAAAGCTGTGGTTTTTCCAGTAGTCATGTATGGATGTGAGAGTTGTACCATAAAGAAGGTTGAGAATCAAAGAATTGATGCCTTGGAATTGTGGTGCTGCAGAAGACTCCTGAGAGTCCCTTGGACTGCAAAGAGATGAAACCAGTCAACCCTAAAGGAAATCAACCCTGAATATTCATTGGAGGGACTGATGCTAAAGCTAAATCTCCAAGTTTGGCCACCTGGTACAAAGAGCCTATTCATTGGAAAAGACCCTGATGCTGGGAAAGATTGAAGGCAAAAGCAGAAGCGGGTGATAGAGGATGAGTTAGTTAGATAGCATCACGGACTCAATGGACGTGAGTTTGAGCAAACTCTGAGAGATAGTGGAGGACCAAGAAGCCTTGCATGCTACAGTCCATAGGGGTCGCAAGGAGTTGGACACAAGTTAGTGACTGCAGATTAAATTTCAATTAATATGAAATTCAGATGTATTTCCAAGACCACATGTACTATTGGGCATCAGTTTCTCTCCTGGGAATGTCTTCATCTCACTCTTGGATACCTTCTTCAGGAGGTAGATGAGGAAGCTGCCAAAAATTACGTTTCCCCATTTTCAGTCTCCAAGGGGAAAGGAGGCCCAACCAGTCTGAGCCCTGATCACAAGAAGGAAGCATTTTCCTGAAGGTCTGAACACCAGCGTGGTCTTGGTTACTTGGGGATGCAAGTCTGTGGTTCTGTTAGGGTATGTTTACCCCAAAACAAGGTGCCCTCAGGGCAGAGGGTGGGGGAAGCCAGGCACGGGGACCTCTCTTCCATGTGCTTGTCTTGGTGATCCTCTAACGTGCATGTGGGCCAACCCAAAGCCATTCACGTAATAAGCACTTATTGAGCACCTCCTGTATGCCAGGCACTGGGCTAGGTACCAGGAGGAGGTGGTCTTAGCCATGATTCCTCCTGTTGGGTTGCCCATCATCCATCAGGGGAAGACACATTTATTGCCATGGATACAAGGGGCCAAGGGGTCAAAAACATCAGAAGAAAAAGAGATGGGAGAGGGCAAGGACAGGGAGTTGAAAGGAGGAATTAGTATTTGAGCAGGTACTGATCACACCCATATTTGTTTCCTTGTTGGGCCAACTCTGATCTGATGGGCCTGGGGTCCTTCCTGAGCATCGGCCCCTTAGGTCACTCTTGTTCTCTGTCTTCACGAGGTGGGAGCCGGGATGCCAGCCTTGATGAAGCAATGGTCACATGCAAGGGTCTCCAGCTCATCAGCCCACCCGTGAGGAGGTGCATTGTCCCTGTCTGCAGACAAGGCTGTGCCCAGATGCCTTCCAAGGCTTCTCAGAAAGCCATGAGGACTGGGCAAAGGAGTCCTTGAGGCCAAAGGCCCAGGGCAGGCTCCTCATCCTCTTCTGCCTGGTGGCCAGTGGGCCCATCTCGCTCTGTATCCTGCTCCCTAAAGCTGAGCTCCTATTCACCCCCAGCTGAAGGATCCCCCTTGGGAAGTAAGCCTTGCCCTGCGCTGTAATCTCAGAAGTGGAGGCTGGAGGCATGGAGGTGGGGCTCCTGGGTGTGACCTGGTGGGGTGGATGGGGTGGGGTTGGGGAGCCCCAGCGGCCTCGGCAGGTTCAATAGTGCCAGCTTTTCCTCGTCACAACACTCTGGACACTGCATTCCAGGGCTTAACAGCCCTCATTATCTGACCCACATACCTCCTGCTGAAACTCACCTCAACCTCCTGTGACTCGGCCCTGAGTGACCTGGAGGCCGCGTCACACACCTCGTGGAGGTTGGCCCCTTGCTCCCAGGTGGAGACGACCCAGAGATGCTTTCCCTGGCTCTCTGCCTCAGTGCCCACTTCAAGAGAGACTCGGCTCTTAGATGCCATGTTGTTCTCAGCTGTTGCTGCAAGGATGCCATTTCGTGAGGGCTGGGGCCGTGTCTGGCCTCTCTGAGCCTCGGGGCCCTCCCCCTCATCAGTTCCTTGGAGGAGCTGAGCTCCTGGCCCAGGGCCTTTGCAGCCAGTGCCTCCCACTCCAGGTCCAGCTTTCACCCGAGGGCATAAATAGCTGTGAAATGTTCACTTCAATTTTAGTCTTCTCCAGCTTCCCTGGTGGCACAGCAGTAAAGAACTCACCTGCCAATGCCGGACACTTGAGATGTGGGTTTGATCCCTCGGTTGGGAAGATCCCTTGGAGAATGAAATGGCAACTCACTCCAGTATTCTTGCCTGGAGAATCCCGTGGACAGAGGAGCCTGGTGTGCTACAATCCATGGGGTTGCAAAGAGTCAGAAACGAATTAGGGACTAAGCAACAACAAAGTCCACTCTATAATAGATTTCTAGGGCCACCATAACAAAGCACCACAAACTGGGGGGCTTAAAACAATAGAAATTTGTTCTTTCATAGCCCAGAGCCGGAAGTCCAAACTTGAGGTGTTGGCAGGGCTGTGCCCCCTTGGTGGTGGCGGGCAGTCCCCAGCACCCTTTGACTGGCAGCTTCCCCCACCTCTGGTTCTGTCGTCTCCTGGCTTCTGTGAGTCTGTACCTAAACTTCCCTCTTGGGAGGAAAACAAGCTTATTGGATTTAGGGTCCACCCTAAGCCAAGACAATCTCACTGTAACTAAGTTACAGCTGCAAAGACCTTATTTCCCATGTGCTGGGGGTATGGCTTGAATATATCTTTTGGGGAGGGGGACATGATTTAATCCACAGCAGCCCAGACTGTTGAGTCCCCAGGTGGCCCCAGAATGCATTCAGGGATGTCTATGGGATGAATAGACTGACAGATGGGGAGCTGACTGCAAACATGTTATGGATGAAAAGGTTGGACATCTCAGAGGAGTCTGATGCATGCTAGCGAGCTCTCTCTCTTCTCCTTTCTTGTACCTTTGATTCTTTCTGACTTGAATTCTCTGTACCAAGTTTTCCCTTCTCCCTTCTCCTTTCTCACTTCCTGTTTCCTGCCCCTCCTCAGGGCTGTTTCAGAGTGAAGCCATCAGAGCTGGATGTGTCCAAGGAGGAGGAACAGAGAAGGTGCTTTCTCCTGGGCTCTGGCCCACATCCATCTGTCCCCAGAAGCTTCTCCTGTCACCTTGGAAATGAGAGCGCTCTAGGCTGTAACGTGGACCCCTTGCTCTCTCAGAGGCCAGGCAGCACCTTCTGTGCCCTCCTGTTTCCACTTCTCTGCTGGCAAAATCCATCCCAGCGTGCCTCAAGAGCCCAGCTCAGGCTGTGATCTGGGGAACTTCCTTTTCCACCAGGAGGCATGGGACTTATCTCTGACCCAGTCTCAGAAAACGAGCAAGATCCACAGTGCTGAGTGGTCACCATCATGAACACTTCTGCTAGCACTTAGTCAGTGGGGACCACAGACTGTGTGACTCCAACAAGACACATCAACGTTCTCACAGTTCCAGAGGCTGGACGTCCACCGTCAAGCTCCAGCAGGGTAGGTGGACCTTGCTGGTGAGGACTCTTCTTAGCTTACAGACAGGTTCCTTTTCACTGTGTCCTCACGTGGCTGAGAGAGAGAAAGAGAGAGAGAGAGGGTTCTGGAGTTTCCTCTGATAAGGGCACGAATCCTATCAGATCAGGCCCCACTCTTTTGACCTCATCTGTGGGAGAAAAGCTATGACAAACCTCAGTTTAGTTCAGTTCAATCTCTCAGTCGTGTCTGACTGTTTGCGACCCCATGAATCGCAGTACTCCAGGCCTCCTTGTCCATAACCAACACCCGGAGATGACTCAAACTCATGTCCATTGAGTAGGTAATGCCATCTGGCCATCTCATTCTCTGTCATCCCCTTCTCCTTTCACCTTAAATCTTTCCCAGCATCAGGGTCTTTTCAAATGAGTCAGCTCTTTGCATCAGGTGGCCAAAGTATTGGAGTTTCAGCTTCAACATCAGTCCTTCCAATGAACATCCAGGACTGATCTCCTTTAGGATGGACTGGTTGGATCTCCTCGCAGTCCAAGGGACTCTCAAGAGTCTTCTCCAACACCACAGTTCAAAAGCATCAATTCGTCAGTGCTCAGCTTTTCTTATAGTCCAACTCTCACATCCATACATGACTACTGGAAAAACCATAGCCTTGACTAGATGGACCTTTGTTGGCAAAGTAATGTCTCTGCTTTTTAATATGCTGTCTAGGTTGTTTATAACTTTTCTTCCAAGGAGTAAGCGTCTTTTTATTTCATGGCTTCAGTCACAATCTGCAGTGATTTGGAGCCCCCCACCCCAAAATAAAGTCTGCCATTGTTTCCACTGTTTCTCCATCTATTTGCCATGAAGTGATGGGACCAGATGCCATGGTCTTAGTTTTCTGAATGTTGAGCTTTAAGCAAACCTTTTCACTCTCCTCTCACTTTCATCAAGAGGCTCTTTAGTTCTTCTTCACTTTCTGCCATAAGGGTGGTGTCATCTGCATATCTGAGGTTATTGATATTTCTCCTGGCAATCTTGATTCCAGCTTGTGCTTCCTCCAGCCCAGCGTTTCTCATGATGTACTCTGCATGTAAGTTAAATAAGCCGGGTGACAATATACAGCCTTGAGGTACTCCTTTTTCTATTTGGAACCAGTCTGTTGTTTCATGTCCAGTTCTAACTGTTGCTTCCTGACCTGTATACATATTTCTTAAGAGGCAGATCAGATGGTCTGGTATTCCTATCTCTTTCAGAATTTTCCATGGTTAATTGTGATCCACATAGTCAAAGGCTTTGGCATAGTCGATAAAGCAGAAATCGATGTTTTTCTGGAACTCTCTTGCTTTTTCGATGATCCAGCAATTTGATCTCTGGTTCCTCTGACTTTTCTAAACCCAGCTTGAACATCTGGAAGTTCGTGGTTCACATATTGTTGAAGCCTGTCTTGGAGAATTTTGAGCATTACTTTGCTAGTGTGTGAGATGAGTGCAATTGTGCAGTAGTTTGAACATTCTTTGGCATTGCCTTTCTTATGGGTGGGAATGAAAAATGACGTTTTTCAGTCCTGTGGCCACTGCTGAGTTTTCACAGCATATTAAAAAGCAGAGACATCACTTTGCTGACAAAGGTCATTATAGTCAAAGCTATGGACCATGTAGTTAGAATAATGTACAGATGTGAGTGTTGGACCATAAAAAAGGCGGAGTGCTAAGGAATTGGTGCTTTTGAACTGCAATCCTGGAGAAGACTCTTGAGAATCCCTTGGACTGCGAAGAGATCAAAGCAGTCAATCCTAAAGGAAATCAACCCTGAATATTCACTGGAAGGACTGATGCTGAAGTTGAAGCTCCAATACTTTGGCCACCTGATGCGAAGAGCTGACTCATTGGAAAAGACCCTGATACTGGGAAAGATTGAAGATGGGAGGAGAAGAGGGTGGCAGAGAATGAGATGGTTGGGTGGCATCATGGACTCAATGGACATGAGTTTGAGTAACCTCTGGGAGATAGTGAAGGACAGGGAAGCCTGGCGTGCTGCAGTCTATGGGGTTGCAAAGAATTGGACATGGCTTAGTGACTCAACAACAACAAACCTTAATTAATCCCTTACTCCAAATACAGCCATAGTAGGATGAAAGATTCAATCTATGAATTTTGAGGAGACAAACATTCAGTCCACAATGTACTTGCCAATTTTTCAACACGAATCTATTTTCTTGCGAAGCACACAAGGATTGCTGCCAGGTAGTACTGGTTGGAGCCGTGACAGGCACAGAGGCAGAGCTGGCGTCTGGACTGGGGCCCTGGGCGCCCAGTGCTGGGTGCTGGGTGTTCTGGCACCACCCCCGGCTCTGCTAAGGCCCCAGTGCTCACCCCCAGGACTATACAGAGGGACTGAAGCTCAGGACAAAACAGCACTCACTGAAAACCGCCTACTGTGGGCAGTGTGAGAAACAACGTCAGGGAATCTCTAAGTGAGAGTGAGTGACGGTTTGCAAAGGAGCCAGGCAGGGCCAACGCCAAGTGTGAACAGCTGAGGGTGGGCCACTGTGAGTCGCCTCTGCAGGGGAATCACCCAGACGTGGCTGAGACAACACAGCCAAACCCCAAGCACACCTCCCTCCACCAGAGGATGGAAAAGGTGCTTTCCTAGTGGGACGAAGGTGTTATAGACCCATTCAATCAAAGGGAGGGACCTTCCTGGGCATGGCTGGCAGAGCAGGGCCGTGGGCTGGGCGGTGAACGGGAAATGCCCAGGGTGGTGACTTCTCAGTCATCTCTGGAGACAAGTCCTGAGGGCCTTCTCCCGGCTCTGCAGGCTGCAGAAAGCCCCCCACACCTGGAAGCCCTGGAACCCGGCCGGGTTATTTTAGGTTGATGCCTACGCTTCCTGAAAGGATGAATGTACAAGTCGCCTCCAGACCCCACGATCTTCAAATGTTTCTCACTGTTCACCGCAAAGAAACTGCTGGACGTGTGACTGACTTGTGGAGTGGAGAAGGGGGGAGGTGGGCAGAGGGCGGGGGTGGTGGGAAGAGCACCTGACGAAAGGTGGCTGAGACTGCACCTCTGACCAGTGGGGTGCATGAGTGTCCTGGGGGTGACTGTAACACAGTCTGACAGGCAGGGCCCCCTGAAACAACTGACCTTCAGTTTCTGACGATCCTGGAGGCCAGAAGTCTGAAACCAAGGTGTCAGCAGCGTGGTTCCTTCTCAAGGCTCCTTCCTCACCTCTTCCAGTTTCTGCTGTGGCCAACAACTCTTGGTGTCCCTCAGCTGTGGATGCATCACTCCTGTCTCTGTCTTGGTTACATATGCAAGACTCTATTTCCAGATAAAGGCACATTCACAGAGACCAGGAGTTAGGACCTGGACATATGTTTTGGGAGGGCCACTTTTCAGCGGGGACACGGGGGCACCTTGTCCAAGGGCATCTCACTTCTGTCTCTTCGTTTGCAAACTGCCCTGGGTCTGGATTGGACAAGGGGTTGTCCACCTTGCTGTCTCCCTGAAACCACCCCCCTCAATATGCCTTAAAGGAAGAGGGTTCTTAATCAATGAGGTCCCTCTGCATAGCATAGGGAACTCTGCTCAATGTTATGTCGGAACCGGGATGAGAAAGTCTGGCGGAGAATGGACACATGGATGTGTATGGCTGAGTCCCCTTGCTGTCCACAACATCGTTAATTGGCTATACTCCAGTATGAAATAAAATGTTTTAGAAAAGAGAAAGAAGTAACTGCTCTTCCCCGAGAGGTTCTAAGCCATTTCCTGGGCTGGGGATGGGGAGAGGGAACTGCTGTTTCTTAACAAGATTCCCAGTAGTTGACAAACTCATCCTGGTTTTCATGGGACTTTCCTGGGGTTTGTAGTGAAAGTCCGACATCCTGAGAAATGCCTCAGCCTTGGCAAACCAGGATGGTTTGTGACCCCATCCTTAGGGCAGGCAGGAGTGAAAACCTCCAGCTTGACACCCTGGGGTGGGCCCTCTGGCCAGGAGGGGGGACAGTGAGGCTGCCACCAGGAGTGTCACGCCCCCTACCACTGGCTTGCTCCTTCCCTCTGCCCCAGAAACGACTTCGCCCAGGGCAGGTGGTGTAGCCTCCAGGCGCCACAGGCAGAGTCGGATGTCCATCCAGAGGCAGCGCGGCTGTTGCAGAGTGTGCCTTGGGCGTGGGCCCCTGTTCCCAGGCCACCCTTCTCCTGCTCCTCCCCTCCCCGTTTCTGGGCCCTTCCGTGCATCCGTCTCTGTGTCTGTGTCTCTGTGTGTGCCTGTGTATGCTTATATGTTTGTGTGTGTGTGTCTCTGTGTGTGTTTATGGTGGAGGAGAGATGAGTGTGTGGGGAGGGACCATAAGAGCAACCACACTAAAAATGAGGATGCTCAGAACCCTCCAGAAGAGATGTCAGCCGTTATGGGGCAGGCTGACATGGTTTTGCCATCTGGTTTCAGGGAGGACCAGAACCCCCTGAGTGGTGGCTCCAGAGTGGAAGTCAACTTTGATGCCCGTCGAGAGGAGTTTTCCGGCAGACCCACACCCCATGGGAAGGGCTGCCCCACACAGGGCTGTGTCCTCGGGGATTTGGAAGGGTTTGGTGGGTTTGCTCAAGGGTCTGTGTGCTCCTGCGGGACTTGAGCCCCTGGGGCCCCTGAACAGTCTGAGAAGTTTGGGGTGAGGCTGGGGGCTCCTGCACTTCCAACAAGCCCATCCACATGATTCTGATGTGGGTGTCCTCACTGTGCCCCGGGAAACATGGCTCTAAGTGACCGGGGTGGCAGAGAGTGGCCTGGAGTGGGTCAGGAGCCGAGCCAGGATCCTAGGGAGTCTTTGAAATCCAACATTTTCCCATCTTGATGAAGCTCCTCTTCAGCTCTTCATCCATCATGGACTAGTGTCCAACAGACTTTGTCCATTCAGGACTTCATCCATCATGGCTAGTGTCCCTGGAAATGACCCTTTAGAGATGGGGGCACCTCCCTGTCTCCAGCACCAACCTCACCATGGGCAACAAGCAGAGCTGTCTCCAGACCTCACCCCGTCCCCAGGTGCCCCATGCGGCTCTCACCCCCCATCGCCACCTCTGCCACCCACGCCTCTTCTGTGCATCCCGCCCCTGCCTGGGTCAGAGAGAGCAGGAGAGCACCTGGCACCCCATGGCCCCACCTGCCCACACTTCCTGGTGGACAGTGGTCCCCTGGGCTGCGTGTGGAGCAGGATTCTAGGAAGGAGGCTGTGAGCAAAGCCGCCCATGCCCTCCCCGCCCCAGATGACCTCTGGAGCCCGTAATGGCCCTGCACACGCAGACGCACATGATGCCGCATCCCAGGTTGACCCTGGGCATGTATACATTCTGGCCTGTGGGGTAACGGCAGGTGTGATTCTGTAGTGGAGTCAGCTGAACCTCCCTCTTAGGACCACAGAACTCAGAGCCAGAGACGAGAAAGGCCCTCTGGAGGTCACCTAACTCAACCCCTCCTCCTCCAGATGGCTCAGCCCAGGCTCCGTCACAGATGGCAGCGAGCACAACTCTGTCCTTGAAGATGTGTGTTCCAGGGTAGGGGAGCTCACCCTCGTCCTGCCTGTTTGTATGTGTTTGAGAGAATGTGAGGGTGTGTGTCTGCACATACGGGCACACATGTGAGCTTGTGAGTGTGCAAGCATGCTTGTGCAGTGTGCCTGCAAGCATTGTGAGACAGCACACACACACACGTGTGTGCCAGCATGCATGTGTGCTCACACACACACACATGTGGGTGTGAATGTGGACATGTGTGAGTGAGCCTGCAAGTGTGAGAGTGAGTGTGAGTGTGTCATAGGTGACTGTGTGAACGTGCCTACATGTGTGGATACTGTGGTGTGAATGTGTGAGTGTGAACGAGTGTGTGTGCAGGTCCTTGGATCCAGCCTGCACCCCGCTGGCTTCCCCCAGTCCCCTCGTTCTTGGACACGGCATCGGCAGGATGCTGGACTTTGTGCTCCAGAAGGGGCACCTGGGGGCCCTTTGCTGGTTGAATCAGTGGCCAGATGCACCCAGATGTGACGTCCTGGAGGGCCATCCATCGCCCTGCTGGTTACAGGGCATGGTTCTTTCTCCTCAGCGTGTTAACAGGGGAAAGTCAAATGTGGGAAATCCCTGTGGCATCAGGCAGAAAAGCACGCTGGAGGGAAACACCTTGCTGTGGATGAGCCAGAAACACACAGCCTACATGCTTACTCTGCCTGTGCCTGGAGGATGCAAATGCAGGGTAAGAGAGGACAGCTAGACCAGGCTGCCGAGAGTGAGGGAATTTTTAATCCCATAGTTTTGATATGAAGAGAAAGCATACTGTAACAATATTTCATGGACAATTTCTAGTTGGCAGGAAGCGCTCAGCAGACAAAAGGTCTGGATTTTGCTCCCTTCTCTGAGTCTGAGGCTGGGTTCTCTCCTGGTTGAACTGTGTCCAGACAGGGGTGGAGTGTGAAGAATGTGGGCTTCAGAACTGAATCCCACTTGCTGAGGGCCTCTTGGACTCTCAGTCTCTTTATCTGTACAAGGAAGATAAGGGACCTACTTCATAGGGTGGTTCTGAAGATGAGAAAAAGTGGTGCCCAAGGCCAATTTCCAGTTTCACAAAATACAAGATTATCTTTGATTCCACCTCATCTTTTAAAGAAGTGCTTGTATCTTATAGCAGCAAAAGTTCTAAGAGGTGATAGAATACTGGAATACAGATTCAACTCATATTTTAAATGTTCATATTTAGCGTCATTGTAATACTTTTCCTACTGGTAGCTCAGCTGGTAAAGAATCTGCCTGCAACTCTGAAGATCTGGGTTCAATCCCTGGGTCAGGAAGATCCCTTGGAGAAAGGGATGGCAACCCACTCCAGTATTCTTGCCTGGAGAATTCCATGGAGAGAGGACCCTGGCAGTCCATGGGCTTGCAAAGAGTTGGGCATGACTGAGCGAGTAACACACATACACACATTTATTCTGTTAGTGCTAATTGAACTTTATTCTCTTGAATGTTCTATTACAACTTTAGCTTGCATTTTTTTCTTATTGACACTTTTTTTAAACCTCCGTTAGAGCAGCAGGATTTGTGAGTCAATCCTGGAGTACTGTTTTTTCTATAAAGGGTACTGGCTCCCAGGAGACTCGCTCTGAGCCCCTTAACTGTATGATTATTTCCAATTCCTTCTTTTTTTTTTTCCTCATCCTGGCATCTGTGATCTAGTCGTTAACCATGCAAATGAGCAGTTAATCATCTCAGGGGTTAATCTCTGGAGAATTAAAGATGTAGTCATGTTCTTAGGGAGTTAGGCCAGAAGGGCCCTCCTGGCAGAACTGTTCTGTATGCTGAGCATGAGGGAATTATACATCTGAACCATGGAGCTGAGCTGGATCTTTATTATCCTATTTGAAAGTTTTCTCACTAGAACCAATGAGATCTTTGTATAATGTTCACAACTGTGCCTAGTTTAATATTAAAAATTGTACCACGTGATGAAAGATGACCCAACAGAGGAATAAGAAAGTGGCATTGACTAGGAAGTATATGATATGAAATTTACAAATTCAGTTTACACATGATGGCTACTGAAATAAAACATAAATCATCTATCATTCTGTCATCATTTGTTGTTGTTCTGTCTCTCAGTCATGTCTGACTCTTTGCGACCCCATGAATGGCAGCGCACCAGACTTCTCTGTCCTTCACTATCTCCCAGAGTTTGCTCAAACTCATGTCCATTAAGTTGATGATGCCATTCAACCATCTCATTCTCTGTCGCCCCCTTCTCCTCCCGCCCTCATTCTTTCCCAGCACCAGGATATTTTCCAGTGAGTTGGCTCTTTGCATCGGGTGGCCAAAGTATTGGAGCTTCAGCTTCAGCATCAGTCCTTCCAATGAATATTTGGGGTTGATTTCTTTTAGGATTGACTAGTTTGATCTCCTTACAGTCCAAGAGACTCTCAAGAGTCTTCTCCAGCACCACAGTTTGAAAGTATCAGTTCATCCTTACCATGTTTTATTCCTCTGGCCCTTCTTGGGCTGGGCCCACTTTTATAGAATCGTGGAGTTGTTATTTTTTTTGGAGACAGAACTGTTTGAGGCTCTGCTTTGATGTCACAAGATGAGAAGCTGTTTCCACGCTGTTAAGTGTCCTCCCGGGGTGCATGTCTGGGCGATGTTACATTCACATGCTCTGTACTAACTCACTACCCCCCTTCCTCCCGAAGGCTCACTTCCACGCCCTATGGCTTTAAATTCTGGCAAGTGATGAGAGCTCTGAGACCGCAGCTTCATGGCCCTCAGACCCAGCCTCAGGCAGGGATCGCTGGGTCACAGGGGTAGGTTTATGGCTTTTGATCTATTTGTCCAATTGTGCAAAGGATGCTCTCTGAATCTGATGTACCACTTTGATTTGCTGCTGTTTTCTCCTGCCAGTTCACGACGATAAAGTAAGAGAATACTTTGGACTTGATGGAGGGAGTCAGATTCGGGTCTGAGATGTGTTTTTTGCGTAACAACGAGATGGGACCCAGCGATGTAGTCTGGCAGGTGGGTACTCACCTTTCCTGAAAGATGCCATCTGCCTGGATGGAGGATGGGCCATGGCACCCCGGTGACCCGGCCACAGTGGTGGCTGGTGTTTACAAGCAGGCATAAGGGACTGCTCCCGGCAGTCCCTCCTGTCTGAAGTCACTGCCTCGGTCAGTGGTGCCGGGGAGAGACGGGCCCTCTCTCTGGGTCCAGGCAGCCCAGGCCCCTTCGTGCTGCCACTCAGGAGAGACCTGGAGTCACCACCACTGCCCAGCCATGCTCAGGACCCTTGGGCTGGCCCTGCTGGCCCTGCTGGCCCTGGTCATCATTGTGAACCCAAGCCAGGCCAGCGGCTTCACAGGTGAGGGGTCTGGGCTCTGTGTGGGCGATGCTGGAGGGGCAAGGGCTCCCAGGAGAGGGTCTCCTGAGGACAACAGCCCTGCTGAGAGTGGGGGCAGGCACAGATGCACCTGCTGGGAGAGTCAGGGTCTGCTCCTTTTCAGGCAAACTTTCTGTCACCGCAAAAGAGGTGATAGGAATGCTTCAGAATCAGCTGGGGGTCAGTGGGGTTCAAGGGCAGGTTCTGAGTCATGGGGTCTGGGGTGGGACCCAGAACTCTGCATTTCTGACAGCGGCACAGATGCTATAGGCCTGCTGAGAGTAGCACATGCCTGGAGACTGAGAATTGAAGCCCCTGGAGCCTTGGCACATTAGTCTTCAATTTACAGAAAAGGGGAGGGAGACCCAGAGTGGCCAGGGATGCACAGAGGGCCACACAGCTGGCCAAGGGCAAGATTTCCACCAGGACGACCCTGCCCTAGACCCAGACTCTGACCCCCTTTCCCCCACCAGGGAGGGGGGTTCAGGATGTGGGTCTTCCCGCTCAGCTGGGGCTCTGCCAACCCCATTTCCTCGACATTAAATGAGGGAGCTTGTGGCCCAGGGGTATGTGAAGGGTGAAGAACACATCCAGGGCCTTTTAGAGACACATGTCAGCTGCCAAAAACACACTGGGATTCTCAAGCCCCAGATTTCAGAGCACTGAGATTGCAAAGCTTTTAAGTAATTTTCTCCTACACATCCATCTTTTTCTGTTGGGAATTCAAACAGAGCCATTCTGTTCCTATTCTCAGTTTCAGTTTTGAACTGGTTTAAAATTTCTTCACAACTAGGCAGAATTTTGTTATTTCTTTTTTATGAACTGTGATTTTGTAAGAAAACTTGGTATTTCCTCCAGAATGAGTAACGTGCACATCGTTCAGGTCAGTGGCAGGACGATGGGACTGTCGGGAAGCCAGAGGAGATCTCAGGGGGCGTTTCGAGTGCATGAGGACTTGGGTGGGGGCAACTCAGTGGTCCATCAGGGCTGTAGGTCTGTCTGCTCCCAGATTCCACAGACTGGGGCAACGGCCGTGATGTCATTTAATCCTCCTACAGTCCCAGGCACAGCTACGATTTTACAAAAGGCAAGACCAGGGCATTGAGGGGACATGAAATGAGGTCAGAACCACACGGCTGGTATTTGTGGAGCTGGTGTAGTGCTGACCTCAGCACCCACCAGAGCACTTAGGTTTTCTCCCTCTGGGATTAGAATCTGGGAACCCCACCTCCTGTGCTCCTGAAAGGATTTGTTGAGCAGCAGGATATGCCCAGTGGTTTCTGTGGTGGGCTCCGGCAAGAAGTCAGGCCTGGGGAGGACTTGGTGGCCTCCAGCAGAATGTAAAAAACGAAACGAGGAGAGGCAAGTGTAGTTCGGAAGATTTGTGTGTGTGTCTGTGTGTGTCTGTCTGTGTGCCTGTGTCTCTGTGTGTGTTTGTATCTATGTCTGTGTGTGTGTCTGTGTGTCTCTATGTGTCTGTGTGTCTGTGTGTTTGTGTCTGTATGTGTGCCTGTGTCTCTGTGTGTGAGTGTATATCTGCTGTGTGTATGTGTCTGTGCGTTTGTGTGCATGTGTGTGTGCGTCTGTGTGTGTGTGTGTGTGCTCATGCCTGTGTGCAGAGGGCTCTGCTGAGGATCAGCTGGGACCTTGTCATGATCAGGCCCAGAGGCTTTCTGGAGGCAGAGGAGTAATCTTTATCAGTGGTTGCATCTTGTCTTCAGTTCAGATGAAAAACAAGGTCTAGGTCAGCCTCACCAACTTCTCCACGCAGGAAGTTTTGTCCTTTTCACCCCATTGCTCCACAGTGACCCTGTTCACTGTGCGTCTTCTTCAGCCCCCGCAGTCACCTCTAAGCTCTGGCCTCGGAAGCCGCCTGCTGCTGCCCCACCCCACCCAGCCAGGGGCCTCCTGGTCCCTCCCAAGGCTTCCTGGGACCCGCTCTTTGGTGGCTGCAGGTTGCGTCCACCCCCAGGGGCCTGCCATCCCCAGGGAGGCCACCATGTGGCTTGGGAGTAGACTCGCTCTGGGGTGGTGGGATTCAGCTCCCGGCTCTGTCCAGAGGAAGGCTGCAGGCTCTGCCGCCAGCCTGGGCATGAGGGCTGGCTTGGCCTCGTTTCTTCTGGGCATCACCAACCCCCAAGCCTTGCTTTCTGCATGCTTGTGGGCACCCATGGGCTTCCCAGGTGGCACTAGTGGTAAAGAGCCTGCCTGCCAATGCAGGAGATATAAGACACGCGGGTTCAATCCCTGGATCAGGAAGATCCTCTGGAGGAAGGCATGGCAACCCACTCTAGTATTCTTGCCTGGAGAATCCCACGGACAGAGGAGCTATCGGGCTACAGTCCATGGGGTCACAAAGAGTCGGACACGACTGAAGCAACTTAGCACCCAGGAGGACAAAGGTGGGAGTCTCCAAGGGTGTTGTCCTGGCATGGGGATGAAGGTGATTTCTGATGTCCCCTCTGGGCTCTGCCCCAGAAATCCGGCTTCTCCCTGAAGGTTTACACTATAACATAGAGCCCCTACCCAGTCTCATAGAGCTTAGAGTTCTATATGATGTTGAGTATATGAAAACTGAAGATACAGCCAAGTCATTCATTTGTCCTTCACTGACAGCCCATGAATGCAGTGGGTCCCACACTAGCCTCAAATGTGGAGGGCACCCCATGGTCCCCATATCAGCCCCGGGGTCTGCCTTGGCAAAGAACCACAGACTGAGGGGCTTGGTGGTGGTGGTTTGGTCGCTGAGTTGTGTCTGACTCTTTGCGACCCCAAGGGCTGCAGCCTGCCAAGCTCTTCCATCCATGTGATTCTCCAGGCAAGAATACTGGAATGAGTTGCCATTTCCTTCTCCAGGGAATCTTCCTGACCCAGGGGTTGAACCCGGGTCTCCTGCATCGCAGGAGGCCTCTTTACCACTGAGTCACCAGGGATTCCTGGGGGACTTAACAGTTGAGATTTATTTCCTCTCAGGCTGGAGGCCAGAAGTTCAAGATCAAGGTGTGGGCACGGTGGATTCCTCCTAAGTCTGGGATGGAGGGTCTGTCCTAGACACATGTCTCCTCAGCTTCCGGGGGCTTGGGTCTGCTTATGATTTGAGTGACCTTGGCCTGTAGGAGCATCACCCTGATCTCAGCCTTCATCTCCCATCTTATCTCCCTGTGTCAATTTCCCCTCTCATAAGGACGCTGGTCATGTTGCATTAGAGGCCACTCTGCTCCAGTATAAACTCATCTCAACCAGTTATGTCTGCAGAAACCGTACTTCCAATTAAGGTCACATTATAAGGTCCTGGGCCTTAGAACTTCAGTGTGTGAATTTGGGGTGGGACACACTTCAGCCTGGATGTGAAGAGCTGATGCATTGGAAAAGACCCTGATGCTGGGAAAGATTGAGGGCAGGAGGAGAAAGGGACGACAAAGGACAAGATGGCTAGATAGCTTCACTGAATCAACAGACATGAATCTGAGCAAACTCTGGGAGACAGTGAAGGACAGGGAAGTCTGCATGCTGCTGTCCATGGGGTCGCAAAGACTCGGACATGACTGAGCCACTGAACAACAGCCACCATCCTTCAGCCCATAATAACGGTCCCTGCTCCATGCGGCAGTAGAGGCTCCCTGGGCAGATAGAACACCCCAGGACCCCAGGTGAGCTGGTCCATGACATTGAGGCACGGGGCTGGTGGGAGCAGGTGCCACAGGGTCTCAAGAACCAAGTAATGATGCTGGCGAAGGCCATGGGCATCTGTGCCCAGGAGCCAAGCTCCAGGTGAAAGACATTCAGGGCCAGATAAGGCTACCTGGATGTTTCACTGCAGGCGCCGTACCCTCATCTCCTGCTGACGATAGCAAAAATCAGACTGCACTTTACTGTCTATGCACGTCTCACATGAGCTTGACCTGTGTGTTTATTTTCCATCTCATTCCAAAACGGGTGTCACTGCCAGTGTGCCCAGCACATGTTGGGCTGGTGTATTCATTGAGGGAAATGCTATGTATTCATGTTCCATGTGACAGCCCTTACTATGGAGATGAGAGGTGTGCACAGTCTCTCTGGCCCAGAGAGTCTGAGGACACGAAGCAGAGCCCAGGACATGAGCCCCAGATGCTTTGTTCCTGTGTATGCCTCCCTCCGGTGTAGAGTCAGCACCGCTAGGATAGGGAGCAAGGGTCAGGCTGGGAGGCACCTCCTGCCTTGCAGAGGAGGATTGCTCAGCGCAGGTGTCATGCTTTATCCCTTGAGTCTCCATGCCTGCATTGCCTTCTCAGATACAGGCCAGTGGGCAGATCCCCTGGGGTCTGCCCTGTGCAGGGGTTTTGCTTCACCTGCTCTTGCAGAAGCGGGGGACTTGCAGAGGACCCCTCAGATGATTTGATCCTGGCATTTTCTTCTCTTGTTTCTCCATCCTCCTCCCTCCCTCGTAGAAAAAGGCCTCTCTCTGCTGGGCTTCCGGCTGTGCAACTACAGTGTGATCCGGAGCGTGCAGAGCGTGGAGGCTGTGCAGATGTCCCGCCTGACCCGCGTTCCCTGCGGCGGCTGGATCCCCTGGCGGCGCTGCCCCAAGACCATCTACCAGACCCGGTACCTGGCGGTGGAGGTTCCGGAGCCCAGGAATGTGACCGACTGCTGCGAGGGCTATGAGCAGCTGGGCCTCTACTGTGTTCTGCGTGAGTCCTGTCTGATCTTGGGATAGCCACTGTTCACGCCCTTAGCCCCGAACTGACTAGCTCCTTCTGGAACGCTGCTTCTCAGCCTCCCGTGTGCACCTGGGTCATTCAGAGGGCTGGCCCAAGCACAGGGCACTGGCCTCAGCCCAAGGTTTCATATCCAGTGGGTCGGGCGTGGAGTACACGTTCTCACGGGTACTGATGCTGCTGGCATGAGGCCCCACCTTGAGAACCTGTTATGGGTGTTGGCTGTCAGACATGGCTGCATATTAAAGTCCCCAGAGCTTTAAAAATGCCGATGGCTGGGTCCCTTCTCAGAGACTGATGGATTCCATCTGGGGCAGAGCTTGGGCACGGAGATCTTTTTTTTTTAAGGCTCCTCCAGCAATTCTGGGGCTTCCCCGGTGGCACTAATGGTAAACAATCCACCTGCCAATGCAGGAGACATAGGGTTTGATCCCTGGGTCGGGAAGATCCCCTGGAGGAGGAAACGGCCACTCCAGTATCCTTGCCTGGAGAATCCCAAGGACAGAGGAGCCTGGTAGGCTACAGTCAGTGAGGTCACACAGAGTCAGACGTGACTTAGCGCTTAACAGGCACAAATGTGCACCAGGAATTCTAGCTGGCAGCTAAGTTTGAGAACCAGCATTTGTATCTCCTCTATATTGGCAGCCAGTTTTTCATTCTAAAGACTGTGAAATCCTTATCTAACTCCAATCTGTAAGCGATGGAAAGGGGCCCCTAGGGGCCCCTAACTGTCCAGAGGCCTCCAGGCCCTCTTATCCTTTCTGTGTGACTTAAAGATGCTTGGGGTGGTGGCCAGCACTGGTGTGGCTGGTCCAGGCCGTGTCTGAGATTGAGGGGACCAGGCTGTGTGGGGGTTTGGGGCTCAGCCTCTTGACCCAAAGGGAACTTCCCAGACTTCTTCCAGGGCGAGGGTGCAGGCGGGTGCATGTGTGAATGTGGGGGAGGTGTGATCGTTACTTTGAGTCAGTTCCAGAGCTAAGATGAGTTTCTGAGCAGTCAGGAGGTCGCCCTGTCCCCACACCCGTGGTGGAGGGGAAGCGAGAAGGGTGGGGCTCCGTGGGAGGCCATGGGGCACCCTGAGATGCAAGGGCCACCACCTCCAAAAGCAGAAAGCGCCAGTTTGGGAGGGTGCAGGGAGGTCCCACATACGCCAACGCCGGGGCTGGAGGCCAGGACAGGCAGCAGGCTAGGTGTGGACCCTGCACCCTCAACCCCGGGGGCTATAAGATGTAGAGTCGGGGATCAGTCAGATCCTGCGGATGGTTGCGTGGGTGGCACACAGAGTCTGTCTGAGCTTCCCTCCCCTCAGGCCCCCGAAGCTCTCAGAGGTCAGGAGAGCTATGTGCACTGACCCCACTCAGAGGCCAGACTCAGAGATGTCCGGACAGCTCAGAGTGAGCAGGTCCGAGGAGCGTACCTCTCCCTGGAGCTTTGATGACACCACGATTACCAACGCCACCACCAGTAAAAGCCAGGAAGGGCCAGGGGCGTCAGGTCTGGGGCTGGGCGGCTGCTGTGTGTTCATGCTGGTTCCCTAAAGGGAAATTTGTGGGCACTGGGGGGGCTGTCCCTTGGTGCTGGGTCCGAGGAGTCTCTCCCTGCGCTGACTGTGGGCCTCTCTCCACTCTCCCTGTTTCTAAGGGCCACGTGTACAAAGGGTGGTTCCCCCGCCCTGGGAGCACCCTATTCCTGGGGGCGGGGTTGCCATGCTGGGGAGGCTTTGGATGGGGCTCATGGCACTTAGCTTGGCGCATCAGATTCTGGTTGATGGAGGGGCCACCCTGCCCCGCCCACCTTCACCTGTGGAGGCCACACTTCCCACTTGCTGGCTGTCATGGGGCTGGTGAGGTCACAAGTCCAGAGGGCCGGAAGCATCCTTGGCCCCACCCAGCCCCAGCAGTCACTTTTCTCTGCCTTCTGCTGTCCTGCAATTCTGACAAGCGAATTCTCCCGGAGAGAAGGCAGGGAGGAACCTGCCGCTCATGTTTCTTCCCAGCAGACCAGCCTCTTGGGGACTCAGCCCCACTTTTAAAGTGATAGTGCTTTTAAATAGAAACCCACCAGGCAGGAGAGGCCCAGAACGTTCTAGCTAAGAGTCCCGTGGGAAGATCTGCTCTGGGAACTGCAGGTCGTGGGGTGGCTGGTTTTTGAGGGTGGGGAGCGGGTGGAGGCGCTGGGAGTGACGGAAGGAGCAGTCACCCAGAAGGTCCCCCTAGGCCCCACAAAGGGGGCTGAGATGGGGTGGGGGGTCCGCAGTCCCCCCGGACCTTAGAAGGGTCACTCCAGAAGCAGCAGGAAGAGGAGCCAGTCAGGATCCCCAAAGGATGGAGAAGAGAGAGGAAAAGGGGGCTTGATTGCGGACATCCTATAACGTTCAGTGGAGATTCCTGGTCACCACTGGACAAGAGCTGATGGGGACACAGACCAGGGAAGGCAGGTGCCTTGACCAAGATGGGGCAGACTCGGGCGTGAGTCTCCCTGACCCCCGTCAGGTTCAGTGTGTGGTGTTGGGCCCAGAGCCCACTGGGAAAGTCCTGGTTCGGTGTCTGGACCCCGCTGGGCAATGCGGCTGCTGAGGGGGCTGGTGTGTGACGGCAGAGCTAGGGCAGGGACCGGCAGCGCTCATTCTCTATGGCTTGTGAGGTCCCCGGCGAGCATCTGATTCCCCCCACCTCCAAGCTCGGGGGCACCATGTGGGCAGCTGGAAAGTACCGGTCGGAAGAGTTTACGCCATGGGTACCGGCAGCTCAATTCTCTCCACGCCTGCCTGGCTTTTCTGACCAAAGCCTGAATGTTGGACCAAAGTTGGTTCCATGATGCCTCCTGACACCCTGGCTCTTTGGAACCGGAAGTGAGAAGTCTCTGGAAGTGATGCACGGAGACCTGTGCCTGGGGCTGACCGTCAGAGAACCCGGCAGAGGCCAGACCCTGGACGTGGTGGCCACAGGAGGAGCCGGGTGTCTGGGAAAGGAGGAGGGCAGAAAGCAGCTCACCTGGGTGTGGGGCTTCTCACATCTCAGCAACCTCAGCTCAGAGGTCTCATCCTCAGCAGCACCAAAACCTCAGCCTTGCTCTCTTCTTTCTCCTCCCACTCAACAGCCAAGGACCTAAAAAAGGGAAGAGCATTATGAGAACGCGTGGCATGTTTTTCAGTCTAGATGACCTTTTCAATTTTTTTAAGTCCCACATTTTGAAAGCAATGATAAGCCATACATGGTTTTATTTAAATGTCTTCTTAAAATACAAAAAAAGAATACACAAGCCATGGAGAAAATTTGGAAACAAAGAAGTGGAAAAAAAAAATGGGAAATGGCCCATAATCACCCCCCTCCTTGCCCCACAAGAATAACCACTGTTAACATTTTCTTCTAGTTTCCTTCAGGGCAGACGTTTTACAAAAGCATGGTCACCCTGTTGAAGACATTTTGTTGTACGCTTTCACCCCTTGGCAATTTATCTGGAACATCTTCTGTGTCAATGGATCGCATTCTCCAGCATGATTTAATGCCCACAAGGCATTACCTCATAGGGATGGATCAGCACTAAGCAATCTCCTACCGCTTAACATCTCGTAGTTTCCAAGCTTTTTTTTTTCATTATAAATAATGCTGCAATGGGTAACGTATGGTGCAAACCCGGCTGCACACAAGTTGGACTATTGACCCAGGATGGATTCCTCAGAGGAGGACCGAACATCCCAGTGGACGCTCAATACCTGCAGTTCCTGCTTGGCTGGTCTCCTTCACACGACACGCCTAGGACCCCGCTGGACTGGGAGCCTACCCCAAACTTCCCATCTCCTGGGCTGATGGCCAGGGTCCCTTTGAGGAAAGAGGATTCTGAGGAGGAGTATAATCTGATTATTCCAGAGTGGATCAGACTCCCTGGCCCTGGAGAGTCCTCAGGGCGGTGGCTCAGATAGAAAGCTCTGCCTTATCTCATTGAACTGTGACTAACGTGGGATGGCCAGGTATTGGGCAGTCCAGAGGCATTGTTTGTGTTGGGTTAGGGAAGGAGAAGCAGATTTTTAACTTTCTACCAAGCTGGAACTGTTGACTGTTCTCTTGGGCTCTCCGTAGGCTGGCCAGCCCTGAGGGACAGAGAGAAAGTGCCAGAAGCCTTCAAATTAAGCCAGACTGTAACTTAAAAGCACTTCTATTGTGATCAAGCAACCATTCTGGGAAGTCAATTTTTCTTCGTGTCCTATAGTTTCCTTTCATTCAGATAAACCTCTTGTTGTTCAGTCGCTCAGTCGTGTCCAGCTCTTTGCAATCCCATGGGCTGCAGCACCCCAGGCTTCCCTGTCCATCACCAACTCCCGGACCTTGCTCAAACTCGTGTCCATTGAGTCAACGATGCCATCCAACCATCTCAACCTCTGTCGTCCCCTTCGCTTCCTGCCTTTGATCTTTCCCAGCATCAGGCTCTTTTCCAATGAGTCGGCTGTTCACGTCAGGTGGCCTAAGTATTGGAGCTTCAGCTTCAGCATCAGACCTTCCAATGAATATTCGGGGTTGATTTCCTTTAGGATTGACTGCTTTGATCTCCTTGCTGTCCAAGGGACTGTCAAGAGTCTTCTTTAGCACCACAGTTCAAAAGCTTCAATTCTTCGGTGCTCATCCTTTTTGGTTGAGAATAATTTTAGATTTCCAGACAAAGATTTGTCAAGACAGTAAAGAAAGTCCCCCGCCTCCTCTCCCAGAGTCCCTAATGTTAGTTCTGACATTTCCAGGGTGCATGTACCAGTAAGTACCAACCCGGGTGCCTTGCTCTCAGCTCTACTCCATGCTTTATTTGGATTTCCATTCCCCACCCCCCCGCCCCAAGATCACTTTTCTGTCCCAGGGCCCAGGTTATTAATACATTCAGATTCATGTATCAAATATCTTCAGTGGTGAGGTTGCTGGTTTTTATGATGGGCGAGAAAGTACGGAGCTCCGGATTCCTGGTTGGTGGCCCTCCAGGGATTCCCGCATTTCCATCCCAGCCCCGCCTCTTGGGCTGCCCTGCACGTCTGTTCTTCATGCCCCCAAAACCTTCCCTGTGTGGCCGCTTCTCCAGGACTTCAGACGTCGAATTAGCCACTGAGACAATTAGGAAGTGAGGAAGGAGCGAAGGGCAGCGTGGAGAGGAGAACACTCCTGAAAGTGACCGCCAAGCCTGGACTCAGCTTCCACAAGGAGAGAGCTAATGGGGACCCTCTCTGCATGTGTTTCAGCAGCTAAATCTTCTTGGGTGATGCAGCCACCCTGGTGATGTGTTCCCAGCAGGAGGGGCCACTCCCTCTTTTCTGTCTGTGGAGCACCCTGCAGAGAGCCCAGGGGACCCCGAAGGACCACCGTCAGTACTCAGCACTTCCCTTCCACCGGGCGAGCCCACAAGTCCCCCGAGGGACGGGTCCTCCCCAGCTCTGTAGGCTTCTTTCCAGAGTGTGGTTGTCACGCCTCCTCTGACTTTCCAGGGGTTTGAGGGGCCTGGAGCTGTGCTTCTGAATGTCGTGTGGGACACAGAGCCTTACGTGGATCTGGGCGGGAGCCGAATGGGTTTGAGTGACACTCATGCTGGCATGGAGCACTTATCCTTGGGTGGGTAGCCAGACCTCATGCAGGCCCTTTCTCAGATGCTGGTGCTGGGGTCTCACCTTCCTGGTGCTTTTCTCCCTGCTGCTCTTAGCCCCCTGGAGCTCAGGGCTGTGAAGCCTTTGGTGTCCTGTGCTGCCCTCAGCTCCATCCACTGCTAGGCTTGCACAGACCCACAGGTTCTCCTGGGGGTCAGCCCTGCTGCCCCCGATGCCTGGATACTGAGTGTCCTGTAGCGTTGGCTCACCCCTGGCCACCTTCCTCCAGAGCAGCATACCCGGCTTCTCGCAGGTTCCCGCTCTGCCCATCCTCTGTGCTTTTCTGTCCCTGAATATGGGCACCCTGGCTCCTGGCTAGATCCCCTAGGAGCCTGCAGATTCTTAGATAGTTCCTGCCTTTCTTAGATTGCTAAAAGCCCTTTTTCTTTAAATGCCCACTCATGACTCCCCCAGGCCCCTGGCTAAGGGTCAGGGCACTGGTTTCCCCGAGTCTCACATGGTGGCTTCAATCACATCTGCCCGCACGCCCTGCCCCCCCACATCATTTTCACTTCCTGCGGGCTCTTGCCTACGCATCCGCATCGTCTGCCCGGAGCTGTATCACTCCACGCAGAGCACGTTGTGAGTGGTGGCCCTGGAGACGTGCAGCCCACAGCCCTGCTGCCTGACCTCAGTGGACCTCCCGGGAATTGACCAGGGGAGGGGACAGTCCACGCTGCCCACATTTCCATGGGCAGGTCCTGGAGGCTTGCCAAGCTTCCCATCTGCACAGCCAAACCCTGGCTGTGCCCGAGCCCGTTCTTCCTATAGCTTTCTGACCCAGTCCACCTGCTCACCCACTATGCCATCACTAGGCCCACTCCTCATTCTTGCCTTTACCCCTCACTCTGCACACTGCTGCCCCCTGCCCAGGCACAAAGGCTGATGGCTTGCAGGCTCCTATAGACCCCATCTCATGTTATTCTGTGTCCCCATCTTCCAGGACCCTCAGGTGGCTCTCGGGGACCGGAGCTGCCGCACACCATATGTAGAGCCCCCAGTACCTGCAGTTTGACAAACCACCTTTCCACCCCTCGGCCAACGCCATGAAATCATCCACATTCTCTGCTCCTTCCCTCTCCTATCCTGCTTCGCTGACCTCCCCAAGGGCAGTCTGACATGCTCGTCTGAGCTGTGTCCTGCTTGCCGGGGAGGCAGGGGCCTATCTGAGAGCCCATTGCGATGGTCCAGGTGAGAGATGGTGCAGTCTGGACCAGGGTGATGGGTGCAGGCAGCGGGAAGCCTCCGATGCTGGAGCCCTGTAGACTCTTCTCTCCAGTTCAGTCTTCTCTGCCCACCTGCTCCCGGACCCTGCCTTCCTCCCCGCAGTGTTCATCTGCTCGAACTCCCATAGTTCCGTTTGTACACTGGCCCCCATCCGCTGGACTCCAAGTACCCTGAAGGCAGAGACTTTGCCTCTGGCCTTCTCCTGGGTCCTGGACACCTTGTCCTGAGCCTGGCACATAGTAGGTGCTCCATAAATACTGGATGAGTGAGCTGTTAAGATGCAAAGCAGCAAGGGGGCCTCTCAGGGGGTGGTGGGGGCCCCCTGTACATGGACTCCTAAGGCCAAGAGAAAGAGGATACCCAGGCCCCCAGCCAAAGTTGCCCTCCTCCCAGAAAAGTTGGTCAGGATATATTAGAGTCAGAGCAAACGGTCTTAATGGCTGCTCTGCAGGGTGTGGCGAGGCCCTTGAGCGGGTTGCTCTGCGTGGCTCGGAGCTGCAGACAGATCCCTCTGCCCAGAGGCATCCGGATGTAGCACCACGTGTCCCATTGGGGATTCTAGAGTCAACACCACTCATCACTCATCACCTCATCACCTGTCCCCCCAGCCCTGAACCAGTCTCAGGAGTTTGCCTCCAGACCTGGGAGCTGCCCGGTGATGGGGCTGGAAGCGTCCGCCTTGCTGTGCACCCTGGATGCTGACTGTCCTGGTCTTCAGAAGTGCTGCCCCTCATCAGGGGGCCACTGCTGCTCAGCCCCTGCAGCCCCAGGTAGGGCAGGGGCCTGATCTGGGAGGAGCGGGGGTGGGTTTCTGGAAGCAGCAGCCTGGGTTTTACAGGGAGCCTACAGCCTGTGTCTGGCCTGTTTCACTCATCAATATCCGGCCACTGACCCCTCAGGGGGACGTGTGCTCACAGATGCCCTGAGTGGGGAAGATGTTCCCGGAAGAGCAGGGGCCCCAGTTTCCCCAGACTGATAGGGGGAGCCCTTGGGGCTCCGATGAGTCTTCTGGGAGCTGAGCTGTGTCAGAGCTGGGTGGTGTCGGGCTGTCAGCCGGTGCAGCCCCGTGGGGACCCCCCTGTCTGGCAGGTCCGTGGCCTGGTTCTCAGTGTGGGACCCTAGGAGAAGGCATTCGTCAAGGTTCAGAGCTAGGGAAACACATAAAATTGTATTCGTTTTATATAGGCTTCCCAGGTGGCACTAGGAGGTAAAGAATCTGCCAGCCAATGCAGGAGCCACAGGAGACTCGGGTTCAATCCCTGGTTTGGGAAGATCTGCTGGAGAAGGAAATGGGAACCCACTCTAGTATTCTTGTTTGGGAAATCCCATGAACAGAGGAGCCTGGTGGGCTATGGTCCATGGAAAGAGTTGGAAAAACTGAGCACACACACATCATATTATATATGGTGCAATATATATTGTAATTCATTATTTATTGGTATAACACATAACTTAGCATAGTATAAAGTAATAGTATATATAATTTACTGTATTATATTACAGGGTTCCCTGGTAGCTCAGCTGGTAAAAAGAAATCTGGCTGTAATGCAAGAGATCACAGTTTGATGCCTGGGTTGGGAAGATCCACTGGAGAAGGGATAGGCTACCCACTCCAGTATTCTTGGGCTTCCCTGGTGGCCCAGCTGGTAAAAAATCTGCCCGCAATGCGGGAGACCTGTGTTCAATTCCTGGGTTGGGAAGATCCCCTGGAGACAGGAACAGCTACCCACACCAGTATTCTGGCCTGGAGAATTCCATGGACTGTATAGGCCAGGAGGTATTATATTATATATGTATGCATTATAGTTTATATACTATAAATAATATATACAGTATTTTCTAGTATCGAAGTGAAGTTAAACTGTTAGTCTCTCAGTTGTGTCTAACTCTTTGCGATCCCATGGATGGTAATCTGCTGGGTTCCCTAGTCAATGGGATTGTCCAGGCAAGAACACGGAAGGGGTTGCCATTCCCTTCTCCCGAGGATCTTCCTGACCAAGGATGGAAAGCAGGTCTCCTGCATTGCAGGCAGATACTTTACCGCCTGAGCTACCAGGGAAGCCCATCTAGTATACATTGTATGCAATAATACACTATATAGTATACCTAGGATTATCTGTAGTATGAGAGGAGCCGGGAGAGGAGGTGGGGGAGTGTGTCACACGGCCCCAGTGACCTCTGGTGGCCCCACTCTGTCCTGGGCCCGTGGCTCACCCACATTCCTTTGCACAGCTCCAGAGAGCAAGCCGGAGGGCTGCTGGTACAATGTGACAGTTGTGGTGAAGATGGACTTCAAGGAGCTCCGGCAGGTGGACCCGAGACTTCTGGATCACATGAGGCTCCTGCACTCCATGGTAGGTTGTGGGGGAGGAAGGGGCTCCATGAGTAACCCCAAGTGATTGCCTCTGAGCCAAAAGTGAGATCTTCCTTAAAAATGGCTTGAAAGAGGTATGATTTTCATGCAGCAAAATGCACTCTTGCAAGCATGCCGTTTGGCGTGTTTTGAGGTACCCAGTATACAAGCCCCGCATCCTCATGGCATAGAGCAGGGAACTCCTCCTCTCTCCAGGGTCTGTTGCTTAAGCACAAGCGTGCTGGGTGCAGCCGGCCCAGGCCCTGGAGCTGTGCCTTTGAGTACCTCCCTTAGGGATCCCGAGTTCTGGCTCCCGATTGAGGGAGCATCTCAGAAGTTTGGAAGGTGCTGGAGGGGGCCTCTAGGTAGGGCTCCACCCCCTCAGCACCATCCACAATTGGGGCTGGACCGGTCTTTGCTGTGGGTCTGCCTGTCCCATAGGATTTTGCAGCAGGCCTGGCTCTAAGCACAAAATGTGCCCAGCTGTGACAACCAAAACTGTCTCTAGGCGAAGCCACAGGTCCCCTGAGGGGTGACACCAGCCCCCTGGGGAGCCCCAGCCTAGACACAGCTCAAACTTTCTGATGCCTCAGCAACGCCTCCAACCAGCAGGATATCTTCACCTGCTGGGTGTCCCCCGCGCCGCCACCCAGGTCCTAGGAATCCAGTTGGCAGGGGCAGGCACTGCCCGTCACCCACTGTGAGGTGCCTGCCCTATATGATGGTCTGACCTCAGGCCCAGCTTCCCAGGCGAATGACCCACACAATCCCCCACATGCGCCGAAGGGCCCTGCACCTGGGGAGTTGCTCGGCCATTGCCTCTTGAAATGCTTAATGATTTCTGAACAAGGGGCTGCCCGTTTTCCTTGTGCACTGGGCGTGGCTGGTCCCGCCTGACCATCAGGCCCCACAGATGTGTCCCATGTGCCATGACATCAGAGCCAGAGTTGGCTAGGGAGAACCCCTAGCCACTCCCTCTCATTGCTCTGGGCTGTCCAGTAACTGGTTTGAGAGGTACTCTCAGTCATCACCTTGACCCAGAAGTGTCCTTGACTGCCCCCACTGGAAGAGATTTCTGTCTCTCCTTAGCTTGTTGCAGAGTTTGGGATGCACAGTAGGCCAGTAAGAACATGGCCAGTCTGCAGCCAGACTGCTTGGATTCAAATCTCAGCACTGTCACTCATCAACTGTGTGACCTTGGGCAAGTTACTTAACCTCTCTGTGCCTTAGATTCTGTTAAACAGAAATCATCATAATCCTACCTGAGACAGCAGCTGTGAGGTTTAGACAGTCCATGTAAAGAGCTTAAGATGGTGCTGATCTGGGTAGGTTCTGAGCTGCTGTGGTTGCTGGTTTTTGAATGTCGGTGTCTCCTGTCACCCTTTAACTCTTCATGTGTATAGGGTTTTTTCCTCCCTGCCAGAGGAGCCTGTCCACATGGGCTCCTGACTATAGCAAATGCTAGGCACTCTGACTAAGGGCTTTGAAAAGAGGCCAGTGTTGGCTTTCTGCTCTGCCAACCCCAGTGAAGGGTTTCAAGCCTGCTGAGGAGGGTACAGGCTTTGGTGCCCCAAAACACCTTCTGGTTCCCTGGGGAGACTCGGGAGCTTCTTGGCAAAGCCCGCTTCAGTGAGGCTCTTCTGCCTGGTGGTCATGCTGCTTTGCCTGGCTTCCCAAGGCAAATAATACCTTGAGATGTCAAGATACTAGACTGGAACAAAAGGAAGTCAAGTGGAATGAGAAAAGGGATCATTAAACTTCAGAAAATATCAGACATGACTTGACACCTAATTCCAGACCTGCTTCTCTGTTGTCAGCTGCAAGGGGTTGGGGGGGTGGTCCCATGCTGACCTGTGTCTCTTTTTGGGGCTACGGTGGCAGAGCTCACAGGCGGGGTACACATCAGATCTCTCCTTGGCTTCCCCCCGTGTCCTCACACCATTTCCTTCTGCCAGTGTCTGTCTGTGTCCAAATTCCTTGGTGGAAGGACACTAGTCATGTTGGAGCGAGGCCCACCCTAATGAGCTCATCTCAATAATTAATCTGCAGCAGCCTTGCCTCCAAATAAGGTCACAGTCTGAGGTGCTGGGGGGCTAGAACTCCAATGTGGAGATTGTTTTTGGTTGGAGCGGGGGTCACGATTCAGCCACAAAGTATTTATAATCTGGTTTGCAGGACTTTTATTGGGATGAAGGCAGAAGTAAAAATATTGTAGAGATTTTTCTTTTTTGTGCAGGAGAATGGTGCATGTGTGTGCGTGCTCCATGTGTGTGTGTACAGCTTATAACATCTCTGGACCTCCATCCTCTCCCAGTCTACCTGATGGGGTACCCTTCTACCGCGTGATGCTCTGACCCTGGTTTCACAGGTCACCAGTGCTCTACAGCCTCTGGACACCACTGTCCACCACCTGCACTCAGCCGGGAGGGACACCTCGACCACAGTGTCCTGGCTGCTGCTGGGCCTGCCAAGGCCGGTGCCCATGGCCCATGTCTCCGCAGTGCTGGACGGCGTGGTGAAGCGCATCTATGAAGTGATTGATGTCCAAGTGCAAGGTGGGGCTTCCCTCAGTGGTCCCCTTGGGGTCAGGGGCCGCAGGAGTGCTGGGAGGATCATCCAGCTGGGGGGTAGGGCGGACTCACCTCTGGCTCACCCCAGCTCGAAGTTTAAACTCTAGATGCCGAAGCCAAGATTTTGAGAACTGGTTCTGTACCAGCACCGCCTTCCTCTCCCCTCACCCCACCTTGTCCACCTCTCACGATGGGTTTCTCCCTCCATCCAGGTGGGACTGGAGGCTGAGTCCCAGAACAGCCCACAAGTAACCCGCGTCATCTGTTCGTGGGGTCCCAGATTGCCCTTTAGTCTCTTTCCCACCATGGCCAAGGACATCCTTGTATCTAAAAGGCTCTTTTTTCCCAAGGACATCCTTGTATCTAGAAAGATTTTTTTTGGCCATGCCACACGACATGTGGGATCTTAGTTCCCTGACCAGGGATTGAACCTGAGTTCCCTGCATTGGAAGGCAGATTCTTAACCACTGGACCATCAGGGAAGTCCCCAAAGAGTCTTGAACCAGAATTTACACAGAGCTGAATTTGGTGAAGCACATTGATGTGTTTCTGGAAGAAATTATCTGATATTTGTGTGTGTGTGTGTGTGTGTTTTTCTATGTCAGAGGTCAGCAAACTTTCTGAAAAAGGTCAGATAGTAAATTTTGTTTGGCTGTGGGCCTCATGGGCTGTTTCAGCTGCTTAGCTTTGCCACGTGGCGTGAAAGTAGCTGTGACCAGTCTGTGAGCAGACGGGTGGACTTCAGTAGAAGGTTCTTTCGAGCTACAGGAGGCAGCTGAAGATTGCAGTGTCCCTGGGAGGGTGGCTGCTCTTGTGAGACAGCTCATTCCAGGACGCTGGAGGTCACACACCAAGATGCCAGAGTCTGCAGCCTGGGGAAAGCTGTTTTGCTGTTGTTTAGTCACTAAGTAGTGTCTGACTCTTTGAGGGCCCGTGGACTATAGCCCACCAGACTCCTCTGTCCATGGGATTTCCCAGGCAAGAATCCTGGAGTGGCTTGCCATTTCCTTCTCCAAGGCGTCTTCCTGATCCAGGGATGGAACCCACATCTACATTGGCAGGTGGATTCTTTACCACTGAGCCACCGGGGAAGCCTGGGGAAAGCTCTAATGATGGCATTTAATTATCTTCAAATTCCACAACTATTATTGAAAACCAGATTGAGCAGTACCCATTAGCCAAGCACTCGTCTTGTCTGTTCTGACAGGTTTCTATTGGGGGAGCCCTGAGAACTCTCCTGTAGGTGAACAAGGAGGGATTGTGTCTCAATCACTTGCATCTCAGGGGCAGGGCATCGGAGAGCATCCATTATGGGTGCAGATTGAATTGGGTGGTTTGGGAGAAGAAGGGGTGAGGATGTGGGATTTGTTCTAGCTTGGATGCTGTCCCAAAGCAGAGGCAATTCTGTGACTGGTATCTCAACAAATCTTACCCACAGGAAGGGGCAGCCAGCATGAAGATGTGCTAGGGTTGGTAAAGAGTGGATAGCCCCGACAAAACCCACTGAAAAAATAAATAAATTAATTAAAAAAAAAAAAAGAATGGATAGCCCCTCACTGTGGCCAAGAGAGGGGGTTGGTACTTGGCGGGCGGTGCCGGTCTTCTTCTGTATGGCTTAGATAAGTGGTCTTGCCTTGTGTCACTCTGTCCTGGCCATGGAGAAGCCTGGTTGCCTGTTCTGAGCTGTGCTCCCACCAGATGGGGAGGGCCAGGCCCCTTCTGCACGGCAGGGGCTGCTGAGCCCTCTTTCCCCGTCCACACACTGCTGCCCACAGGGCTGATGCGTGGGGAGGATGCCCGGACCCCACGAGTTCAGGCTCAACACAGCCCCAGAGTGATTTGCTCAGGCCACAGCTGTGCCCTGAGCTGCGGGCTGGCTGCTCCGGTGGAGGAGGCTGTGGCCGATGGGGCCTCTAAGTCAGAGCGTTAAGAGGGCCCCCAAGACCGCAGCGCCATCCACTTCCTCAGCTCGTGTGACACATCTTGAGGTTGATGGGGATGGCCCCGACGAGCGTCCTCACCTGTTCTCCTTCTCCGCAGATGTGAACGAGTGTTCCTATGGTGAACTCAACACCTGCTCGGGGAGGGAACTGTGTCTGAACGTGGAGGGCTCGCACCAGTGTGTGGGTTACCTGAAGTCACCCGGCTCGTCTCCCCCGGAGCTGGACGGCACGTGTGCAGGTGAGCAACTGGGCTCTCCGGGTGGGGAAGGAGGGCCTCAAGGAATCTTGCAGGCCGGACGGTCCTCTGACCGCAAGACCCTCTCTTCTGGCAAAGAGGGAAAGACTGGCTTATAGAAGAGAAGCCTCACTTAGTTCTTTTGAGCGTTCTTGACCTCATAGCTGGATATTCTTTTCTTTTTTTTAATTGTAGTGTAGTTGATTTAGCATGTTGTGTTAGTTTCAGGTATATAGCAAAGTGATTCAGTTATATATATGTGTGTGTGCTTTATATATTTATATGTATATGTATATATGTATAAATATGTATTTATTATATTCATTATATAATATTCACATTATGTATTATATTGTATATTATATTATTATAATATAATATTATTATATTAAAATTATATGACAATATTATATAATATTATATTATATTTAATATATTATATTATTTAATATATTTATTATAATTATTTATTATATGTATATGAAACTATAAATATGTATTTATATCATATATTTATATGATTTTTCAGATTTTTTTGCCTTATAGGTATTACAAAATATTGAGTAGAGTTCCCTGTGAAAGAGTGGGCTATTCTTATCCTCTCCGAGTTGACAAATGTTTGTTTATGTGCCATTCACCATGCTAGATGCTGGTAAACATTTATGAGTATGGTGTGACAGATATATGAATAGGTCATAATCTTTGCTCTCGGGGAACTCGGTAGAGAATGTGCCAGATGCTCTCCAGGCTGGTATGTAAACAAGATGCCTGTATAATTTATTGTTTAAACGGGGACTCTTTAGGAGTGAAGGTGGCATGATTACTACTTACACTGGGTCCCCAGGAATAACCTGGACTGTCCATGGGTTGGTATGGTCAACTCCACACCAGTTTAAACTGGTTAAAAAAGCAGTTGAAAGCAACCAACTAGATGGTAAATGAAAGTGCCGAGCGCTGGTGGACACACCTGAAAGGAAGTCCTAGCTCTGTGCGGGTCTGGTCATGGGGTCATCTGCGGAAGCCAGGTGTGAACAAGCTACTGGTGTGTGTGTCTGGGTCCTGTAAGAAATCATTGTATTTCGCAAAGAGCTGGAATCTAGGTGGTGAAAGGCAGTGAGGAGAGGTGGATTCAAGGAACATTTTAGAGACTGAAGCTTTGGGACTTACTGATTAATGAGATGCAGAAGAGGAAGAGAGGAACAAGGCAGCGTGTCCTGGGGTAACCATGAGTGGATGGCAAATGAACTAGCAAGACTAGGGTTATTATAATCATGTTTGACAATAACAGTTTAAACTGAGATGGAGATGAAAGCAAGTGGAGATGCCAGGTGCTGACTGTGTTGGATCCTTGGGGCTGGAGATCAGAGCGGGGCCTGGGACGAAGTAAACCTGGGTCGTCCACGTGCAAGTGGCATTTGAACTCTGGGCTGGTTGGGAGAAGGGAAGGAACCCTGTATTTAATCATCTTCCCAGGTGGCTCAGTGGTAAAGAACATGCCTGCTAATACAGGAGACATGGGTTTGATCCCTGGGTTGGGAAGATCCCCTGGAGAAGGAAACGGCAACCTACTCTAGTATTCTTGCCTGGAAAATCCCATGGACAGAGGAGCCCTGCCATCTACAGTCCATGGGGTTGCAAAGAGTCAAACGCGACTGAGCGACTAAACGACTCCAGGAGCAGGGGCTTGCTGAAGTGAAGTGAGGTGGAAGGAAAAGCAGGAAAGATGATACCCAGAAGTCAAGAATGGGTGATGCTTTACAGACATTTACCAAGAAAGGGCTCAGAGAGATCAAGCAGGATCTGGAGACGATGTGGGCTTCCAGTTCAGTTCAGTTGCTCAGTTGTATCCGACTCTTTGCACTTCCAGGAGGGTCTTATTTAAAGGTGGTGATGCCAAAACATATCTGTGTGCAGTGGGAGAGACACACTCATTCTCACAGCTTCAAATGGTGGGTTGGAGATGAACAGGTAGAGGGTTCAGCTTGCACCGACAGGGCACTGATGGTCAGGGGCACATCCATTCACTTACCGGATACATTTTAAAGAGCACCTATTACATGCCAGTCACTAACTGCTCTAGTTGGGATTCTTCAGGGTCCGAGATTCCCTTGCTCCCTGGGAACTCATATTTCAGTGGGGAAGATGACAAAGATGTGGACAAATATGATATGAATTATGGTGCAGCAGTTCTGCTATGGAGGAAAATGGTGTAGGAAAGAGATGGGGCAGGTGCGCTGTCTCAGGTGGAGTGGCTGGGGTGGCCCCTGGGGTGGGGTGACCTTTGTGAGTGTGAGGGAGTCACGAGACTGACAAGGGACAAGAAGGAGGTGGTGGGCTGAGCCGTGATCCCCAAATGACTGCTTCCTACCCCAGTACCTGTGAGTAGGATATCTCACACCACAGAGGGGCTCTGCAGGTGGGATTAGGCTGAGAACCTTGACACCGAGGTGACCTGGATAATCTGGGTGGGTCCAATGTCATCACAGACTCCCCAGGATGGAGAGGCTGAGGGTCTGAGCCAGAGAGAGCAGATATGATGAGGCAGGCAGAGAGGGGAGAAGAGCTGCCTCGCTGGCTTTGGAGGTGGGACGGGACCACCAGCCTCAGGGTGTGCGACCCTCCAGGGACTAGAGCAGAACGAGATGGTTTTCCCTGGAGCCTCCAGAAGGATTGCAGCCACACCTCGATGTTAGGCTTCTGGTCTCCAGGGCTGTGAGAGCACATTTCTCTTGTCTTCAGCCACTAAATTAAAAGTTCTTTATAGCATAGACTTTACTTTCACCACCAGACACACCCACAACCTGTCATTGTTTCCACTTTGGTCCACCCCTTCACTCTTTCTGGGGCCATTTCTCTGTTCTTCCCCAGTAGCTTATTGGACACCTACCAATCTGGGGGCTCATCTTCCGGTGTCATGCCTTTTTGCCTCTACATACTGTTTATGGAGTTCTCAAGGCAAGAATGCTGCAGTGGTTTGCCATTCCCTTCTCCACATTTTGTCAAACTCTCCACCATGACCCGTCTATCTTGGGTGGCCCTACATAGCTTGACTCATGGTTTCATGGAGCTACACAAGGCTGTGATCCATGTGGTCATTTTGGTTAGTTTTCTGGATTGTGGTTTTGATTCTGGAGACGGTGGGATTGTGGTTCTTGTTTGTTCTATCTGCCCTCTGATGGAGGAGGAGAAGAGGCTTGTGCAAGCTTCCTAATGGGAGAGACTGGCTGTGGGGGAAAACTGGGTCCTGCTCCGGTGGGCAAAGACATTCTCAGTAAATCTTTAATTTTCTGTTAATGGGTGGGGCTGTGCTCCCTCCCGGTTAGTTGTTTAGTTGCCCTGAGGCAACTCAGTCCTGGGGTCTACAAACTCTATGGTAGGGCTCATGGTGACCTCCACGAGGACTTAGGCCGACACATGTCTCCCAGGACAGCTGCTGCCAGCGCCCTATCAGCAGATCACTGCTGACTCACGCGTCCGCAGGAGACCCTCAGAGAGTCAGACAAAACTTCGCAGCTGAACAACAATAAAGTGAAAGTGTTAGTCGCTCAGTCATGTCTGACTCTGCGGCCCCGTGAACTATGTAGCCTGCCAGGCTCCTCTGTGCATGGGCTTCTCCAGGCAAGAAGACTGGAGTGGGTTGCCATTTCCTTCTCCAGGGGATCTTCCCAAACCAGGGATCAAACCTGTGTTTCTTGCATTGCAGGCAGATTCTTTACTCTCTGAGTCACCAGGGAAGCCCAAAGTGTGTGGTAATTCTTCCCAGCGGCCACAGGAAATGAATACCAGGAATCAGGGCCCAGCAGCATGGAATTCAAGAACCGGGAAGCCGGTGGGGGTGGAGCCCGGCGGGAGGGTTGGGGACAGGAGGCAGAGCCAGGCAGGGCCCACATGGTGTAGACACGGCAAGACCACGGGGAATTATAACATTTTACTCTAGAAAATTGTAGACAAGTATACACACAGAGAGAAGAGGATAACAGATAATCTGATGATGCTTGGAGGACCCATGTATCATATCCCCCCCTCCATCCACCCCCTCCCCCCCATCCCCATTATGCTGAAGTCTCCTTCCTCAAACCACTTCATCTGTTACTACATCAGAATGAATTCCTAGGAGAGAAGAATGAGATTTTTAAAACACTTAAAAAACCAAAGCAATAATTCCTTAATATCATTGAACAGTGTGTTGAACTTTCTAGTGGTCTCACTATTGTCATAATTTTTCGGTTTGAGTTACAATTTAAATCAGGTCTACCCATTAGTAGGCTTCAGGTTTGATCCCTGATCGGGGAGATTCTCCTAGAGGAGGAAATGGCAACCCACTCTTGTATTCTTGCCTGAAAAATTCCACAACAGAGGAGCCTGGCGGGCTAGAGTCCATCCCCACAAAACAGCTGGACGCATGCATACTCACCCATTAGTAATGATGTCTCTTATGTCACTTTTTAAACTAGAAGTTTCCCCCTCCATCTCTGTTTCCTTGCAGTCGCTGGAGGATCCCGCTCCCTTAGCCCAGCAGAGTTTCCCACCGACTGGGGTCTGCCCTGACCCCTGCTGGAACTTCTGTAAACCACAGCTGGCTCTGGGGCAGGCCTCTTTGGCGGTGCCCAGGCCCCCTTTGTATCAGGTGAAGTTAATGAGTGCTTACAAGTGCGTTGAATTCATAGGGTGGCGGAGCAAACCAGCTCTACCGAGACGCAGCCGTCAAAATCTTACAAGCCCGGCCGGGTGACACAGCTGTCCCTTCCCACCCGCTGCAGTCGGAATGCGCTACACACTCAGCAGCGTTGCGTGCCCTGCTCCCTCACTCCAAAGCCCTCACCAGCGGCTCTGGAGTGGTTTAAGGGCACCCCCAGCTCCCTCGTTCTTCAGGGGAGGGGGTACATATGCTGCACCCCCTTCCGGACTTTCCTGAAGGGTCCCACTCTGCTCGCTGCCTGAATGACATACACTTCGCTGCCAACTTCCTTCCTCCTGTGACCACGTTATGCCCAAATGTCCCAAACAAACCGCCGGCTTTGGAATCCCTGTCTCTGGGCCAGCTCCCCAGAGAACTCACACCAAGTAGTAACCCAAGCACATCTTCACCCATCTATCAAACCTTGACGCTTGGCTGTGGGGGTGAGGAGTACAGGGGACACTGAGATGTTCCACATGGTCCCTCGACGTGAGACCACCTGGGATGTGAGTGCGTGCCAAAGTCACAACGACAGGAAATATGACGTTTTAGACAGAGGTCAGTGAAGAGAAAGATTTTTTTTTTTTCTCATCTGAATTTTGGACCTGAATGCTACCAAACCAAACTTAGGTCCGTTTGCCCCTGTGTCACAAAGCCAGTCTACTAATGCCAGTCATGGTGAAGGTCATGAGCCTGCTGAGGCAGGCTGGGCAGCGGACTGTGAAGGCTGAGTCGCATTGGTCATCAGAGTCATGCAGTGGCCATGTGGATAAGCCCCAGACACCAGGGATGGAGGAGCAGAGCGTGAAGGAGGCTGGGCCTGAGGGGCCAGGATGTTCTCTTAGGGCAGACTACCTAAGCCACCCCTCCAGCCTGACCCCTGGACCTGCCCCTACCCTCACCCCGTGTGAAGAACCAGCTCACAGCCCCTCTACTCCACACCTTGGAAGTGAGCAAGGGAAACTGTTACTTGTTCTTGTCCCACCCACCCCACCCTCACTGCAGCAGGGGCCCCTCTAGAGCCTCGCCTGAATTTCTACCATTAAAGAGGCCAAGAACCCGGGTCAGTAGCAGGGGGACAGAAGAGGATGCTGTTGGGTAGGTCTTTGATGGCCTTAGTATCTCCTCTCAAGCAGTTCAGCAGAAATGTGGGTACACCTGATTTAATCTGGCCTCTAGAACTTCCTCTTATCATTCTGGGACCTGATCTATTACTTTAACAACATGATAATAGCAGTGGAAAGATAAGTCACCCCCAGTCTTAGCACCCTAGCAAATTATTTTTATTTTCCCCTGTCCTTCTGTTTTTTTGCTTTTTTAATCTTATTTAAATCCTGCTACATATGCAATTTTATATTCTGGTTTCTTTACTTCTCATTATATCGTGTAAAGATTTCTGAGAAGCAACCTGGTCTTTGTGATTACGATTTTCGATGGTTGAGTAACAGTGGTATGTACAGCATATGATATAATGCGCTTAGCTATTTCCCTCAAGGGTGGCTTTTAGGTCACCTCCAACATTCTGCTCTGAAGACTAGAATGTTCTTGCTAACGTAAAGTGGTTATGGAGAATATTGTTATAATTGAGTTTGAATTAATAATTTAATCCACATGTTCCTTTCCCTTTGAAGGGAGGCTATTCCTAAAGTCTCTGGGTTTTTAAAAAACTTTTTATTTATATTGGAGTGTCTGGTGGCTCAGACTATAAAGGATCTGTCTGCAATGTAGGAGACCTGGGTTTAATCCCTGGGTCGGGAAGATCCCTTGGAGAAGGGAATGGCTACCCACTCCAGTATTTTTGCCTGAAGAATTTCATGGACAGAGGAACCCGACAGGCTACAGTCCATGGGATCACAAAGAGTTGGATACCACTGAGCAACTTTCACACTCATAGCCGATTAACAATGTCGCGATAGTGGACAGTGAAGGGACTCAGCCGTGCCTATACATGTATCCATTCTTCCCCAAACTTCCCTCCCATCCAGGCTGCCACATAATATCGAGCAGGGTTCCATGTCCTATACAGTAGGTCCTTGCTGGTTATTCATTTTAAACAAAGCAGTGTACTCATGACCATCCCAAACTCCCTAACTCCCTTACCCCACCATCTTATCCTCCTGACAACTCTAAGTTCTTTCTCTAAGTCTGCGAGTTGGTTTCTGTTCTGTTCAGTTCAGTTCAGTCGCTCAGTCGTGTCCGACTCTTTGTGACCCCACGAACTGCAGCACGGCAGGCCTCCCTGTTCATCACCAACTCCCGGAGTCCACCCAAACCCATGTCCATCGAATTGGTGATGCCATCAAACCATTTCATCCTCTGTCGTCCCCTTCTTTTCCTGCCCTCAATCTTTCCCAGCATCAGGGTCTTTTCAAATGAGTCAGCTCTTTGCATCAGGTGGCCAAAGTATTGCAGTTTCAGCTTCAGCATCAGTCCCTCCAATGAACACCCAGGACTGATCTCCTTTAGGATGGACTGGTTGGATCTCCTTGCAGTCCAAGGGACTCTCAAGAGTCTTCTCCAACACCACAGTTCAAAAGCATCAATTTTTTGGCACTCAGCTTTCTTCACAGTCCAACTCTCACATCCACACATGACCACTGGAAAAACCATAGCCTTGACTAGATGGACCTTTGTTGGCAAAGTAATGTCTCTGCTTTATAATATGCTATCTAGGTTGGTTGTAACTTTCCTTTCAAGGAGTAAGCGTCTTTTAATTTCATGGCTGCAATCACCATCTGTTTTGTAAATAAGTTCATTGGTATCATTTATTTTTAGATTCCACATAGTAGGGATGTCACACAACATTTCTTTCTCTGACTTAACTCAGTATGATAGTCTCTAGGCCCATCCATGTTGCTGCAAACAAAATTATTTCATTTCTTAATGGCGGAGTAATATTCTGCTGTATATGTGTGCGTGTGCATATGCGTGTGTGTGTGTGTGTATACAGACCACATAGTCTTTTTATCTTTTAAAAAAGCACCTGCCAGCCCCACTTCTGCAAGAAAACACTCCTCTCTTGTGCCCTGGGCTTTGTCTGATTAGAACCTTGTGCCTCTTCTGTGCACAAATGTGCCCACAAAGCTTTTCACAGAACCCCTTCAGACCATCCCAGATCACCTGGACTGACCCCCAGTGAGCATGAGTGCTAAGTCACTTCAGTCGTGTTCGCCTCTTTGAGACTCTACAGACTGTAGCCCACCAGGCTCCTCTGTCCATGGGATTCTCCAGGCAAGAATACTGAAGTGGATGCCACGCTCTCCTCCAGAGGATCTTTCCAACCAGTGGTTGAATCTGAGTCTCTTATGTCTCCTACATTGGCAGTAGATTCTTTAAATCCTAAAGGAAAAATCAATCCCAAGTATTTGTTGGAAAGACTGAAGCTGCAGCTCCAATATTTTGGCCACCTGATGTGAAGAGCTGACTGGAAAAGACCCTGATGCTGGGACAGATTGAAGGCAAAAGGAGAAGGGGGTGACAGAGGATGAGATGGTTGGATGGCATCTCCGACTCAATGGACACGATTTTGAGCAAACTCTGGAAGATGGTGAAGGACAGGGAAGCCTGGTGTGCTGCAGTCCATGGGGTCACAAAGAGTCAGACAGACAGAGACTCAACAACAAGTGCCACCTGAGAAGACCAATGACCATGGAAGGTTGGAATCTGCTCAGGCATCTGCAAAGACATCAGGCTCCATTTACAGAGAGAAATACTACCAAACTGCCACGCTGTTGCATTGTAAGTTTCCCTCAAGATAAAGGGCCACCTGATAGCTGAACATAAACAGAGAAAGCGAACCGCCCCAAATTCACTTCCAACAGGGCAGGAAAGACATAGCTAGTGTCTCAGATCAGAAATTTAGAGTGAATTCCAATTGCACATGGCTAAGGGAAACAGCACATGTTTTAAATTTAGAAGCTAATATAATAAATGAGCTATCTGCTGGAATGAGTTAGAGGTATAAATCCATGGAAAATACAGCACAAATATCAGATGCTTTTCTTGTGAAATTAGTCACCCAATTAATGACACACGGGGCAGCTGGATTCTTGCACAAAACAAAAACTGTAAGAGATGTCGCCCAGTTTGCACTTGATGTTCCAGGAACGTGTTCTGCATTTAGGATGGATGAAACTGGATTCAAGGGTCATCCTAACTCCCTTCAACATGGTCCCTTCCCAGTTGAAACCTGATGATGGTGTGCATCTTGGTAAATAACTGTTCTGGGTCTGCTGCTTGAGGAAGGCAGGCTGCCAAAGACGGCCACTCAAGTTCACATGCCTGATCTGCAATCAGTTTTTTGACAATTGAAGGCTCAACACCTTGGCTCTGGCCCAGTGTTTCTACTTTTATAAGGTTCAGGTGTCTAACTGAGAGGTCCAGGGGTTAAAGATGAGCGGAGCCTGACACGGGAGATTTGGGAAAGGTCATGGCGCCGTCATCAACCTTCCTGCCCCACCAGACATGGGTCAGGGCTGCCTGGAAAAAACGAGGGCTGAGACCCGTGGACGCAGAGAATCCAACGTGCCTCATGAGATCAATGTCGACTCCTGAATTCAGATTCACAGCCTTACCACAGGCAAGGGTACCCTGGGATCACTCGCAGTTGAGAATTGACTGATTTATTTTCTGGGACCACATTTTAAGAGGGAGGGGCATTGCCAAGCCGGCGGCAGCGACAGAAAGTGTCCTGGCCGATGAACTGAAATCCAAGTCAGAGGGAAGGCGGCAGGGTCAGAAACGAAGGATTATTTCCAGTTTACAGTATCTCAGAGTCTGTCCACAGAAGAGGGAGGCAGTGGCCTTAGCGTGTCAGAAGTTGGCTGGTTTTGCAGCAACACGGAGAACTTTCCAACCAGCTGTGCTGTCTCGCCAACAGCTGCCTTGAAAACTACTTAGACTGGGGAGGTGGATTCATTTTCTGGGGCTGCTATCATGAAGCGCCGCAAACTTAGGGGTTTAAAGCAACAGAGATTTGTTCTCCCACAGTTTGGAAGGGCAGAAGCCTGTCATCCTTATCCCTGGGTCCAGGTCAAGGTGTTGGCAGGGCAGGTCCACTTTGGAGGCTCTAGGGAGACCCCTGCTTTGTATCTCCCTCTTTCTGGGGGAGCACGAAGTCCTTGGCTTGTGGCCACATCACTCCCACCTTCGAGGCCGACACAGCATCTTCAGTTCTGCTCCTTCTTCACGTGGTCTCCTCCTGTGTGTGTGTGTGTTCACTCTCCCATCTTGTGATTGCACTCAGGGCCCACCTGGATAATCTGGGACCGTCTCTTCTCAAGACCCTTAATTTCATCATCCCTGAAAAGACTCTTTTTCCAAGTAAGGTCACATTTGCAGGTTCTAGGGATCGGGAGCTGGTGTCTTTGGAGGTCAGTCTGTTCCCGGTGATGGGATCATTTAGGAGTACAGCACAGGGCAGGGGGCAGGGAGCTTTGTCATTAGTTATTGGACAGCTTTGCCATTTACTTTCTCCTTGACCTTTCTGGGCCTCAGTTTTGTCCTCTGTAAAATGGGATCATAGTAGTACCTGGTATTGTTGGAAAGGCTGTGTGGTACGACATGTCCTGTGCAACAGCTTTCAGCCAATGGCATCTCTAAATGTGTCACCGAAAGCTTGGCCAGCAGTGTGATGGAGTCATGGAGGGGGCGCTCCATACACTGTGTCCCCTCTGCTGATATGATGCCAACCACACTGGCTGGCATGTCCCATGCATGCGTCTGGTATTGCTGTGGACATTAACCCATCTTTGTTTGCCTCACTGACTGGGGCACAGTAGGTGCTCAATAAACATCAAACCATATGAAATTGCCCCTGTAGTTGGTCAAGCACAGTTGAATCTGGACAATGGCAAATGTCTCCATTGGAGAAAGCTACACCTCACCATTTGGGAGACGGTGAGGGACAGAGAGGCCTGGCATACTGCAGTCCATGGGGTCACAGAGTTGGACAGGCCTGGGCGATTGAGCAACAACAGCTGCACAAATGAGGTAGCATTGTCTGCAGGGAGGATTTATGTCTGTGGATGAGAGGGCCACGTACCCACAGCATCTTCACTGCAGGAACCACAGATAGACGGCAGCTTCGGAGGGGTTCACAGTCATCTAAATGGCCTTTGATGGCTCCTCAGCCCAATGACCCAGGGACCCACTGGTATCTTAATTTAAACAGTGAAGATGGGAATTTGTCTGGTGGTCCAGTGGTTAAGACTTTGCACTCTCTGCGGGGGACATGAATTCAGTCCCTGGGTCAATCCCTAAGACCCCACATGCTACACAGCAAGGCCAAAAAAAATACATTTGAAAAAAACCCAAAAATACCCTTGAATGTGTCTCCAGCCAGCCTGATACTCTCAGCTCCTGGGAATTCTCTCCAAGAACTAGGAGACACTTTCTATTTTAATTTCCCTCAGCCCTGGAGACACTCTCTGTAGCACGTGCTTGTAAAGGGCCACACACAAGCCCTAAACATGGATTTGTTTGCAGTTCCCTGCCCAGTGATGCCTGAATGACAGCCGGGGTGTGGGGTCGGAGCCCTGATGAGAGCTGGCTGCCGCCGCCCAGACCTCGGGCCTCATTCTCAGCCCATTGTCCTGTTTGGTGGATGTTGTGTTACCATTTGTGGGATTGAAAACGTATTTGGTGTTGTGTGGTTTGACTGCGTGAATCAGATCATGCAGTGCTTTTAGCAGATTTCTAGGAAAGTTGTAGCTTTTCCTTACTTTTTCAGTGATTCACGTTCCTGGGGACAGACCTGAAAGCTCTGTGGTTGTTAGACCTGCAGCAGGTGACCGTCTGGATTCAGGGTCCCAGTGGGTTGGGGATGTGGGAATAAGACCTGTGGTCTCAGGGTCTGAGCTGTTGGCCAATCTTCAGCTGAAACAAAAGATGGTGTTGTAAAGAATGAAAATCGTCTGTGTGACAAAGGCACCAACGAACACTGGATGATTCCGTGCGAAGGACTGACATGTAGCGTACAGGCTCTCTCCTCCTGTGAGGAGAGGTCTCAGGAAGCTGCGGGAATTTAGATGGAGGGAAGCTGGGCTCGCCTGTCTCTCCAGCATCTACTAGGGTATACCCTCTGCTTTGAGGAGCCTTGCAAGGGCTTCTGGGGGCGGGGGGAAGCAGAGTCACTGGGCACTGCCATTTCTAAAGGGCAGCCCAGGGAGGACATGCAGGGCTGGGTTGCAGGGCAAGGGTGGGACCCCAATTTGATCCTGAGCCTCCTGGCAGCCAAGGCAAAAAGGGAGATGGTTGACTTGTACCAGTGATAATTTTTATTAAAAGGAAGCATACACCTTTGTCTGAAAAGACATTTTTTCATAATATTTGAAAACATATACCCTATGAATCCATATAAGAAGGGTTTTGGAAACCATGCATATTTTAATTATTCTCTAGTATGGTTTTTACAAAAGATTAAAAAAAAGAATCGGCTTCTTGCTTGTTTCTTATTGAACTCAAATTCTGCTGTAAAAGTGATGGTGCCTAGACTTTTGGCCACCCTACTTTTTGTATAATTCATGTTGTCCAGTTGCTTGCTATAAGGCCAGAATTTTTCTCCCACAAAAGGGATTTAATTCTATGTGAGTATTAAAATATATTTTGGTTGTTATATTCAAGTGTTGGTCTTTCAAACATGAGTTTCGATATGAAAACACAGAACACCTCAGCCTGACTCTGTCTGGTCTTGCTTCCCTACCGGGCCATTGTTTTGGGAATGAATTAGCCAGGCAGAAATCCACAGGCAAGTGATGAAGTGTTCGTGAATCAGAAGAGCGGGCCCTTTGATTTTGTGTTGAGATAAACGTAGCGCAGAAAGCTCACGCCATGTGTTAATCTGCTCAGGCTGCCATGACACACGTCACAAACTGGGAGCTTAAACAGTAGACAGGCTTTTCTGGTGGTTCAGCGATAAAGAATCCGCCTGCCAAAGCAGGAGACACAGGAGACTCGGGTTCAATCTGTGTTGGGAAGATCACTTGGAGGAGGGCATGGCAACCCACTCCAGTATTCTTGCCTAGAGAATCCCATGGACAGAGGAGCCTGGAGGGCTACAATCCATGGGATCACAAAGAGTCAGACACAACTCATGACTCTTCTGAGGCCTCTTGGCATGTAGATAGCTGTCTTCTCCCTGTGTCCTCACAGGGCCATCTCTCTGCATGTTTGTGTCCTAATTGCCTCTTCCTATAAGGACACCAGTCACACTGGGTTGGATCTAGCCTAATGACCTCACTTTAACTTAATAACTTCTTAAAGACTCTGCCTTCAAATACAGGCACATTTTGAGGCATTGGAGTTAGGACCCGAACACATGAATATTAGGGGGACACAATTCTGTCTATCACACACCATAATGTGTTTTGACCGCAGCTATAAAAACAAGTTGGTTATCTCCATGGCTTGGTTATTGTACATAATGATGCAATGAACATGGGGGTGCAGGTGTCTCTTTGAGCTAGTGATTTTGTTTCCTTTAGATCAATATCCAGGAATGGAATTACTGGGTCATATGGTAGTTCTATTTTTCTTTTCTGGAGGATACTCCATACTGTTTTGCATGGTGGCTGCACCAATTTACATTCCCGCCAGCAGTGCATGGGGGTTCTCATATTTTTTTTTCACATTTTAAAATCACTTTATTGAGGTGTGATTGGCATATAAAAAGTTGTATGTATTTAATGCACATGACTTGATGAGTTTGAAGATAAATATACACTCCTGAAACCATCAGAGGTTTCCCATTTTTCTATATCCTCGCCAATATTTATTATCTCTTATCCTTTTAATAATAGCCATTCTAACACTTATGAATTGCTACCTCAGGGTGGCTTTCATTTCTGTTTCCTGATGATTAGTGACACTGAGCATCTTTTCTTGGACCTGTTGACCATCTGTATGTCTTCTTTGGAAAAATGTCTATTCAGATCTTCCATCCATTTATAAATTGGAGTATTATATTTTTTTGCTATTGAGTTGTATGATTTCCTATATATTTTGGATATTATCCCCTGATCAGATAAATAATTTACAGGTATCTTCTCCCAGCCTGTAGGTAATCTTTCCATTTTGTGGCTGGTTTCCTTTGCTGGGCAGCAGCTTCTCAGATTGATGTTGGTTCACTTTTTGACTTTTGCTTCTTTTGCTTCCGTCTGATGTTTTCTGCATCTTTCTCATTCTACCCTTTTGTAGATTACCCTCCCATCAGAGACCTCATGATCCTCAATGTCACCAGCAGCAGCTTTCAAGTGTCCTGGAGCTTAAACTCCACCCAGAACCACACTTTCTGGGTGCAGGTTTACCGGGGTGAAGAGCTGTTCAGGAGCGCCAGCACCCCCGGGACGAGTCTGGAGGTGGCCGGGCTGGAGGCTGGAGTGAGGTATGGGGTGAAGACCAGCTACCAGGCGTGCGGGGCCAACATCACTGCCATGGTCACTGTCAGGACTGGTAAGGCCACGTCCAAAATCCCCATCACCTGTGAGTTTCTCAGTCTAGCCCAGTTCTGTTGGCCCTAGAGATTCAAATCATTGTGCTTCTTGTGGGCAGAGCAGGGGCGGTCCCTGGCCTGACCTCACCCCTCCTGGGAGGGGGACAGTGGGCGTGCTCCGTGTCCCGGAGCAGGGCCACGGCACTCCTTGTCTGCACAGGCTTCCTCGCTCCCCAGCACCTCACCCTGACTGAGGGCTCTCCTGACACCGGGTGATGAGGGCTCTATGGAGACCTCATCTTTCTGGGTTTTGAGGGATGCATGAAGCAGTCAGATAGAGCAAGGCCCCAAGTGAACTAGAGCTGAAGAGACTTTTCCCCCCAAATAAACACAACATATTCATGAACTGGGGATTTCAGTGTCCGTGTGACTCTGACTGATGGCTGACACTGGCCACCTCCCCGCTGCCTGGTCTCAGTGGTGCTGGGTTCTAGAAACCTCTGTCGGGTTTGGTCCCCGGGGTGGGGGAGTTCGCTCCTAGGCTGGCCCCTGGCATCAGGACAAGGAAGTGTGCATGGGGACAGTAGGCTCTGAGACATTCTGGGGACCAGAGAAGGGGGGAGCTCCAGCCTAGGGGTTCTGAGCAGGCAAAGGGCAGAAATCCCTGCATGAAGGACCCTATGAGGAAAGGGTGGGGAGGAGGGATATGTTGGGAGTTTGGGATCGACATGTACACACTACTATATTTAAAATGGATGACCAATAAGGACCTCCTGTATAGCATAGTAACTCTGCTCAATATTATGTGGCAACCTAAATGGGACAAGAATTTGAAAAAGAATAGATACATGTATATGCATAACTGAACCACTTTGCTCCATACCTGAAACTAACATAACATTGTTAATCAACTTTCAGTCAGTCAGTTCAGTACTACAATATAAAATAAAACTTTTTTTTAAAGAGGAAAAGACCCTATGGGGGTCAGTTTCATGCACAGGGATAATGCCCATGACTGAAATAAGTGAGGTATGAAAGAAGCAGTCCTACACCCTTTGTGAACCGATTCAAGGCTGCCCCATGCGAAACTGTCAAAGCACACAGCACAGGTCCCTACCTAGAGGGCCGCCAGAACCCTAGTCATGCAAAAAATGTAAGCCCTTGTCTTTGCACAAGCCTCCAATTTCCAAACTGGTGCCATCTCCTCTTCTTGTTTTATTTTCAAATTGTTCCATGGAGAAAATGGGGAGCACTTGCTTCCCTTTGAGGAGACTGGCATGGGGAGGGACTGATCCTTGTGGACCATCCTGGGGGTGGCCCAACCCTTCCGAGTCCCTGCTGGCTTCTGTCTTCCACCCTCTGCCCTCTACCTCCCCCCAGCTTGCCTCAGACATGACCATTTATGGAGCCAACATCCCAGCACAAATTCATCTCTGCTAGGACCTGTAGTAGGAACACGTAGCTCCCCCCACTCCCACTGCCCCCTACCCTCCCTTCCAATGCAGGATAGATAATTTGGAAGATTCCAGAAGACTCCTGATTACCAGCTTATTCATCCCCCAGCTGATTCTCTTTCCTTCTCTATATTGCAAAAATGCCTTCTATTTGCAGAACTTTTTTTCTTTTTTAAAGAAGCTTGATTGGCTTTAGAGGTCTTAGCTAATTAATTTGACACTGGTACAAGCCTGCTATGTTGGAGGCAGTGGAGGTTATTGTAGCAGTGGAGACCCAGGGCCTCATGGTGAATCCAGGTTCCCTAAGCACTGGTGAATACCAACCGCTCAGGAGGCTCTGTGATGTGGGCAGGGCTGGGGCTCAGGAATCCTGGGCCTCAAGGTTCACTCGTTTCTCTTGCTGAGGTGGGAGAAGGTTCAGAGGAGCCCTGGTCCAGAAATGGGCACTATTCAACCTTGGGGACATTTCTGGGGCTGTGTGTATGCAGTGGCGATAAATTCTGCCCTTGCTGGCTAGTGGAGAGCCAGGGTGGGGAAGGAGTGTGAGTGGCCTGTAGGTCATTAGAGCTGCTGCAGCATCTGCTGTGGGTGTGGACTTCATTCTTGATAACGAAAGAGATGTATGTAAGCTCCCACATCCCACCTTGAGGTTTCCATCTTCACTTATGTCCACAGGAAAGGATGCTTTCCTTGTAGGGTGACCAACCCTACCATTTTGCCCTAGAGTGGGCCCTGGAGAGGTGGGAGTTTTATTTTGAGAAAACCAGAAACTCCTGGGCAAATCAGGATGAATTGGTCATCTGAGAGGGTGGGATATGTGCTTGTGATCCAGGCCAAGGAAAGCAGTGGCCACATCTTGTGAGAAGGTGCTGGAGGGAGGGGTCTTCATACCCTATGTGGCTGGTTGACCAGTTCCCGCTGCTGTGTACCATGTGATATTTATACCTCGTTCCCCTGCTCTGGCTCTAAAGGTGTGTGTTTGAGTCTGAGTTTCCATCATGCCAGTGTAGATGTATCATATTCCTTATGTTCGTTTCTCCTAATTTGGCCACCAACCTGAGACTCATGCCTCAATCTGTTTTCTAAAGCCTCCCCCTCCAAAGAGTAAGGGAAATTGGAAAATGTTAACAGAAAAGCTCACGGATTTCAGCTAACTCCCATTATCATCTGTCTCAGATGCCCTAGTGTTTGAAGTCATGGTCAGGATCCTAAACCGCAGCGTGACGGAGGGGCTGCTGGACCGCGGGAGCCCTGAGTTCCAGGACTTCTCCCAGCAACTGATGCATGAGGTAAAGCCTGGGAGAGGGGCTTCTGAGGGTCTGAGCCAGAAACCCAACAAGAGGCCAGTGCAGGTGTGGGACGAGCGCCTGTCACCAGGGCTGGGGAGAGGGCAGTCTCAAATCCCATGGTAATTACTCAAAATGCCCCTTTTATGGGTAACTTACCTAGATTTGGGGCCAAAACATCTTGGATTCAAATGGGCTGGACCACTTGATGGCTTAGCTGGGTTTTCTGTTGAACCTTCCATCTGGGGGAGTCTGGGGCTGCTACCCTCCTACTTTGGGGCAGCTTCTCTGAAGACGTATTTACCAGTGATCACAGCATCTGTCCCTCCCTGGGGTTGAGGGGAGTCACCAGCACAAGGCTTGGGAGAACAGGGCCAGTAGCAACTACCATCTATCCTCATAAGCTGAGTAGGAGAAAAGAACAAAATGCTGAATTGTTAGAAACTATGAAAGGTCTAGGATTTCGCCCTGCCTGCAAGCTAGTAAGTTAGACTATTGGATGGATGCTGGCAGAGGACACGAGATGCCTGGGTCAGAGATAAGGACCTCATTGCTCACAGCAGAGCAGGCAGCATGAGCATCAGATGGGTGCCAGGTCCCCTGCTGGCCCCCAAGTCCCGAGCAGTTGGCACAGAGGGAACTTAGTTCCCTCTGCATGTGGTTGATGCGCATGCAGGACCTCTGCATCACTGCTGACGATCCCCATGCAAACCTGCCTAAACCTTGCAGAAAGAGACCTTATCTTTTTTTAAAATATTTGTTGCTATTGCTCAGTTGCTGAGTCCTGTCAAGCTCTTTGTCCATAAACTGTAGCACGCCAAGCTTCCCTGTCTTTCACCATCTCCCACTGTTTGCTCAGACTCATGTCTATTGAGTCAATGATGCCATCCAACCATCTCATCCTCTGTCACTCCCTTCTCCTCCTGCCCTCAACCTTTCCCATCATCAGGGTCTTTTCCAATGAATAGGTTTGTTGCATCAGGTGGCCAAAGTATTCAGCTTCAGAATCAGTCCTTCCAATGAATGTATTTGCTTTTATTTTTTATTTTTCTATCTACTTTGCTGTGACATGTGGCTTGTAGTTCCCTGATCAGGGATCGCACACAGGCCCCCTACATTGGGAGCCTGGAGTCTTAGCCACTGGACCACCAGGGAGTTCCCAAGAGACGTTATCTTTACGACATCAGACAGTGAATAGATCTGCCCTTGCTCTGGATCGGGCCATCCTCTCTCTCTCCCAAGGCATTCATCACACACGTGTCTTGGAAAGATATTCTGGAGCAAGAAAGAAGTTCTGCAAGTTCTACTTGCAGAATGTGTGGAAATGGGACAGACTGAAGGAGGGTTGCCCCTCTATGTTCACCTGCGGGGGCGGGGGTCAGTTTTTGACCTTTCTTGGAGAATTCTTCCTACTTTTTAGCAGTGCTTGGCCTGTGGGTGCAGGAGTGGTGGGGTAGGGTTGGGGTCTCCTTACTCCGGCACAGGCTGCCCTGAGCACCTGTTTGGGCCTGTGTTTCCTGGGGATACAGCCCAGGGAGGGGGGACAGTGCCAAAGAGCCATGAGATTGCTCCTCTTGGTCATTCCACCAATCCACCAGTCAACCCAATTATCTGCTTGTTTCTCACACACACATTAACCTTCACACCGGTTTCCAGGGCACAGGGAGTGGGCCGTGCATCTAGGGCTGTAGGATGGGGAGTTGACTGTCATGGTCTCGGCATCCTCAGAAAGACTGACGAGGCCTGGCCCACACTCCCAGGGCTCCAGTCATCTGGGGGGGCGACACTGTTGCCCCAAGAGGTGGGTGAGTGGGAACCTCCTCTTGGTCATGAAGGGGACCCATGGATTCTGTGCACCATCCACGTGCCACTCTGGGGGCCCCGATGAGCGGTTTTGAAGACCTTGATGGAAAAGTCCGCTCCATCTGAGTGTCTGTCGCCTTTCCCGGGCCAGGTCGCCGCCTCCTTGCCGCCGGCCATTTCCGACTTGTACCGAAGAGGGAAGCTGAGGCTGCAGGTCGTGTCTCTCCGGACCGGAAGCGTGGTGGTGAGGCTCAGGCTGACCATGTGGGACCCTGAGTTCCCAGTGGGCGTGTCCACGCTGGCCCCTCTGCTCCCGGCTCTGTGGGCGAGCACCGTGTTCCAGGTTGACCAGCGGGGGACACGTGTGCAAGGTGGGTCCCCCTCCCCGCACCCTGGGCATGCCACCCTGATGCCTTTGAGTCTAGGCCGCATCAGTTCTGGCCAACATTCACTTTATTCCAAAAGGTAGATGGTGGTGGTGGTGGTAAATTGCTTCAGTCATGTCCGACTCTTTGGGACCCTATGGGCAATAGCTCACCAGGCTCTTTCATCCATGGGATTCTCCAGGCGGGAATACTGGGGTGGGTTGCCATGCCCTTCTCCAGGGGATCTTTCCCACCCAGGGATAGAACCTGGGTCTCTTGTGTCTCCTGCATTGGTAGGCGGGTTTTAATCACTAGCGCCACCTGGGAAGCCCAAAAAGTAGATAATGTAAATGAAATGTGAGTCCTTATTCTGTGTTCCTCCTTGGGAACTGGGGCCTGGGGCCAGCCTCCCCAAACCATGGAGCCCACGTGCATCCCATACTTCCTGTTTCTGACAGGAGAAGTGACCTGCGGGGCCTGGAGACACTCACTCCCTTGGATGGATCCTCTCACCTGCAGTGGGCCTGGAACCCAGGGCAGAACCAGGCTGGAGGAATCACAAGGGGCACAAGGGTGGGAGATTCCTGGGTGTGCGTGGGGGTCCAGCGCCGCCTGGCCGCTGTGCGACGCGCCAGCATGGGGGTCTGTGTCATCAACCCGAACACCTGTAATTTGACTTGGTGACGCAGGAAGTCACGGATCAGTGAAGAGGGGGAGGTGGAGAAACAGGGCGGGGGCAGGGGCATGAGAGATGGGGGAGCAGGGGGGTCAGAGTCAAGGATAGGATAGAGACAGAGACACCGAGAGACAGAGAGAGAGATACAGGGGGTCCAGAGTGGACCAGGTGGGGAGAGACAGGGACTTGGAGAGACAGAGATACAGAGACGACAGAGACAGTGAGCTGTCATGTCAGGAAGGTTTTGCTGTCAACTCGGGGATGCAGTTGCCTCGCGTGGTGAGGGCACCGCAGTTTCTACATCAAAGAGCCTGTGTGGGGCTCAGTGTGGGCATGGCTGACCCCCCCCCCCCCGTGGAGGGGGACCCTGAGTGGGTGCTGCCAGCTCCTGTGAGCTCAGTCCCTTCTGGCTTGCTGTCTCTTTGCAGGTTAATTCTCTCTCTCTCTTGCTATCCCACAGTTTTGGTTGCTATCTCATGTTAGCTGCCTCCGATTGCCCTCAGGGCATTCAGGGCCGGTCCTTACCCTAAGCAATGCTGCCCGCTCCTCTCCGTTCAGCCCCTACTTGCTGGTGGCGGATGTGAGCGTCTAGGGTACTTTTCTGCTGGGAGTTGCTTTTAGGCATGTAACCTGTGGGTTTTATTTATTTTTCCTCCCGGTTAGGTTGCCTTCTGAGATTCGAAAACTTTCCCCAGACCCTCCAGTGAGAGGGTTTCCTAGTGTTTGGAAACTTCCTCTATTAAGACTCCCTTCCCGGGATGGATCTCTGTCCCTAACTCTTTTGTCTCTCTTTTTATCTTTTATATTTTGTCCTACCTCCTTTCAAAGACAATGGGCTGCTTTTTCTGGGCGCCTGATGTCCTCTGCTAGCGATCAGAAGTTGTTTTGTGGAGTTTGCTCTGCGTTCAAATGATCTTTCGATGAATTTGTAGGGGAGAAAGTGGTCTCCCTGTCCTATTCCTCTGCCATCTTTATGTTTCCCCTGGCTTACTGTCTCAACCTCCCCCAAAGCAAGAAGGCAGGGAAAGTGCCGCTGGAGTGTCACACCTGGGGCACACTGCCTGCTTAGCCTGCCGGCTCTTTGTCACTCACCCCCATGGGAATGGACTTGGTGGTGGCCCTCTCTAACATGATGAGCTCTGCCTGCCTGGGCTCAGAGGCCAAGTTCCGGGCAGACGCCAGGCAGCCTGTGGATAGATCCCCCAGGGCCCACCTGAGGCAGATCTGAACTGTCTTTGGAAGCCCCAGCCCTCCTCGAGGTGCCTCCCAGACACATCTCCCAACATCAAGGCTTAGGTTACTCCAGATCCTTGTCAAGTGAGGCTGTGGGTTGAATGGTGACCCCGCAAGATAAGAGAACTTCAGATGTGACCGTATTTGGAAGAAGGGTCTTTGCAGATGACCGGGTCCCAGCAGCGTGGCCGTCACATTGTCACAATCTCATAATGTCCCCGAGGTCTGTTGCCCCTGGTCACTGGGTGGCCGTGTGCCCCGGTCTTCCTCTGGGGTGGTGTACACGTGCAGGGAGGCCCAGTGTTGAGCAGCACCCTGGTTCTCGGATCCTGTCCACACTACCCAGCGAGGGAGGCTGGATGTGGTGGAATCCCAGCTCTGATGCTGGTTTGCCGTGGGCCACTGTACAGGGGGCTTTGCCTCCTGGGCCTCCGTGTTCTCATCTGGGAGATGGGAAGGTGAGGACACATCTCACCTCGTGGGCAAACGAGGGAGCACTGGGATCAGTTAGCAGGTGCCTGGCACAGCTCTGACAGCACCGCCCAACACATCGGGGTAACGCTTCTCTAGGACCTACATCCATATTTCGGAAGAGTTCTTGGGCCTGGACGGTCCCCCCCGGTCCTCCCCGCTGCTCCTTCCCCTTGTTCCCCTTGTCTCTCCAGCCTTCGCCCCCCACCCCTTCCTAAAACTCTGCTCAGAAAGGGCTGTGCTGCTCACCTGCTCCAAGCGCAGATGACCCACTGGGCCTCCGCGTGTGTCCACGTGGCCCCTTCATGCCGTCATGCTGTGTGCAGACCTTGGCCCAACACAGCCCTGACGTTGGCACCGCTCACTCTGAGGGGTCCCCTGGGTCCCCGCAGTACCCGGGCAGCAACACCTCCTCCTGTGAGCTCAGGACAGGCCCGGCCACGCTCCCCAAAACTTCCCATCGGCCACGGGCTCCTGACAGCCTCGCAGATGCAGGGGCCCTTCCTGTCGCCTCTGTGGGCAGAGTGAGAAGGTGTGGGCAGGGGAGCCTGGCCCCAGGACTGTCACCATCCCCCTGACCTGCTGATGGGGCTCTTTCCCCACCTTTGGTGGCGCTGCCTTTGGAGCCAGCTGCCGTTAGAACCCAGGTCTCTGTGCCCACCTGCCTTCTTGCGTGAGACTCTGATGCCAGTCCCCAGGAAGGGCTGAGGGCTCTAGCCAGGCAGGCTTCACCCCCAAAGGCCACCTGGGCCTCCAAGACAGCTTGGAGCCTCCCGAGGAGCCTGCCTTTTCAGGGATGGGGTGGCTTGTCCTTGGGCCTCCCTGCCTCATTCCTGAGGGTTACTTGTGTGGGGAGTTGCAAGTCTCCCATGGCCACCCCCTCCTCTGGACAGGGGGCCACACCCTCGTCCCAGCTTCCTGCCAGCAGGAGCAGAGCGCAGGCCCCATAGGGGATGGATTTCCGTCTGGTGGTCTGGGAGGCATGAAGCCTGCTCGGCAGCTCCCATGGCTCACAGGCCCGAAGCTGAGACCTGTATGGCCCCGGGCTTTGGTGCAAGACCAGGGTTGCTCCGGCTTGCTCATGAGCCCTGTGCTGGCTGAGTGAGCAGGCAACCACCTCCCCGAGATAACCTCTGAAGCTCTGCAGATTGAACTCAGGTCTCAGTGGGGCCTCCACTCTCCACGTGGCCCTCTGCCCCGGCTGGTCTGGCTCCGGCCCTGGCCTTAACTGCAGGCACCTTTGAGCCATCTGCAGGCTGGAGGTTGGGCAGCACTCCAGGAGATCTGGGCCTGCAGGGAGCCCAGGGTTGGGGTGTAACTGTTGCATCAGCTGATGAGCCTGCTGGTCTCAGCGGAGCTGCTTCCATGAAGATCACATGAAGCAAAACTGAGAACCACAAAACGGGCCTCTGAGCCCCCGGCTGCAGAGCTTTCTCTGCACAAAACTGGACACATGCCTTATCTTCACTTGAAGCCCGGCCAAGTCCAGGCTCCGTGGGCACCCTGAGCCTGGCCAGGGAACCTGCCCTGCAGCTCTTGGGAAACCTGTGCAGAGGGCTGGTGACCACCCCTCATGGGGACCCTCAGCCCCCTCAAGGTACCCAGCTTCCCCTGATGGCAGAGGGTGACTCTGCTCAGAGCCACCTGTTCTCTTGGCGTGGGGGTGGGACAGGCAGTGACCCACAGAGCCAGACCTGGGCTGAAGGATGGATTTCCGGGGCTGGGGGAAGACTGTTCTCCCACCTGGCTCCTCCCAGGAGATATAGCTTGAATGCTTTATTTTTGTTTACTTTTAAGTTGGAGTATAGTTGGTTTACAGTGTTGTGTTGATTTCAGGTGTACAACAAAGTGAATTAGTTTTACATATACACTTGTTGTTCTTCAGTAGCTAAGTCGTGTCCAACTTTTGCGGCCTCTCTTGGCCAGGCTTCCCTATCTTTACTCTCTCCCAGAGTTTGCTCAAATTCATGTCCATTGAGTTGATGATGCCATCCAACCATCTCATCCTCTGTCATCCTCTTCTCCTCCTGCCCTCAATCTTTCCCAGCATCAGGGTCTTTTCTAATGGATCAGCTCTTCGATTCAGGTGACCATAGTCTTGGAGCTTCATCTTCAGCATCAGTCCTTCTAATAAGATTCAGGAATAATTTCCTTTAGGAAATCCTTCCTTTAGGATTGACAGGTTTGATCTTACTGTCCGAGGGACTCTCAAGAGTCTTTTCCAGCACTATAGTTCAAAAGGATCAAGTCTTCATGGCTCAGTCTTCTTTATGGTACAACTATTGCACCATATCTGACTACTGGAAAAACTACTGAAAATACATATACATATATCCACTCTTCTCAGATTCTTTTCCCATATCAGTCATTATAGTGTACTGAACAGAGTTCTCTGTGCAATACAGTAGGTCCTTATTAGTTATCTATATTATTATACAGTAGGGTGTGTGTTGTATATGTCAGTCCCAGTCTATCCTTTCCCCCTTCCCCTTGTAACCATAAGGTTGTTTTCTACATCTGCGACTCTTTCTCTGTTTTGTAAATAAGTTCATTTGTACTTTTTTTTTCTTTTTCAGATTTCCCATATAAGTGATATATATTTGTCTTTCTTCCTTAAGGTTTTATCCTGCTTACTCTCCTGTAGCGTCTTATTGATCAGTCATGCATCAACATGTCCAAAGCTAGCAGATTCTTTGCTCCAGTAGGGCCACACATGGGGCTGGGGGTGACCAGGGGGCCCAGAAGAGGGGAGGAGAGGGAGTGGCCGGAGAAGGAGGGAGGGATGCTCCTGATGAGTTTTCCCTAAAGCTGGCCCTGGCTGAGAAAGGACGGGAGGCTTTGGGGGGATTTACAGGCCTGGGGAGTGGGTATTTACAGGGCTTACTTAATAGCCTACCTTGCCCAGATCAGAAGGCTCAGGGCTTCTGGTGGCTCGAGGCCTTTGAGTCTCTCTTGGCCATTTCTCAGACCTGGAGAGGAGGCGTGCAAGGGCCGTCCTGGGTCTCAGAAGGTTCATGTTGTAGTGACTGGACACCTCCTGGCTCAGTTATTTTCCTGTTTCTTTCTTGGGACACTAAATATTAGGGGTGGTTGGCACATCAGAGAGAAGAGACAGCCCCTTGGGAGCAAAGAATAAACAAGACGGGACTATATTCACACCTGTTGGCGCTGGTGGTGGTGATTTGGTGGTTTAGTCTCCAAGTTGTGTTTGACTCTTGCGACCCCATGGACTGTAGCCTGCTAGGTTCCTCTGTCCATGGGATTTTCCAGGCAAGAATACTGGAGTGGATTGCCCTTTCCTTCTCCAGGGAATCTTCCCAACCCAGGAAACGAACCCGGGTCTCCTGCATTGCAGGCAGATTCTTTACCAACTGAGCTACGAGGGAAGCCCGTGGGCTGTAGTACCCCCAAGGGAACCGACGCTGCCTAGTTTCTGCCTCCAGATCAGACGGCGATGGAAGCAGGCAGACACTCCGTTCAGATGGTCCTTGGTTCAGATGGAAGCTTCTGGGAGGGCTCTGTGCAGGGCCCCCCACCCCGACACCAGGTGCTGGATGCCAGGGCCTCACTGACGCCCTGCCCCAGCCCTCTGTGCATCTGCTGAAAAGACGGTCACGAAGAACTCGATGCCACGACCGCTCTGCTCTCTGAGCAGCCTCTGCCGTGTTCTCACCACGTGGCCGTGTTCACTCACGTCCTCTCTCCCTCCCGCCCGCAGACTGGGACGAGTGTGCAGACAGCCTGGAGCACGACTGCTCACCGGAGGCGGAGTGCATCAACCTCGAGGGCTCATACACCTGTCGGTGCCGGACAGCCAGGGATGCCCACCCCTCCAGACCGGGCCGGGTCTGCGACGGTGTGCGCCTTCCCCACCCCCAGCTCTGGGCTGAGCCCCCTCCCCTAGGGCCTGGGCTGGAGCAGGGACGACCTCCGTCCAGCAGGGTGGGAACAGTGCCTGGGGCCCACCATATTGTTAGGAACCCATGAGAATGACTTAATTCCTTTTAAAACCAAAAGAAAAAATTAATATAGTAATAGTAAATATCAATTATGAGTCTAGTCTTTATACCAAGGCAGTTTTCAGAAAATTTATTTGTTTATTTATTTTTGGCTGTGCTGGGTCTGTGCGGCCGCGTGCACTATTTGCAGTACACAAGCTTCTCATTGTGGCGGCTTCGCCTGTTGCAGAGCACGGGCTCTAGGGCACTCAGGCTTCAGTAGTTGCAGCCCTCTGGGCTCTAGAGAACTGGCTCGGTAGTTTAGGTGCACGGGCTCAGTTGCTCTGTGGCATGTGGGAACTTCCCGGATCAGGGATCGTGATCGAACTTGTATCTCCTGCATTGGCAGGCAGATTCTTTTCAACTGAGCCACCAGGGAAGCCCCTGGACCAATGCAGTTTTAAAGTACGATTTTAAGTTATTCTTTTGAGTGAAAAGACCTGAGAAAGTCATGATGAAACCCCTGGAGGGAGAGTGGTCCCTTCCTGGGTGGCCCACATCCTGAGAGGTGTAGGAGCCCAGGTAAGCAAGGAGAAAGCCTCGAGGTGAAGCCTCTGAGCTGCATTCTAGGCACATCTCAGCCCCAAGAAGGATGCGGTTCTGATCAGCTGGTTGGGGATACTTGGAGTGCTGAGCTAAGAAGCAGGAGGAGGTCATATACAGATCCGCAGTGCTGTGATTGACTAGCAATGCCTGCTCTGGGGGAGGTGGGCAGTGGAGGTGCTCAGCCACCTGTTTGCTCTGCCATCCCTGCTAAAGCCTTCTGGCTGGAAGCAGCAGCAGAGAATTTTTCCCGAGGGAGCAAGCCTCTAGTCCTTACCTACTGTGTATACTGTCCTGCTTCTTGAGACCCACACAGTCACTCCCCTCCCATCCTTTTTCTTACATGTGTAATGCCCAGCAGGCTGGTAAGAGTGACCAGCACCAACCCCCACAGTGAGCACACATTTGGGGAAAATGGTCCCAATTTCTCAAGGGCCAGATACACCCATCTGAGGCCTGCAGGAACCAAGCCCTGCATTTATGTCCTGGTTCAGCAGCCACTGGGTGGACCCCCTGCTCACAGTAGGGGCATCCTCACTGGTCAAATGAAGAAGCCCCCTGGCCTTTAAAGAGAGTTCTTGGGAAACCAAAAACATGGGTCCTGTTAAACACTCTGAATCACTCACTGGGACAGCCTATGTCCCCCTTCAGGTCCCCTGGGGGGTGGGAGCACTTGGTCAGGGTAGACCAGATGCCCCATCTGAGCCTGGCTGTGTCTTGGCAGGTGACATGCAGAGTCCTGTGGACATGCCGTCTCCAGTGTCAGAGGTCACAGCCTCGGTTCCCAGCACAGAAGCAACATCCTTCAGTCTGGAGACCCCTGCCTTGTCCCCCGGCCCTGGACACCTATGGAGCACCCCTGCAGCAGGCCAGGCCTGGACCCTAGGGCTCCCACCCAGGAGAGGAGTCAGCGGCTTGGGCAGCCACGGTGGTAACAGCACCGGGCATGGCATGAAGGCCAGCGTGGCCCCAGGCCTGGGGACCGGCCAGTGGACAGCCAGCAGGGTGGCCTTTTCCCCCAGGGTTCCTGGACCAACCCATAGCTCCTCTCCTGGGGCCACAAACAACCTGCCAGACACCCCTGAACAGTCTCCCCCTAACTCTACCACAGAGCTGCCCTTCTGGCCCACTCCTGCCCCGGATCCCACGGGCCACGTCGAGTGGCACTCCAGCCTCCCCATGAGGGACACACCCCCAGCACCTCTGGACCCCATGTGGGTGCAGAACTTGGACCCTGGGCCCTTCAGCTCTCCAGACCAGACCTTGGCCCCCACGCCTGCATCTCTGAAGACCCCGGCCTGCGGTGAGTGTCAGGGAGAGTGTGTCCTGGGGCTGTGTGGAGCCATGTGGTGTGTGAGCCCCCATAAGCAAAGGTTCACACAGTCCAGGGCCATCAGCAGCCCCGGGTGGGCCCTCATTTTATGCTGCGTAGACCCACTGCAGCACACTCAGTCCCCGGAAGGCCAGCTCTGAGTCTAGTTATGGTGAGAAGTTTGTCTCCCCTCTTTCTCTCCGGCCCTGTCCTCCCCCTTCCTGTTTCCCCACTGGCCAACAGCAGGAGCAGGAAATCAAGCAGGTGTCGCATTAAGGGCACTGAGCACGGGGGTACTTCCCCCCAGTAGTGTTGGGCCCCAACCTTTCTGCACCTCTCCAACAGTGCTGCACCCCCCAGCCTGCTGAAGCCCCTCCCAGCAGTGCTGCACCCCTCATCCAGGTACAGACCCCAGCAGTACTGCACCCTCAAGCCCGCTGCAGTCCCCCAGCAGTTCTATATTCCTCCCACTGCCCCCAGCCACACCGCCCCCAGCAGCTCCACATCATCCATTACCTGCAGAGGTTTGGCCATCATCAATAGTCCAGGGTGATACCCCGGGCGCCAGGTGGTCACTCTGAGAAGGAGACGGGCTTGGCAACGTGACTCCCATGGAAGGAGATAGCCCTGGCACGCTTGTGTGAGTTCCCCAAGCCAGTCTGACCCTGGATTGCGTCCACATGGAACCCACTGTCAACTGGCTCCACTGATGCATGTCCTCTGCTGCATGAGGCTGGATTCCGGACTAAACTCTTAAGCCTGCATAAACAGCCCCAAGTCACCTGCAGGAATGGTCTGTGACCAGCAGTGGCCACCTGGCTGATTCCTTGGGAAGTCTGCCTGGGGGTTGAGGAGGGCGACCCCTGGAGGAGCCGCCCAGAACCTCCTGAAGAAAACTTTATTTCTGGAGTTCCCGGGACCTCAGGGTGGACACAGAGCCAACCCGAGGGCAGGGGAGCTGTGCCCGGGAGCCCAGGGCTCAGGGGGCAATCCAGAGACCTTGCACCCGAGCGTGCAGCTGGCGGCAAGTGGGCTTGACATCCCCTGAGGATGCTCGTGTCCCCACATGGTGGGGTGAAGCTTATCCTTCCTGTTACTGGGAACCTTGGATTGATTTTAATCAGGGGCATTTATATTCCACTTCTCAGCTCCCGTCCCCATCGGAAGGGTCACTGTCTCCAATGTGACCAGCACGGGCTTTCACGTGGCCTGGGCGGCGGATCCCACCCTGCGCTCCACTTTCCAGCTCAGCCTGGTTTCTGCTCGGAGCCCCACCGTGCACCTGCAGACGTGGAAAGCAAGCCTCACGCTGTCAGGCCTGGAGCCCGGTGTCCTGTACCTGGTGGAGATCGTGGCCAGAGTGTGTGGGCAAGAAAGTGCCAGAGCCCAGCTGAAAGTGAGGACAGGTAACAAGCTTTAGAAACAATATCACCGTGGGTTCTTAAAGGGAGGAGAAAAAGTAGGACAGAGGTTTTCAATGGGTGAAAGTTTAAAACAGCTGCATTTATGTGTGGATGTTGGCTTTCCTTTCTACTCAGTGTAGGAACACCTGGCTCGCTTCTTCCTCAGCTGGGGTTCGAAGGCCATGTGGAAGGGGGCTTATTTCAGGGACAAATGAATGAATGAATGAAGTTACTCAGTCATGTCTGACTCTTTGCGACCCCATGGACTGTAGCCTGCCAAGCTCCTCTGTCCATGGAATTTTCCTGGCAAGGATACTGGAGTGGGTTGCCATTTCCTTCTCCAGGGGATCTTCCCAACCCAGGAATCAAACCCAGGTTTCATGCACTGCAGGCAGACTCTTTACCATCTGAGCCACCAAGGAAGCCCCATTTCAGGGACAGATGGTGGGCAAAGAGGTTGCTTTGCACAGTGGTCCAGACTCTGCAGAGGCTGCAGATCCTCAATCACCTGTGTCCTCGTGGGTATACGACAGGGAAATGGGTACAGTCATGTCCGACTCTTTGCAACTCAGTGGACTGTAGCCCACCAGGCTCGTCTGTCTATGGGATTTTCCAGGCAAGAACAGTGGAGTGGGTAGTCATTCCCTTCTCCAGGGGCTCTTCCTGACCCAGGGTCTCTTTCATTTCCTGCATCAGCAGACGGGTTCTTTACCACTAATGCCACTTGTACAGTGCTGGTCTATGCAATTTCTCTGACCTCTCTCACTCCTAGTGGACGTGGCTTTCAGGAAAGATGATGATGGATAGATCTGTGGGTCTGCCCCACCCTGAGCCTAGGGCTGCAGAGTAGAAGGGAGGGGAGTAGAATTAAGCAAGTCGGGTGTATTAGTACACTCTGATAAGTTGGAGCTGATTTTTTTTTTTTTTTTGGCTGGGTCTTCGTTGTGGCGCTTGTGTTCTACACAAGCTTGTGAGAGCTTGTGGCTCACAGGGGTGTCTCAAGTTGCAGAGTGTGGGCTCAGTAGGTACAGCATGCAGGTTAGTTGCCCCAAGGCATGTGAGATCTTAGTTCCCCAACCAGGGATCAAACCTGAGTCCCCTGTGTTAGAAGGAGGATTCTTAACCACTGGACCACCACGGCAGTCCCATGGTGAAAGTGATTCTTGTCGATAGGTATATATTCAGATAATATTCCTCTTTTCTCCTCATTAGCATTTGTCATCCACATATTTTCTCGAATATCTAACTTGCCAGAGCAGCCAAGGGCAGGCCTGGTGTTGCAGATTAGTTATCAAATCTTGGGCAGCCAGCCAAGAATCAGTAGCAGTCATCTCTGAGGTGGGGTGTGCACCCCTCGGGTGATGCCTAAGATGTCCCATTAGGGTGCAGTCAGAAATGTCTAGAACTTTTGTTTATGTGCTTTAAAGCAGGACTTCACTGTGGCCTGGGATTTAGAGAGGAGACGGTGGGTGAGGGTGCTAAGTGCAAGTTCACGGTAAGCTAGAGGAGGGGAGGTCACTGCTGGCTCTTGCTGGTCACTTGCTGATGAGTCCAAGTTGCAAGGGCTGATCTGGTTCTGTGGCTCCAGCAAGGTCTCTGTCTGTTTCCAGGCTTCGTCCCACTGTCCTCTGGACCTGAGGGGCTGTGCCTGCACATATCAGGTGCTCTTCCTTCTTTACAGAGTGCAAACCAGCCTCCCTTTGATGTTCTTCCTGACTGATGTGAAAATACTACTATTGAGACAAAGATGATAGTCTGTTACCTGACACTTACCATAGCAAACATGTTTATTCCCCATCCTGCAGCGGCTCAGAAGCTCATTGGGAAAGTCAGAATAGTGAACGTCAGGTATTTAGAATCCTTCAGCAACACCAGCAGCGAGCAGTCCCAGGCCTTCCTGGAGCTCTTCCTGAGGACGGTAAGTTGGTGGAATCGGTCCTCATTTTCTCCTGGGATGTGAAGGAGGGAGGTGGTTGCATCCTGAACAGCCAATGGGGGTTCAGACTTGACTGAGGAAGGCCACGGACTCCTCGTTTCTGGAGGAAGCTGGGGCATCCAGCTCTGGTGAGGGGCCTGTGTGTTCTGATCTGTCATTAAACAGACACACCAGCAGGTGAGGGACTCACCTTTTCCTCTGCTTCGCGTTGTTTCCAGTTCAAAGTCTCTATTGATGTGGGACCCTGTGGAGCAGAAAGCCTCCCCTGTGCCTTAAAAAGGAAAAGCATTTACAAATTGAGATCTATTTCACACACCATAAAACTCACTCTTTTAAAGTGCAGGATCCAGCGGTTTAGATGGTTTGCAAAATTGCGTAGCCATCACCACCATCTAATTTCACAACGTTTTCATCCTCTGAAAAAGAAACCAGTTTATCTCTTCATCTCCCCTTCTCTCTGCCCCTGGAACCAGATGTGTGCTTTCCGTCTCTATGCATTTGTCTGTTCTGGATATTTCACAGAAATGGAATCATACAATACATGACTTTTGTGTCTGGCTTATTTCACTGGGTATAATATCTTCAAGGTTCATCCCGTTGTATCAATATCAGAACTTCATTCCCTTTTATGACCAGGTGATATTCCTCCATAAAGAGAGACCATGTTCTGTTTAGCCATCATCCACTGATGAACATTTGGATTGCTTCCACTTTTTGGCTATTGGGAATAATGCTGCTGTGACTCCAGCCTTAAAAAATTCTTTTTCCTTCTCTTCGTTGCAGTGCAGTCTGCAACCCCTTTGGCATTTTTTGGCATCCCAAAGAATGTATACTGTTACAATTTATTTATAGTGGCAATATGTTATTTTTGCTGATGGTTAGGTTACCCTTTGATGAATAGAGAATGCACTTGTTGAGATCTTGTTTGTATAAAGCAGGAGTCCCCAGCCTCCAGGATCTAATGCCTGGAGATCTGAGATGGAGGTGGTGTAATAATAATAGAGATAGAGGGCACAATAAATGTAATGTGCTTGAATCATCCCAAACCATCTCCCCCCGGTTTGTGGAACATTTGTCTTCCACAGAACCAGTCCCTGGTGCCAAAAATGTTGGGGATCGCTGGCATAGAGGACATCTGAGATATTTTAGGTTTTCCTTACTTTGGGAGTTTAAGATGCAGAACTGAGAGAGCTTGGCAGCGCCACCTGTTGGTGGAGTCATAACAGGATGAAGCCTCAGCAATGCTGGTGGCTGTGATGTTTGGTGATTCTTTTCAACCCCATCAGCGTTACTGATAAAATAGGCATACTGCCTCCGGGAACCATCCCATTGGTGATCTTTGGGGTCTGGGATCCTGCTTTATTTATCCTGAGGTCCCCAGCTCCTGGCGCAGTGTGTGGATGGATTCAAGAGCTGTTGACGGTCTGATTCACGTGTCTATCACCAGCTTCCTTGGGATAGTTGCACATCACGAGTTGGACCACATAGAAGGCTGAGTGCCAAAGAATTGATGCTTTCAAATTGTGGTGCTGGAGAAGACTCCTGAGAGTCCCTTGGACTGCAAGGAGAGCAAACCAGTCAATCTTAAACGATATCAGTCCTGAATATTCATTGGAAGGACTGAAGCTGAAGTTGAAGCTCCACTACTTTAGCCACCTGATGCAAAGAGCCAACTCACTGGAAAAGACTCTGATGCTGGAAAAGATTGAAGGCAGGAGGAGAAGAGGATGGCAGAGGATGGTTAGACAGTATCACTGACTCAATAGACATGAATTTGAACAAACTCTGGGAGATAGTGAAGGACAGGGGAGCCTGGTATGCTCTAGTCCATGGGGTTGCAAAGAGTCAGAGACAACTTAGTGATTGAAAACGGACTGTAGCCTGGCCACCGGGCTCCTCTGCCCATGGGATTCTCCAGGCAAGCATACTGGAGTGGGTTGGCATGCCCTCCTGCAGGGGATCTTGCTGAACCAGGAATTGAGCCTGGGTCTCCTGCATTGGCAGGTGGATCCTTTACCACTGAGCCACCTGGAAGGCCCCTAACAACAACACACATCACAATAAGCAACAATCACTGAGATCAGATCACACAGCTCTAGTGGCCTCACGAGACAGCTTTTTTACCACTCAAGTTCCTTGATTAACCTTTCTTTTTAAAAGCATTTCATATTTTTGCCTATTTGGGGGGACAGTTTGCTATCTGGAATTTCTGCATTGCAAATAACTGTGCAACTTAACACCTATGTAGGACATTAGGACACATTTTTGGGATGTTGTGGGATAATGTGTTGCTTTTTTCTTTGTCATTTTCTAACAAGGGGCTTGGAACTTTGCTTTGAGACTGGCTTGTAATTCAGACAAGAGTGACTTTAACCCAAGACTCTACAGAGCCCTCTCTGGAAATCCCAGAGAGAAAGAAAGAGAGACAGAGATAGAGAAGACCAGCTCTTCCAACGACAATGGTGGCAGCCATGTGACTGCAGGAGGCTTTGGGGTCTCCTGAGCATCCACAGTCTCTCGTGGGTGATATGCTCACACTGGCTGTCCCAAGGCTGGGAATCCACAAGCCTGTGCCTGAACCTCATGCAGTTTAGACACAGATGAGGTATTCTTATGAGGGCAAACCATGGAGGTGGGCTCTTCCATGGCAGATTTGCGCTATATGGATCACTCAAATCTCATCATATGATGGGGGTACTTTTCTAGGCATTTAGGCCATGATAGGTTAGAATGGAATATTATGGTTATCATTACATACAGGGTTCTGTCCAAACTGATAGAATAATAAGCAAGGCTTATAAGGGCAGGACTCTTGAGAGTCCCTTAGACAGCAAGGAGATCCAACTAGTCAATCCTAAAGGAAATCAGTCCTGAATCTTCATTGGAAGGACTGATGATGAAGCTCCAATACTTTGGCTACCTGATGCTAAGAGCTGACTCACTGGAAAAGAACCTGATGCTGGGAAAGATTGAAGGCAGGAGGAGAAGAGGATGACAGAGGATAAGACAGTTGGATGGCATCACTGATTCAATGGACAGGAGTTTGAGCAAGCTCCGGGAGATAGTGAAGGACAGGGAAGCCTGGTGTCCTGCAGTCCATGAGGTCATGAACAGTCAGACATGACTGAGCAACTGAACAACGACAACAACTAGGATGCTCAAGGGAAGCAGTCTCCGGAAAGGCAGGCGGCAAGAAAGAAAGGGGGATGTCCTGCAGTGTGAGAATCACAAGGACTGTTCTAGAAAAAACCAAGTGTGGGAGGTGGGGTCCCTCCCTTTGACCACTCGTTCAGCCGTCCCCCACTCCCATGGCTCTGAGCCAAGAGTGATCAGCAGATCCTAACTGCCCTCGTGAGCCCCCTTCCAGGTTACAAGCCCCATAGGGTAGGGCTTTGGCACTCAGCCCCACGCTGACTGGCTGGTTGGTGGGGAGGACAGGGCTCCTTGTCTCAGACTCCACTGGTATTTGTGCTGGGTCTGGGGCCTTGGCAGACAGGGACCAGGCCAGAGCTGACCCGTGGCTTTGATGTCTTCCCCAAGGCCAGCCCTGCTGCTGGCCACAGTCCCCAGAGGAGCCACTTTAGAACGAGGACTCTGTCTCCTCTCTCAGCGGGCAGCTCTTTTCACCAGCCCTATTTCTCTAAAGGTGCGGAATTCCTTGCCAGCCTTCATGCTTCAGCACCTGGACACAGGCGGGGTGCGCATAGAAGTGACCCGCATCTCCAACGGGAGCATCGTGGTGGAGTTCACCTTGCTGGTCCTCGCAGACGTGGATGTTCGGGAGGTGTCTGCTGCGTTCCTGGCTGCCTTTTGGAACACCTCTCTGCTGGAGGTGGTCGGAGGCGACACCTTCATAGCGGGTAGGCGGAGGCCAGGCCCCGATGGAGACTCACTCCCCAAAGGAGGCAGTGAAATCCCCACACTGGCTTCGTTTCTGAAAGATGTGCCTCCTCGAAAGGGCTTCCCTGCATGGGATGAAAATGGAAACCTATAGGACCCTTGTCTGTCTTACTGCTACTATAGTTTTTTGAAAAGGTTTGCGGGTTGAAAACATCTTCTGGTGAACCTGCCAGGATGCCCAGGGACACTGCCTCCTCTCTGCGTCCTGCTCCTTCCTCCTCTGCTGCTGCCCTTAAGTGGGATGGGGGAGGGCAGACAGGTCCCTCTCTGCAGCCAGAGTTCCTCCCCAGCACAGTTGCCAAGGAGACCCTAGGAAGAATAATTGAAAAGAAAAGCAGGGAGTAGAGGCAGTTTAGAGTCTCTTCTCATATTGTATTGGTCAGCTCAAGCTGTTGTTAAAAAAAAAAAAAACAACCATGGATGGAGTGACTTAAACAACAGACATTTATTGTCTCACAATTCTAGACACTGGATGCTGGCTGATTTTGGTGAGGGCTCTCTTCTGACCTGTCGGGGCCACCCTGCGGCTGTGTCCTTGTGTGGCCTTTCCTCTATGCGTGTGGAGAGAGGGCTCTGCTGTCTCTTATTATAAGGCTGTCAGTCCTAACCAGATCAGCGCCCCTCTCTTATGACCTCAGCTAACCTTAACTATCTTCTGAAGGGCCCATCTCGAATTGCAGTCCTGCTGGGTGTCAAGGCTTCAACATATAGATTTTGAGGACACACAATTCCATGCTTAGCACATACCAGGCCCGAGAATACATGATAAGAGGCTTAGAGTTACATGGATGAGTAAAATCAAAGACAATATAGATGAATATTTTTCTGATTTTTGGAATGAGAAGGGTTACGCCTGCAAAGAACAAGACTGGAATAGCTACCTCTATAAAAAAATTCAAGCTCTCATATCAAATAAAATAGTCACCATTGTAAAGCAAGCAACAGACCAAAAAATAATTTCAACAATCTGGTGAAGAATTATATCCCAAATATAGAGTCATCACTTGCATTGGTAATAAAATACTAAGAACGCAATAGACACAGGCACAAAAGACCCAAATAGATGGTACATGAAAGATGAAACATAAAGATGGAAGGCTTTGCCAAGCCCTTTTAGTGTTTATCCATTTTCTTTAGTAAAGCTAAATGGTATTGCTTCTTGGTATTGCTAATAAGATGAGTAACTGAGTGTAGAGATGAGAGCAGGTGGGTGGCTGGGTCCCTCTGCCTGAGACCAGGGTGGGGGTGGGGTCCTCCTTGTCTCCTGGTCTCCAGGGAGCTGAGGGGATGTTGCTGTGCCCCTCCCCCACCCCAGCATCCCCGGGTCCAGGAATCCTCCTTCCAGAACAATCTTAGCAGACTTTCTGCCACCTGCTCCCACCCCATCCCCCGTAGAAATTCAAGGTGCCACTCTGCTCTTTAGCCCTCCAGAACTGGCCATCTTTGCTGTCACTTGATAATTTTAACTTTACTCCCCAAGAAGCACCTTCCCCATCAAGCTGCTGTGAACCGTGGCATGGCCGAGATGCTCAGGTCCCCACGAGGGTTTCCTGTCTTGCTTTCTGAATGCTGCAGATTACGATGAGTGTGCAAGCCAGGAGGATGACTGTGCCCCAGGCTCTGCCTGCCGCAACACGCTGGGCTCCTTCATCTGCAGCTGCGAGGGAGATGCCCCTGACCTCCTGGTGGAATTTTCTGGAAGACCCTGCGAAGGTAATATTATCAGGATCCTTTGTCTGGAACACCATCAGATAGTCTGTTCTTTTAAGGACACTCATCCCCAAAGTGCATCTTTTCTAAATGAGGTCAACACATTTTTAAGTCCTGGACAAGTTTCTGGAGTGTGCGTGTGCATCTGTGTGCCACACATGTGCATGTGTGGATACATATATGTGTACTTGTGCATGTGTGTGCACATATGTATGTTCTGGTACCTCCCCATCCTCCCACACACCTCCAGCCTTCTGGAAGCACCTCATCTCCTAAGTGCTTCTTCTGATGCCCGTGATGAGGAAACACACACAACCACTCAGGTGTGTCCTCTCAGGTGCTAAAAGATGATCTTTCAAAACCCAAGTCTGTGTGACAAACGACACATGGAAATCTTTCTACTCAGCCCCACTGTCCATGCAGCACTTCTTCCACTAAATGGGACGTTTGTGGATTCACTGTTGACCCTGAGATGACCCCTGCCCTCTAGGGATCTGTGATCAAATGGAGGAGACAGGCCTTTACAGGAGTGAACACGATGCCTCAGGGGATGCGAGATGTGGGCTACTTGAGGTAGAAGCAAGAGGACCAGAGGACACTTAAGTTGTTTCAGTCCCATGGGTGTGGTCAGGGTGTGGTCAGGAAAGAGGGGTCTTAGCGCCAGTGTTAAAGGATGGCTCAGTCCTCGTCTGGCAGAGGGGGCTGCTGCGGGGTGGGGTGTGGTGCTGGGTGCAGCAGTGGGAACGGAGCTGTTGAGGGTGGGCGGGGTCCAGGCCCACAACCTGCGCTGGCTGCGGGTAGTGCCTGCCGGAGGTGTGCGGGAGAGCTGGGGCAGGCTGCTCAGCGGGGCCAGATGAGGCCAGACGAGAAGGCTGTGAGCACTGGGAACAGGGGTTTGGCTGCCGCCCGGGGCCGGGCAGCTGGTAAGCACCTCGAGATGGGATGGCAGGGGTCAGGGGGGCGGGTGGTGGAGCCGGTCTGTAGCAGAGGCCCCAGGAGGGCTGAGCGTGTCCTGCGTCTGCCCTCAGAGGATGGGGGATGTTCTTACAGAGCCTCGTGTTCTCCCAGAAGTTGAAAGTGAGCGTGCTTTGAGGGAAGCGGGAAGCTGAGCAGGAGTGAGGAATTTGAGGATCCAGGGTGAACTTCATTAACCCATTTTACTTATTTATTTATTTTTGGCTGCACTGGGTCTTTGGTGCTGCGCGTGGGTTTCTATAGTTACAGCGAGCAGGGGCTACTCTCTAGTTGACACACAAGGTCTTAGTTGCTCTGTGGCATGTGGGATCTTCCCTGGACCAGGGATTGAACCCATGTCGCCTGCATTGACAGACAGATTCTTAACCACTGGACCACCGTAGAAGTCTTCCATAACCCATTTTACAGAGGAGACTCAGGGGACCCCGGGGGTGATGGCTGGTCCCAAGTCCATGGACTCATCACACGCCCAGTGTCAGCCTGGGAGGGCAGAGGGCCCCACAGTTCCCTGGCCATGGCAGCAAAAGTGAGCCAGGGCGTGCCCAGCTGCTTGGGCTGGCGGGAACATACAACACACATGTGCGTGCAGCTGTGCTGGCATGTGTGAGCTCCCCATGCGTGGCTGCAGATGCTTCTCATCTGCTGTCCACCTTCTGCCCATACCCTCCTGCCCTATGCCACCCCGCTGGCCAGGCTCACGTGGCTGACCCTTAACACAGACCCACTCTATGCTTCTGTCTCCTCCTGCCTTGCAGGTGACTCTCCTGGCAACACAAGCCAGGGCCCTGGCCCACAACAGCCCCCGACCCCAACAGGAGCTGGAGCCACCTCTGGGCAAGGTGCCCTCCCTGCCTCCCAGGGCGTGTCCCCACGGCTGAACCTGACTGGGGCAGTCAGGGTGCTCTGCGAGATCGAGAAGGTGGCCCTTGTCATCCAGAGGCGCTTCCTGCAGCAGGAGGGCATCCCCGAGTCCTCGCTCTACCTGGGGCAGCCGTCCTGCAACATCAGTGACCGAAACAGCACACACGTGACCCTGGCAGCCGCGTGGAATGAGTGCGGGACCGCCCTGCAGAGCGTGAGGCTGGGGAGAAGGCTCCGGGCATCTGGATCTCGGGGTGGGGAGGATCAGCATCTGGCCTGGGGGACTGGGAAGACGCTGCACCCTGGGGTCTCTGACTCTGAGTGCGGGACCGAGCCAGGGGTTAGAACAGGGTGGAGTTCTCATGGGGGAACATGTGCGAAGTCAGCATTTATAAAATCCTGCCGGTGATTTGAATGCACAGGCCAGAAGGAGAGGTAGTGAGGGAGAAGAAGGGGCAGGAAAGCCGGGAGTCTGTGTGTACATGTATGTTCACGTGTGCATGTATATGAGAAGGTGTCTGTGTACACGTGCATTTGTATGTGACAATGTGCCTGCATGTATATGAGAACGTGTCTGTGTGCGTGTCTGTGTGCATGTGTGTCAGCGGTTGCATGTGAAGTGGCAGGAAAGCTGGGAGCCTGTGTGTGCATGTGTGTTTGTGTATGACAAGGTGTCAGTGTTTGTGTATGTTGGGGGGGTGTTTGTGAAGAATGTATGAATACTTGTATGTGTGCGTGCGTTGGTGGGGGTTACCTGGCTGGAGGGCCATCCAAAATTTTGTTTGAGGGTCTTTCCTCTGCGATGCAGTGTGGGGAGTGGGCTTGTCCTGGCCAGAAGGCATTTACATTTCTTGTGCAGAGAGGGGGTCTTGGCCCCCCCGCCGCTGACTGCTGGGCTGACTCTGGGCCAGGCTCCCAGGCCCCCATCCGCATCTCTGGTTTGCAGCATCCCCATATGATGGGCTGACGGCTCCGGGTCCTAAGTCTCTGAAGGCTGTCTCTAGGTCACGGTTACATTCCTGCTTCCCCCCATCCCCACATTTGGCCCCTGAGCATGAGGGCTCTCCTTTCAGGGCCACACCAGGCAGTCAGCCAGCGCCGGGGCTCAGGGAGAAGATGCAGCCCCGAGCAGGTTGTCCTTGGAGAAACGTTTGGTCCTGGCATGGAGTGGGGGCCATAGCCCAGTAAAGCCAGGTGGGGCCAGGCCAGCACTCAGCCCAGCACCCAGCTTGTGCCCCAGGATGGGGAGAGGCCTCTGCAGGGAGCCTGTGAAAGGAGGCTGAAATGGTCCCAAGAGATGTATGGAGGGGACCATGCCTGTGGCCAGGGACAAGTGGTGCGGCCGATGAGGGAGGCCAGGAGTTTACAAGATACAGGGTATCTAAGTGGCTCTGGCCAGTGGGACAGGCTGGGCTCTGGGTGGGAGGGCCGCATCAAGGGGAAGGGTCCTCTTTTGGAGGTAGGCTGGGGAGGGTCTCAGCAGGGTGTCAGCCACGGCCCTGGGGGAGGGTAGTCCTTATCAGGGAAACTGCTGGGTTAACTGTGCTACTGGGTGGGGAGGGCCCTGGCGGGTCTTTGGCTTCATTTCCTGGAATAGGGGTGGGGAGGGTACTACTAGGACCTGCTGGCTGGGTGTTTAGCTCCCTCATCAGCGCCAGGCTGGGTATTATTAGAAAGAAAGAAAGTGAAGTCGTTCAGTTGTGTCCAACTCTCTGCGACCTCATGGACTGTAGCCTACCAGGCTCCTCCGTCCATGGAATTTTCCAGGCAAGAGTACTGGAGTGGGTTGCCATTTCCTTCTCCAGGGGATCTTTCTGATCCAGGGATCAAACCCAGGTCTCCTGCATTGCAGGCAGATGCTTTACCCTCTGAGCCACCAGGGAAGCCCCTGGGTATTATTATCCATGTTTAATCAATGGGACCTGGAAGCTCACCAAGGGGTAGCTTCCTAAGGGGTAGGTCAAGGTCAAGGTTGCCTGGCCTCCGAGGACCCTGTAGCCTCTGTGCCTCTGCAGCTCCAAGGGTCTCAATGGCACAGGGTGGGACCCTCAGAGGCTCTGGCTGGAGCCCTGGGTGAGCTCCCTCGTGGGGTGGGGGAGCCTGGGCACAGGCTGGCCTGAGCCTGCTGATGACCCCAAGTCTAGGGCAGAGGGAGGCAGCATCTTGGGCTGGAAGGGTCGGAATCGGTGTTGTGCTGAGCAGGAGGCCTGGACATGACCCCGGGCCTGAGCAGGAAGGGCTGGGGGAGGGGAGGTTGGAGGCCTGGTGCACACAGCTCAGAGTGCCAGCCCGCCTGGATGCCAGACCCCAGGCCGAGGGCAGGCCAGGCAGCTGGAGGTCAGCGGGGACTCGTGGGCCTGGCTGCCCCTTGAGGGGGTCCTCAGACCCACAGAGACGGGCCCTGGGTTGAAGGACCAGTTAGGATGTTTCTGGTGACCACAGCCTTCCTCAGCCCCTCTCCGACCCTCTAACCAGTACAACCAGAAAACAACCAGGGTTATGGTTCTCTTTCTTAAAGATCCCTAAGATTCTCACCAGCAGGTGAATGCACAGAGAGTGGGGCAAAGCTGCTGATGCGGTTCTCGGGGCCGCTTAGGTGCGGGGCCTGTAGAACCAGGGGGAAGATACGAGAAATAAGATGCTCCTGCCTGTGGTGTTCAGGCAGGAGGAGCCCTGGGCTACCCCGTGGGGGAGTCGTCGCCGCCTACACAACTGAAGGGCAGACAGGGGCCCAGAGACAAGGAGAAGGCTGCAGTTTTCAGCTCTCCTGCTTGCTTGTTTTTCCGAGCTGGACAAACACCTGGTTTAGCTATTAAATTCAGTAAGACTCGGAGCCCGTTCAGAGCAAAAGGAAATTCATGTCTTATGAGTCATATCCAAGCCCTGGAAGCCACAGGAGCTCTTATGTGTTTTCAAATTTGTCAAAAACTAAGATTCCCCTGAAGGCTCACTTATACAAATACAACAGAGTATATACTGTTAGTGGGTTCTGCCTCCTCTTCTTTTATTTTTGGTTAAATTTTATTGACTTCCTAATTTTTAATAAAACTGAAATTTAGGGTCTCACTTCTGAGTTTGATTGACTCTATACAGATAATTTTAGGGCTTCCCTGGTGGCTCAGAGGTTAAAGCGTCTCCCTGCAATGCAGGAGACCCGGGTTCGATCCCTGAGTCGGGAAGATCCCCCGGAGAAGGAAATGACAACCCACTCCAGTATTCTTGCCTGGAGAATCCCATGGAGGGAGGAGCCTGGTAGGCTACAGTCCATGGGGTCGCTAAGAGTCAGACACGACTGAGTGACTTCACTCACTCACTCACTCAGGAAGAGATAGGGCTTCCCTGATATCTCAGTGGTAAAGAACCCGCTTGCCAATGCAGGAGGCGAAACATGTGGATTTGATCCCTGGGTCAGGAAGATCCTCTGGAGGAGGAAATGGCAACCCACTCCAGTATTCTTGCCTGGAAAATCCCCTGGACAGAGGAGACTGGCAGGCTACAGTCCACGGCGTCTCAAAGAGTTGGGCACAACTGAGTGGCTGAACACAGCACAGCAGAGCCCTGGAAGAGACAGAAACGAGCCCATGCCCCAGAGATTTCCTGGAGTACAGAATCATCTTCACAATTTGTGTAAAATTCTTACAATGATGGAAGGACACTGTCCAGGTTTTCTGAGGCAGTTTTCAAAGTGAGTCAAGGCACGTGACGTCCACCGCTGGGAGGGCACATATTCTAGATTCATTGTCTTTAATAAAGCTCATCCAAGATGTGACTTCACGGCTCCGTAAAACCAGATGTGCTCAATGAGATTCTGCTTCTGAACTGAAAAAACACAGAACCTATAAACATCATGCACATCATTCAAAAACATGAAAAGATGAACCTGTGTGAGGGCTTCATAGATCAGTCGTGTCTGACTCTTTGTGACCCCATGGACTGGAGCCCACCAGTCTCCTCTGTCCATGGAGTTGGCGAGGCTAGAATACTGGGGTGGGTTGCCATTTCCCTTTCCAGGGAATCTTCCTGACCCAGGGATTGAACCCACATCTACTGTGTCTCCTGCATTGGCAGGAGGACTCTTTACCACAGCTCCACTTGCGAAGCTTGGAGATATGAACACACTTTATTTTAAAAAGCAATCACAGGAGATAGATATAAATTCAAAGACATTTAAATGTTTTCATTTTGAATTGTTCACTTAAGAACCTGTGTGACTTTGTTCCCAGAAGCTAATGCATCTGGAGTGTCTACCAAGGAAAATGAACTCTAAAAATTATGATGATTTTCACTCTAATTTCAGTGTTTGTATAATAACCTAGAGAGACCAATACTATCCAAGAGCTAAAGATTCTTTAAAAACAATGTTTTCTTCCGGTTTTATTGAGAGATAACTGGCATACAGCACTGTAGAAGTTTAAGGTATATAACAAAATGACTAGGGATTACCCTGGTGGCTCAGACGGTAAGGAATCTGCCTGCAATGCAGGAGATCCAGGTTTGATCCCTGGGTCAGGAAGATCCCCATGGAGGAGGAAATGGCAACCCACTCCTGTATTCTTGCCTGGGAAATCCCACGGACAGAGGAGCCAGATGGGCTACAGTCCATGGGGTCGCCAAGAGTCAGATATGACTGAACACATGCATACACATACACAGGCCTACATACATCGTGAAATACTTATCACAATAAGTGTAGTGAACATCCATCATCTCATATAGATACAAAATTTAAAAATAGAAAAAATTATTTTTCCTTGGGATAAGAGCTCTGATGATTTATTCTCTAACAACTTCCATGTATAAAGTGCAGCAGGGCTAATTATATGTATTATGTTGTGATACATACGAGGTATGATACATCTTACCTCTCTAGTACTTATTCATCTTTTAACTGCAGGTTTGTACCTTTCGATCACCCTCATCCAATTCCCCCTCTCTCACTCCTGCCTCTGGTAACCACAAATCTGATCTCTTTTTCTATGTTTGTTTGTTTCTTTTTGAAGTGTAATTGATCTATAACACTGTGTTAGTATCTGTTGCAATGTAGTAATTCAATATTTCTATGCATTTCAAAATGATCACCATGTAAGTCTAGTTCTGATATGTCACCATACAAAGATATCAACTAGCTATTGACTATATTCCCCACACTGTACATTTCATACCATGACTCATTCATTTTGTAGCTGGAAGTTTGAATCTCTTACTCTCCTTCACCTATTTCTCTCATCCTCCCTCCCTTCCACCTGGCAACCACTCTTTGTTCTCTGTATCTGTAACTATTTCTATTTTGTTACGTTTGTTCGTTTGTTTTGTGTTTTAGATTCCACACACAAGGGATAACGTGCTGTATTTGCCTTTTTCTGTCTGACTTATTTCCTTTAGCATAATACCCTCTAGGTCTATCCATGTTGTCACAAATGGCAAAATTCCATTCTTTTTATGGCTCAGTAAGTATTCCATTATGTATATTGTTGTTCAACTGTCCTGTCATGACTGACTCTTTGCAATTCCTTGCATAGCAGCACACAAGGCCTCCCTGTCCCTCACCATCTCCCAGAGTTTGCCCAAGTCCATGTCCATTGCATCAGTGATGCCATCCAGCCATCTCATCCTCTGATGCCCTCTTCTCCTCCTGCCCTCAATCTTTCCCAGCATCAGGGACTTTTCCAGTTAGTTGGTTGATCGCATCAGGTAACCAAAATACTGGAACTTCAACTTCAGCATCAGTCCTTCCAATGAGTATTCAGAGTTGATTTCCTTTAAGGTTGACAGGTTGGATCTCCTTGCTGTCCAAGGGAATCATAGGAGTATTCTCCAGCCCCACAGTTCAAAGATATCAATTCTTTGGCACTCTGCCTTCTTTACAGTCTAGCTCTCACAACTGTACATGACGACTGGGGAGACCATAGCCTTGACTATATGGACCTTTGTCGCAAAGTAATGTTTCTGCTTTTCAACACACTGTCTAGGTTTGTCATAGCTTTCCTGCCAGGAAGCAATCATCTTCTGATTTCATGGCTGCAGTCACCATCTACAGTGATTTTAGAGCCCAAGAAGAGGAAATCTGTCACTGCTTCCAGCTTTTCCCCTTCTATTTGCCATGAAGTGATGGGGCTGGATGCCATGATCTTAGTTTTTTTAACATTTAGTTTTAGGCCAGCTTTTTCACTCTTCTCCTTCACCTTCATCAAGAGGTTCTTTAGTTCCTGTTTGCTTTCTGCCATTAAAGTGCTATCATCTGCATATCTGAGGTTGTTGATGTTTCTCCCGCCTATCTTGATTCCAGCTTATACCTCACCCAGCCCAGCATTTCTCATGCTGTGCTCAGCATATAGATTAAATAAACAGGGTGACGGCAGACAGCCCTGTGGTACTCCTTTCTCAATCCTGAACCAGGCAGTTGTTCCATACAGGGTGCTAACTGTTGCTTTTTGACCCATATACAGGTTTCTCAGGAGACAGCTAAGATGGTATGGAATTTCCATCTCTTTAAGAGCTTTCCACAGTTTGTTATGATCCACAAAGTCAAAGGCTCTAGGGTAGTTGATGAAACAGAGGTAGATGTTTTTCTGGAACTCCCTTGCTTTCTATATGATCCAGTGAAAGTTGGCAATTCGATCTCTGGTTCCTGTACCTTTTTAAAAACTCATTCTGTACATCTTAATGTACTTGATTCGCATAATGCTGAAGACTAGCATGCAAGTTCTTAGGCACGACCTTACTAGCACGGGTTCAGTTCAGTTCAGTCGCTCAGTCGTGTCCGACTCTTTTCGACCCCAACTAGCATGGGAAATGAATGCAATTGTCTAATGCTCAGCACATTCTTTAGTACTACCCTTCTTGGGAATTGGGATGAGGATTGACCTTTTCCAGTCCTGTGGCCACTACTGGGTCTTCCAGATTTGCTGACATATTGATTGCAACATTTTGATAGCATCATTTTTAGGGTTATTCAGATCCTGTGCCCATTTTTAAATTGGGTTTGTTTTTTTGATGTTGAGTTGTATGAGCTCTTTGTATGTCTTAGATATTAACCCCTTATCAGATATGTGGTGGGTTAGTTGCTAAGTTGTGTCTGATTCTGGCAATCCCACGGACTGCAGCCCACCAGATTCCTCTGTCCATGGGAATTTCCAGTCAAGAATACTGGAATGGGTTGACATTTCCTTCTCCAGGGGATCTTCCTGACCCAGGAATTGAACCTGGGTCTCCTGCATTGCGGGCAGATTCTTTACCAACTGACCTACCATATATCATTTGCAAATATCTTCTCCCATTCAGTAGGTTGCCTTGTTTTGTTGATAATTTTGTTCATGATGTAAGTTTTTAGTTTATGTAGTCCCATTTGTTTACTGTTGCTTTTGTTTCTGTTTCCTGAGGAGACATATCAAAAAATACTAATAAGACCAATTTCAAAGAGCACACTGCCTATGTTTTCTTCTACAAGTTTTATGGTTACAGGTCTTACATTTAAGTCTGTATCCATTTTGAACTTATTTTTTTGCATGGCATGAGAGTTAACCAATTTGATTCTTTGGCATGTAGCTGTCTAGTTTTCCCGAAACAATTTTTCGGAAAAGTTGACTTATCTGCATTGTGTATTCTCATAGATTAATTTCCCAAGTAAGTGTAGGTTAACTCCTGGGCTCTCTATTCTGTCCTATAGATCTATGTGTCTGTTTAGGTGCCAGTACCATGCTATTTTAATTACTGTAGCTTTGTAGTATAGTCTAAAGTCAGGAAGTATGATACTTCCAATTTTGTTCTTTCTAAAGATTGTTTTGGTTGCTTGGGGTCTTTATGTTTCCATACAAATTTTAGAATTTTTTGTTCTAGTTCTGTGAAAAATGCCATTGGTTATTTTGATAAGGATTGCATTGAATCTGTAGATTGCCCTGGTAGAATGGTCATTTTAACAATATTAATTCTTCCAGTCCATTTACATAGTGTATCTATCCATCTATTTGTGTTGGTCTCCAGTTTCTTTTGTCAGTGTCTTACAGTTTTCTGAGTACAAGTATTTTACCTCCTTAGTTAAATTTATTCCTAGGTTTTTAATTTTATTTTTTGATGTAATTGTAAATGAGATTGTTTTCTCTTTCTGACAGCTTATTAGTTAGTTTGATAGCTCCTGTTAGTGTGTAGAAATGCAGCAGATTTCTATATATTAATTATGTCTTTGCAACTTTACTGATTTCATTGATGAGGTGTTTTTGGTGATGTCTTTAGGATTTGGGGGCTTCCCTGATAGCTCAGTTGGTAAAGAATCTGCCTGCAATGCAGGAGATCCCAGTTCATTTCCTGGGTTGGGAAGATCCTCTGGAGAAGGGAAAGGCTACCCACTCCAGTATTCTGGCCTGGAGAATTCCATGGACTGCATAGCCCATGGGGTCACAAAGAGTCCAGCATGAGTGACTTTCACTTTAGGATTTTCTATGTATAGCCTCATGTCATCTGCAAAGGGTGACAGCTTTACTTCTTTCTTTCCAATTTGGATTCCTTCTATTTTCCCTTGTCTAATTGCTGTGACTGGGACTTCATACTATGCTGAATAGAAGTGGTGACAGTGAGCATTCTTGTTTTGTTCCTGATCTTAGAGGAAATGCGTTCAGCTCTGAGTGTGATGTTAAAGAGCTGAAGATTCTTTGATGTAAACAACTTTACCAGTTTGTCCAGGTCTGTTTAATATGCACATAAGTAAAACATACTCATTCTATAATTTATTATAAAACAGCAAGTAAGGAGTAGATGTAGAAGGAAAGATAATTTAAAATGTCCTCCTGTTCAGGGACTTTCCGATCATCAGAGAGCAGACAGTTCCCTTCCTACTCCTCTAAGCTTCATCCTGCAGATGAAGTTTTGTTTGCAGACCCACTCAAGTCAAGGCTTAATTGTCCCTTGGGTTTCTCATCCGTTAGAGGCACAGGTCACATTAGTACTGGTAATCTCAGAATCTCTATTTTCAGCAAATGCTCTACTGGCAACCTTATCAGGATTCGACCATTTGTCATATGGCTCATCCTCTGCTTTGCTCTATCGTCCTTCAAGCAGTCCAATAATATTTACTTTACTTGGCTGTGTATTTCCACCAACTCTAATTCCAACTTCTTCATTGGCATAATTTTCAGCCACGCCTCCTGTTTCCTCTCCACACAAAATTTCCCTTGTCTAGTTCTAAACTGTTAAGGTTGGTGACCTTAACACAAGCAGAACAAGGCCCACCGCTGGCCGTGGCGCACAGCAAGTTTCACAACCACAGGTCATTCAGGCTGTTCCTGGCTGGTCCTGGGCTCCGTCCTTCTAGTGATACTTTTGAAGGCGTCAATAATGGGTATTGATCTTGGGGAGGCCACTGCCATGACAGTCAAACCCCAAGCCACTAGCCAAAGCAACTCAAACAGATAATTACAACTTTAGGCATTTTGTCAAACAAAAGACTTTGCCTTCAGTATAGAGATGGCAATTTTCACAGAAATTCTTATCTCCTCCTGCAATGTTCTCCACTAAATCAGATGATGAAACTGCCCATCTCAGGGTTTTCATCTCTGTTTTGACTCTGGAGAAATTTCAGAGCTCTCTTTGATGTTGGCAAGCCTATCTCCTTGTGCTGGTACACAACTGCCTGAACATCTTTTTTTCCTGCTAAACATTCACATTCGGAGCAGCCAGTCCTTAATACCAGCTGACCGTGGGGTCATTTCTCTAGCATGAAACCGATTTGCTTTGCATTTCTGTTTATGGGCTTAACCTCGTTAATACTACCTCGTTAATACTCATTAGTTCCCTGGGGACTCGTGTCCTCAGGCGAGAACTGCATTACCACCTCACATCCCCCAGTCCTCTTCCAGATCACACTCATTTTCTTCAGGTTGCCCTCTGGACCTTTCGGTTCTGTGTTATTCTCCGCAGAATTACAGTGCAGTGTTCTGAGTCGCAGACTTTAACTGGTTTATTTTAACTTGATTTCTTGGGTGAGGGCGCTGCACTCTCATTTTCAGAAATGCCCTTGAGGATTATTTGGGCAGGAGCCTGATCTGTTGTTCGGGGTATCTGATCTAGTTTGTCTCTGACTCTCTTTTAATGCAGAAAAAGAGCACAGGAAATAGGCTAAACCAGTGTCCCAGTGTTAAGTTCGCTGCTTTATGCTGGGGAAAAGTTGTCAGCGTTTTCACACGTGGAGGGGGTAAACTTTAAACAGCCCCTGCACCCAGAGCCGTGGTCGGCAGTCACGTTGGGGGCCGACTGGGGCCCGGGAGCTCACTCACTTCCCGTTTGTTCTCAGAACATGACCACTACGGTGGTGAGGACCACGCTGAGGAACGACGTGTCCCCAGAAGGCATCATCCACCACATGAAGATCGAGAGCCCCATCCACTGTGCCTTCCAGAACGACCTCCTGACCTCATCCGGCTACACGCCCGAGTGGGGGTGAGTGCAGAGGTCTCTCCCGTAATCCCTGGGGCTCACGCTCCTCCCAGCGCCTTCACCTGGGGGTTCCTTTAGGGCTTCAGTCACTTGAGGACCCTTCTGAGAGACTGAACATACAAATGGATACTGACCATGATTAACTGCCAGTTTCCCTAGATTTGTCCCCTTTTCCAGTTTCAACCAACCAGAGAAAGTCAGGTCTGCTCCCCTAGCCAGTCACATAGGATGCCATCAGGGCACCCCTGAGCACCCCTTTCCCTTGTGAAACTCACCCCCCGCCCTGCCTGCCTTCAGGTCTCCACCAAGCTCTAGTGACTGGGGCTGGCCCCAGCTCCGGCCAGCTTGGGGAAAAAAATAGCCTTTCTCTGCATGTTCTCACTGGATGGTCTTTTATTCCCCCCCGCCCCCCCCCCTCCCCGTCTGGAGTTGCATTTTGGAGAAGAACGGGAACAAGTGGGTCAAAGAAGCAGACCCCTGCAAACACTCCCTCTTGCAGGGTCTACACCATCATTGAGGACCTCCACGGCGCTGGAAGTTTTGTCACTGAAATGCAGTTATTTATTGGAGACTCTCCGATTCCTCAAAATTACAGCGTGTCTGCCAGCGATGACGTTAAGATCGAAGTAGGGCTCTATAAACAGAAAAGCAACCTGAAGGTGGTCCTGACCGAGTGCTGGGCCACGCCATCCAGCAATGCCAGGGACCCAGTCATGTTTGGCTTCATTAACAACAGGTGAGGACTCAGGGGCCACTGGGCACCTGGCCCCTGCTGCGTAGTCTGGTTTTGTTGTTGTTGTTCAGTTGCTCAGCCATGTCTGACTCTTTGCAACCCCATGAACTGCAACATGGCAGGCTCCTCTGTCCTTCACTATCTCCCAGAATTTGCTCAAACTCATGTCTGTTGAGTCAGTGATGCCATCCAAACATCTCATCCTCTGTCACCCCCTTCTCCTTCTGCCCTCAATCTTTCCTAGCATCAGTGCGTTTTCCAATGAGTTGGCTCTTCACATCAGGTGGCCAAAGTATTGGAACTTCAGCTTCAGCATCAGTCCTTCCAATGAATATTCAGGGTTGATTTCCTTTAGGGTTGATCAAATATTCTGGTTTGATCTCCTTGCAGTCAAAGGGACTCCCAAGAGAATTCCCAGACACAAGTGGATGAAGATCTGGGTTTAGGCAGTGCCCTCAGAATGCCCTCCTGTTGGGAACTGGAGACCTAGCCATCCTTGCCTACTTGGAGACTTGTGGACATGCAATGTAAGGAAATTCATCTGGCAACAAAAACAGGAGGGCCAGTTTAGAACTAATGAGTCACCTTCTCTCTTCCCAGCTGCCCCATCCCCAATACACACACGAACGTGATCGAGAACGGCAATTCCAACAAGGCCCGGTTTAAGCTGAAAATCTTTTCCTTCATCAACAACTCCATAGTCTATTTGCACTGCAAACTCCGCGTCTGCATGGAATCCCCTGGAGCCACGTGCAAAATAGTAGGTGTTTTGCTATTCTAAACCTCTGGACTCAGGCTCTATGCTATGAGGAGGGAGGCTCCAGGATCAGAAGCCCAGGGTTTGGCCAGCTCTGGGACCTGGCTTCATGGAGGAAGGGCTGGGCCCCACAGAATTGGCTTTTAAAAGGCATGAAATGAGGTCTTGATGGTGGACAGCCTTGAGTGGAAGACCAATGTTCCTGGGTTGTTCACTCGAGCCCTTCCTGGGGCCATAACCCTTCCACTGGCCATCACATCAGACCTTCCGTCTCATAGAGCTGTAGTGCTTCTCTTCAAGGTGATCAAACACATATTTAGGTGTAAAAATGTTTTAATTTGAAATTCTTTTTAGCAAGTCGACAGAACGCTACTGAATCCTCGCCATTACACTGTTTAATCTTTTTTTTTTCCTTTCCTGTTCAACATTTATGCTGGGATTATGAATAACTTTACAGTCTCATTTCCTCAGACCTTTGAAACTGAGGTGTGCTTTGCGTTCCTGGGTTGGAGAGTTATTCTTTGTCCACAGACAAGTAGGTGCAGTGACTGTCACATGTCGCCTGTGGCGGAGGATGGCGTGGAGGGCTCTGCTGGTCTTTGGGTCAGCTACTGGCTGTTTCTCTTTCCTTTGGGGGACACGCTTGTTCCTGTGCTCCTCACGGAAGTTGGGTGGTTTTCCAGGGTGATCAGCGGCAGGGCATCGTCTGAATGCACAGGAGAAAAAGCCCAGGGACTCCTGGTTTTGTTGTTACTTTTTCTCAAACAGAAGATCTTCTGGAACAGCAGGAGGAGAGGAGCACTCCGAGTGCTTGCCTGTGGAGGGACCCTGACCTGCATCGGCCCCTTAGAAACACTAAGGGGGGGGTTATTATTGATTTATTTGGCTGCACTGGGTCTTAGTTGTGGTGCACAGGATATTTAGTTGTGGCATGTGAATTAGTTGGGGCATGTGGGATCTAGTTTCCTGACCAGGGATCAAACCCGGGCCCCCTGCTTTGGAAGCGTGGAATGGTCTTAGTCGTTGGACCACCATGGAGGTTCCAACACTAAGGGTGTTAATGGCCATGACGGCCTCAGTAAGGAGCTGCCAGTTCTCAGATTCTCTATTATATGGGCTGCACGTATTTCTTTCCAACTTCCTTTGGGATGGGTGTTTATTGTCTTCCCAGGGCTGCTGTGGCAAAGTGTGTGTGTGCATACCTGCGTGCGAAGTTGCTTCAGTTGTGTCCAATTCTTTGTGACTTTATGGACTCTAGCCCGCTAGACTCCTCTGTCCATGGGATTTCCCAGGCAAGGATACTGGAGTGGGTTGCCATGCCCTCCTCCAGGGGATCCTCCCACCCCAGGGATCAAATCCACATCTTTTGCATCTCTTGCATTGGCAGGAGGGTTCTTTACCATTAACACCACCTGGGAAGCCCTGCTGTAACAAAGTACCATAGGCTTAAATATCAGAAATCTCTCCTCACACAGCTCTGGAAGCTGGAAGTCCAAGATCGAGGTGTCGGCCAGCTTATTCCTCCTGAGGCTGTGGGGAGAATCTGTTGAGGTCCGGCTCTCTGGCTGGTCAGGGCCACCTTCTCCCTATGTCTTTACACATCTTCCCTCTGTGCTTGCCTGTGTCTGTGTGCAAATGCTCCCTGTTTACAAGGACACACTCACACTGGGTTAGGGTCCACCCTAATGGCCTCATCTTACCTGGATCCTCTGCAAAGACTTTGTTTCCACATAGGGTCACATCTACAGGTACTGGGGTTAGTACTGTAACATCTTTGAGGGGAGGGAGTACACTCCATCACAGGTATATAGTAAGTAGATTCTATGTCACTAGTAGATTCTATGTCACTGAAACTTTTTGTAAGGCAAAGGCTTGAAAAGGAGCAAGTGTCTACAGCAGGCTGGGAAAAACACAAAGGTGACTCTGAGATGAGGCCAGAGCTAGTAACTGAAGACAGCTCAGGGGGCTACATCCCACTTCCTTCAACCCACCTGCTGCCTCGTCCTCCCCTCATCCCGCCGGGCATCCAGCCTGGCACAGCCCTTTGATCCAGGTGATCTGGCCTCCCCAACATCCTTCCCCCTTGACTGAACTCATCCATCGTGACTTGACGTTTCTAGCAGGAAAGAGCATGTGCGAATCAGTGTACTATCCCTGAGAGTGGGTACCTTTCTCATAACCATTGTTCAACTAATGTGAACACCTTTTTCCTATGAAAACAACAGAACTGTGATGACTTTCGGTCACTGAGAAGCAGCGAGCCATCCGTGATGCACCAGATGTCCTGGGGACCCCTGATTCGGTCTGAAGGTGAGCAGGTGACTCGGGTTAGACAACTAAACCTGGGTATTGATTCAGAAGCTGCTAGCTGTCCCCAAATATCTGTTCTTCCCTCCTTCAATGGTAATAGAACCTTTAGTTTTTAGGGGACAGGTGGCTGCCAGGGAAAATCTATAGTTCCCAGCCAACCTCACAGCAAGAGTGGCTGCATGAGTGAACTCTGGTTAATAAGATGCAAAAGGAGTGTCAAATGCCCTCCTTATAAACACCTGGCACACACCCAGCTGCCTGACATGCAGGAGAGGTGGCTTCAGCTAGCCACCACCTGGGGCCATGAGGACCATCCAGACAGGAGCTGAAATGAGCTGGTGCCCCAGGGCACCCTGGAGCAAAGCTTCGGGGCCAGGCTTGAGCTCTGACCTCCTATTTTTATGCCAGAAAGAAATAAACTTCCATTTTCTTTGTACCACTATCTTGGGGTTTTCTCTTTCTTGCAGTTAAACCTAATCCTAGTTGATTTTCCCTTTTTATTTTGTTTCTTCCTAATCTGGATGGGCTTCTTTGTCTCTCTATTATCTTGTTCAAGAACTTCTGAGTTCTGGAGGTAGGGTGTAAACCAGGACAGGAGTCCTGACCCGAGCTTGGGAAGGAAGGTTTTTGGCCAATGATATTCAGCTGCTGGTTCTCATCCAGAACACTTCAGAGATTTAAAAGATGACAGGTCCCCAGCCAGGCCCCACGCCTCTCTGCTCAGGGTCCCCCAAGCTGGACTCCCGGCCCTGGTGTTTGCATTGGTCCTTGGGCGATCACTGGCCTGGGTGCTGGGACAATGCTTTTCCTGCCCTCTTCATTGTCTTAAATTGCTGAGAGCTGGTTGATCTGGGGCTCTAATATGAAAGAGAACATATATGTGAATCACATTCACTAAGAATCATAAACTGAGTGGTTAAAATAACAGAAAATACTCCTGAAATCTGGAGACACAAATCCAAGATCACATAATGGGTGGTGCTGGCTCCTTCCAAAGTCTCTGAGGGCCTCAGTTCCAGGCCTGGCTCCCAGCCTCTGCAGGTCCTGCTGGGTGACCTGGCCGTGGCCGCCTCCCTCCAGCCTCTGCCTCTGTCATCACGTGGCTTCTCCTGAACATCTCTGTCTTCTTACGGGGACACTGATCATTGAATTAGGGGCCTCTCCCACTTCAGTATAACTTCTTAACTAATGACATCCGCAAAGAACCTATTTCCGAATAAGGTCGCATTCTGAGGCACTGGGGGTTCGGACCCAACACACATGTTTTTGAGGATTGTGCTTCAACATGTAACACTGTTTGCTGGCCTTTTAAAGGAAGAATCCGCCCGGGCAATCCCTGAATCTGTGCTGCCAACAGATTATCTGTCAGTATCATACTTCTTGCACTTAATTTTTGGAAATCGTCCATGGTCATTTGCTTTTCCAGAGAACATAATTTCTCAGTCACTAGAGTTGTGTGTGTGTGTGTGTGTGTGTAAGAAGAAGTTGAGAAAGTTTGAGGTTAGTGTCCTGTAGGCTCCTGAAATGAACCAGTGGGAAGGGTCTGGAACAATTGTGGAGGAGGCTCGAAAGTGAGAAGCCTGGGGGTCCCTGGATGGTGACTGAGCTCAGCCTCTGAAAGGGGCCTGGGTTCTAGGCCCCCAGCTCCTGGGTTTTTGCACACCTCCGTCACTACCCCTCACTGAGATGTGTCCCCTTCACAGGGGCAGTGACAGGTCAGTGTCTTTGCAGAAGAAGTGGTCATGTACCTCACACCATGATGTCATCACCGCCCTGTGCATGGCTGCTCACACTTCTGGGGGAGGACCCTTGTCTTTTAAGTGTCTCATCCATCAGGGCTGACATGTGGATGCTATGTTTAAAGAGACATTCCCACTGATGGTGTGGGTCATGTTGCAATGCAGGCTCCCTCTCTATTTGGAAGCATCTCTCCTGAACCAGTCACCGTTCCTGGACCCTGATAACCAGTGGACAGTACTGGCCTGTGGACTCCACTCAGAGGTGCTCTGAGTCTGTGGCTGGTTAAGAGCACTTGACTGTAGGGAACAAGCCCAGCTGGAGAGGCAGCAACCAAACAGGTTCACTTGCCTCTGGAGCTGGCAGTCTGGGGCTGCGGCTAGACTCCATGGGGCCAACCATGGGGGGCCTCTTCTGCTTTTCTGCTGTGGCATCCTCAAGGGAGATAGTGCCCCCTTATGGTCACAAGTTTGTCCCTGACATGAGATACAGGAGGAAGGGGTATCCATGGTACCATCCACTGGAGGCTGGATTTAAGGGCCAGCTGTGAATGAATTGTTAGGAAGCTGGTGACCCAGAGTCTTGGGGCCTCTGATTCCTTAGAAGGTTTCAGGTGCTCCAGCAATCATTCCCAGTATCCTCATCCCAGTGTGGCCCTCCCTCTGGAAGACAGGGTTGCCCGGTTTCCAGCTGACCCATCATACAGGCAGTCTGAAGGGAGCCTCTTCTAAGCCATCGTTGACCACTTTGTTGTAAATGCCCGAGCTGTGACTGGGGGGCCCAGAGAAGCAGGCATTTCAGGCCATAGCCCCAGAAATGGGAAATGGGATCTCAAGTGTTCCTTGTTGCCCAGGAAGGCTTTCCTACCCAGACCTTTCTGATAAGCTCGTGTGATAAGATTGAGATAAAATTTACCTAATATAAAGTTAACTTTTAAAATAAACTATTGGGTAGAATTTAGCACGTTCACAGTGTGGTATGACCATTACCTTTCTCTAGTTTCAAAACATATTCATCCCCCAAAGCAGTTCCAAGCCCACAGAGAGTGAACCCCCAGCCCCAACCCCACCCCTGAAACCATGAGGTCGGCTTCCTGACTCGTTTCCCTAAAAACAGGATCACATGACTACTTGTGGTCCTCAGCAACCGTACCTGTCACTCAGCTCAGCGGATGTTTTCAAGGCTCATCTGCGTCCCATGTTACGTGTGGCAGAACCTCCTCCCTTTTATGGCTGAATGCCATTCCTCTGGGTGATGGACCACATTTGTTTGTTCATTCAGCCTTTGATGGATTCGGGTCTGTTTCACCTTTCCGCTGCTGTGAACCTGCATATATGAGTATTTATTTGCATCCCTGTTTTCAGCAGTTTGGGATCCAGACTCCCATGTGCTTTCTTGCCCCCGAGTCTGGGGAAGGCCGGCTCCCTGGTGCTGAGTTGCATGTGGGTACAGGCAACGTGTCCCTGTGCCGAGTCTGCTGAGCTCTCTGCCCCCATCTGCACTGCCTGTGGCTCCCACGTGGCCTCTTCTTGGCCAGTGACCATCCAGGGGATGAGCAGGAGGAGCTGTCCCCTCTGCTGTGCTCTCCTGGGCTTGAGGCACCTGCCCTGGCACCTCTGGGAGCCCCTGGGTTCACGGGCACACGGAGCGGCTGCCACGGGAGAGCCTGCTCCATCACGGGCTCTGACCTGAGTCCTCCATCTCGGGGCGATGCTGGGGCCAGCCGGGACCTGGCCCCGCTGCGTGGGGGGACCTCCCACCCGCACCATCTCACCCCTGAAGGTGTTACCCAGTCCAAGCTCACTCCGTTCGCTCCACAATAGGCCAATAAATCTGAGAGACAGGGGGTTAAGATAAGCGACTTTATTCAGGCAGCCTGCTGACCAAGAAGATGGCAGGCTTGCGCCTCAAAATAAACATCTTGTCGGGGTCTGGGTGCCAGGTTCCTTTATAGAGTCAGAGAGAAAGAAACAAGGAGGAACTAAAGTCAGAAGGCAGAATAGAGAGGGAGAGGCAGTGGGGAAGTAAAGTGAAAGGGTCTTCAGTCTTGCAAAACATCTCCAAGGGAATGGCCAACATTTGGAAGGGGTGTGCTAATCCCTTCTATTCACAGGTGGGTCAGTTCAGTTGCTCAAGTGTGTTCTACTCTTTGCTACCCCATGGACTGCAGCACGCCAGGCTTCCCTGTCCATCACCAACTCCTGGAGCTTCCTCAAACTCATGTCCATCGAGTCAGTGATGCCTTCCAACCATCTCATCCTCTGTCATCCCCTTCTTCTCCTGCCTTCAATCTTTCCCAGCATCAGGGTCTTTTCCAATGAGTCAGGTCTTCAGATCAGGTGGCTAAAGCATTGGAGCTTCAGCTTCAACATCAGTCCCTCCAATGAACATTCAGGACTGATTTCCTTTAGGATGGACTGGTTGGATCTCCTTGCAGTCCAAGGGACTCTCAAGAGTCTTCTCCAACACCACAGTTCAAAAGCATCAATTCTTCGGTGCTCAGTTTTCTTTATGGTCCAACTCTCACATCCATAAATGACCACTGGAAAAACCATAGCTTTGACTAGATGGACATTTGTGGGCAAAGTAATGCCTCTGCTTTTTAATATGCTGTCTAGGTTGGTCATAGCTTTTCTTCCAAGAAGCAAGTGTCGTTTAATTTCATGGCTGCAGTCACCATCTGCTGTGATTTTGGAGCCCCCCCCTCCAAAATAAAGTCTCTGTTTCCATTGATTTCCCATCTATTTGCTATGACGCAACGGGACCAGATGCCATGATCTTTGTTTTCTGAATGTTGAGTTTTAAGCCAACTTTTTCCCTCTCCTCTTTCACTTTTATCGAGGCTCTTTGTTCTTCTTCACTTTCTGCCGTAAGTGTGGTGTCATCTGCGTATCTGAGGTTATTGATATTTCTCCCGGCAATCTTGACTCCAGCTTGTGCTTCATCCAGTCTGGCATTTCGCATGATGTACTCTGCATGTGGGTAGGGTCAGATTATCTATGAGCTGAGCAAAGGCACTCTAGCTTACAGACAGGCAGAGGGACAGAGTCCTCTGAGGCTGACTGTTGTGTATGATTGTAATAACAATCAAAAGCAATGAAAAGCAAGTTAAAGAAACAGTTCCAACATGGAGTCAGAACTGGCTTCTTTTGTGCAACACAGGGTCACCTCCAGCGGCAGGGCCGGGCCTGGGAGCCGGCTACCTGGTCCTCATTTTGGGGGCTGCCTGCGCCTTGGTGGCTGGGGCAATTGCCCTCCTCGTCCAGCATTACCAGAGAATGACTGGAAAATACGACTTCAAAGCCGGGTCCGACAACTTTAGCTACCAGGCGTTCCACGAGTAAGGAGCCCGGCTGCCCCGCAGGTGGGTGACAAGTGAGACCCTCTGACATGCGAGCCCTGCCTTCGCCACTGATGGTGACCACACAGTGTGTCCGGGGGTTTTGGCTGCAGGTAGATTTGTGGGTGTTGGTGTCTCATGCCTGCAATACTGTGTGATTTTTAATATGAAATATATATTTGGTCTTCATCCACTGTTCCTGGTACATGTGTGTGTGCTCACTTGCTAAGTCATGTCTGACTCTTTTGTGACCCCATGGACTATAGCCCACCAGGCTCCTCTGTCCGTGGGATTCTCCGGGCAAGAATACTGGAGTGGGTTGCCATGCCCTCCTCCAGGGGATCTTCCTGACCCAGGGATCAAACCCACATCTCTTATGTCTTCTGCATTGGCAAGCAGGTTCTTTACCACTAGTGCCACCTGGGAAGCCCAACTTCAGCTCAACTTTCCTCTAACGTTAAAGACAACAGCCGCCTTGGCCGGGTGCCTTCTCGTCTGATTTGGGACCCACAGGGTGTGGATATGAAGACCCTTCCATTTACTGACCCTGCTCCACACTGTCCTCATTGGGGGTACAGTCACATGGACATGCTCCGCAGTGGCTAGCCCACGTCCCCTTCTTCCATCCCCACGTTTAGCCTGTCATTCTTTCAAGATAACAGACCTTCAGCACAATTCAGTCCTACAGTGTGGTAGACCTGGGATTCGTTCCTTAAATGAAGACAGCGGGCTCCAAGAGCTCAGGTCAATCACCCGGGTCACACGCAGAGCCTGGGTTACTTCTCCATGAGGCAGCGTCTCTTTCTGGTCGACTTTGTTGTGGCCAGAGAAATTGTCCCCTGGAGACTCTGGGAGCGTGATGTCCTCACCTTATCTCACCTGGCCTCAGCCCCCATCAACCTGAGAGCCCTTGTGAGTCCAGGCCCTGGAGCCCTAACATCCGCATGGGAAGGATTGGGCCCAGGGCCCATGACCACCCTGCATAGAATCACAAGGACATTCCAGTTTCTTACTTCAGATATAAAATAAGAATGACAACAAGGAGGCCAATACTTTTCCTGGGGCATTTCCAAAGAAATCTGGTGAGTTGACCAGGGAGGCTGGCCCCTCCTCAAAATTAAGACACGGAGGGAAAATTGGCCACTGGTCTTTTCTTACGCTCCCGGGACTTCTGTCTTCCAAAGTATATAAGGAAGAAATCGATAACTAGTTCTCAAGTTCTTGCAAAAATCTACTCTTTGGAAAACATCAAACAAACATCCCCAAGGTTGACACCTGGCAGAGCCCCAGTGGGCAATGAGCCGTGTCCGGGTGGGTGGTCCACAAACAGTGCAGACTCACCGAGTCCCCAGGGTGTGGCCGCCTGGCGCAGGTGTGTGCACCCGTCACACCTGCTTGCTTCCCCGAGGGAGTGGCCCTCACCCGGACCAGGTTCCCATACTCCCTGGGAGTCCCTGCCCTTTTGTTGGGCCCGGCCTGGCATTGTTCAGCGAGCACAGATGTCGTATCCTTAGGATTGGCAGTAACTCTCTACTCACCCTCCCAGGGTTTCCGGCAGAAACCTTGCTTTTCCCGGGACAGACTGACCCAGATGATCTTCCCATGCAGGTAGCTGTGCTCAAGTTCCGTCTTTACTCGAGCCTCGATGGGAGCCTGTTTTGTCCTACATCCAGGCTTCGATGAGCCCCAGAGATGGAGAACGCACAGACTACGCCTACCCCCAGGGAGCCCGTCCTCCATGTGGGCCCCAGACAATCAGCGGTGCCAGGAGGGTGAGAGGAGCTGGTGGAGAAGCATGCAGGGGCCGGGACTCCAGGAGCCCCAGACGCACGGATTTTCAAACCAAGCTCCAATAAACAGCTCTGCCATCCCCCAATCACCACCACCACCCAGAGCGCCCAGCCCTGTTACCACCCCAAGTGGTCCAAGCCCCTGTCTTGGCTTTGCTCACTATTGACACCTATCACCTACCACCTAACCACCCAACCATCCTTGTGCCCCTCTGTTAAATACATAATATTTCACTTTCTCAAAAATATTTGACATCACACTTGAAATCCTATTTTTAAAAATAGGTCAGTCATAAAAAAATACTGCTAATGTGATTTTTAGTAGACACATATACCCTTTGACTTTAGTCCTACATTATTACCAAGATATTGTTTCTATTTACACAGCAGTGACTCAAAAGGCATTCTATTAATATGAAAAGTTTTACAGCAAGTAGGAAAATATTATATATATATATATCTCTCCCTATAAAATAGGGAGAGATATATATAGATATATATTTTTTCCCAAGCATTTTCACAGATACTAAATTAAATAATTTACCTGGGGGTGAGGTAATATTTACCCACTGCATAATGGGTAACCATAAAATGAATGGGCGAGTTATTTACATAAGTTTACAAAATGAGCTCATGAGGAAATAGGTCTAGAAACCAAGTTTTAGTTTAGAATTTTCTTCATTGCACCATGCTAAGAGACAATGCTTCTTTCTTTACTTGAAGTACATGGAGTTGCATTTGATACCTAACACCTCAGAGTATAGTGTTTTCCCTTGATGAACTTAGAATTAGAACATGGTCTTAGTTTTTAATTCATGGGGTTAATTTTATTGAATGTTTTTAATTCATAGGATTAATTTTATTGGATGTAATTAACATGGGACATTAGGGAAATGTGAGTATTTTGATTTATTGAAAATCTCAGAGTCAGGATAGAATTGCAATATGTGATACCATGGATAACGATTCTGAGCGAATGGAATAAATTGCTACAACACTGAAAGAGGCCCATGCTGACTGCTCTGTCTGGTTTCATCCACCTCACAAGCTCACTCAGCGTCCGCAAGGGTGGGCGCGGTGCTGTGTCTCAAGGAGACCAGGAGCCCGTCTCTGGCTCTTCCTCAGCTGTGTCCACTTGTCCTGACATCAGCTCAGGACCTCTCATTGACCTTTCTTGAGGAAGAGACAGTCAGTGTTCAGTAAACCCAGGCTTGAGACCTGTGACTGTGTGGATCTGAGGTAAAGTGGTTGATGTGGACTTTAGAACTCCATCTTTAAAACTTCATCCACAGTGTTCATGTAATCTCAGTAACCACTGTGTCCATTCACTAGTGTTTTCTGTAATAATGGAACTTTGGTCACCCCCTTTTTCCTTCCACTGCCCTAGTCCCTTCTTCGACAAATATTTCCTGAGCATGCACCAGGCCCTGAGCTCAGAGCTGGAGATCATGAGAGGCAGGCTTGGTTCTGCCCTCAAAGGGCACATGGTCTTGTGGGGGAGAGACACTCAAATCAACTGACGTCGGGGGGGGCCATGACAAGTGCTGAGAGGGGCAAGAATGTGTGTGTCGTGAGGTACCCCTGACCTGGTCCACCCATCCACTCATCCACCCACCCACCATTCTCCTCTCTGCCCATCCACCCAACCACTCATCATCCATCTCTCCCTCCCTCCCTCTATCCTTCCTTCCATCCATCCTTCCTCCCATTCATCCATCCATCCAACCAGCAAATATCATTGAGTTCCCGTTCTTATGCTGACATTGTGTGCGTGCATGCTAAGTCGCTTTAGCCGTGTCTGACTCTTTGCGACCCCACGGACGGTAACCCGCTAAACTCCTCTATCCATGGGATTCTCCAGGCAAGAATACTGGAGTGGGTTGCCATGCCCTCCCCCAGGGGATCTTCCCAACCCAGATATCAAACCTGTGTCTCTTATGCCTCCTACTTTTACCACTAGCGCTACCTGGGAAGCTGTATACTGACATTTGGAAAACAGAAAGAGTGAGGTGGAATCCATGTCCCCTGAAACTCAACATCCATCTAAAGAAAAGCCCCTATGAGTCCTACTTGCAGTTAAGTCAAGGAAGCCAAGGAGAGAGGGAGGGAGCCAGAATTATGCATGTGTGTGCCCATGTGCTCACATGACTTCTCCAAGAGAGTCTGGGGTGCTGCTGGGAGAAGGTAGGCTCAGTCTGTATGTTGCTTGTCGTTTAATCCCTCTGATTTAAGACTCTGCTGGCATGGCTCAGGAATTGAATTCGTAGCATTCTGAAACAGAAGGAGGAAGGGCAGGATCCAGGGTGGCCCTGGACATCTGTAGAGGTCGTTCACTGCTCTCCAGTGCAGCGGTCACCCCCAGAATTGTGAAAGGCACACTCTGTGAGGCCAGACTTGGGAACCTCGGAGACCCTCCAGAAGACCCCTCCCAGGACAGAGTGGGCTGTCCTGCCTATCCAGGGTGGGGATTGTATGAGTGTGGTGCACACACCTATGAAAGTGAAAGTTGTTACGTCACGTCCAACTCTTTGCTACCCCATGGACTATACAGTCTGTGGAATTCTCCAGGCCAGAATACTGGAGTGGGTAGCCTTTCCCTTCTCCAGGGGATCTTCCCAACCCAGGGATCGAACCCAGGTCTCGCATTGCAGGCGGATTCTTTACCAGCTGAGCACACACAAGAGAAGCCTGTGCACACACATTGTAGATATTAATTATACACCTTCTCACTTTAAAATGGAGAAAATGGGGGAAATGGAGTCGTTATGCAACTTTCCCAAACAGCTAGTAAGTGGAGAGACTGGAATTGAAACCAGGCCTGCCTGCTTGTAAAGTCCTATGATCCTCTCTGCTGGGGAGGGTCTGATGAAAACCAGGGATCTGATGGAGGCGGAGACTCACCGCATCCGCCTGGTACCCTCCGGCCCAAGCTGCGCTACCCCTAAACCACCACGAGATGGCGCTGCAGACCAGGGAGGGAGACCCGTTTTTCTGCAGCCACCGGTGAGTGCCCTGCTTCTCTGGTTTGAATGCTTTCGCCCTTTGAGCTTCTCGGCTGCGAAGGAAGGAAATCTGAAATCATTCCACAGAGCTTCGGGTCTCAGGGGCACGTGTCTGCTGGGGTGGGGCTCAGACAACCGCGCTGGTGGTGAGGAAAAAATTAATCAATAGTCAGTCTAAGAATGAAGTGAAAGTTTTTATTCTAGCCAACCTGAGGATTATCGCCCAGGAGACGTCTTGCAGTGGCTCCGGGGAATGTTCCAAGGAGGTCGGGGAGGGGGAGTGTACGTGTGGTTTGGGGGAGGGGGTGTGCAGTCAAGCATACACCTTAGCGGAAGGCTGCTGCAGTCACCAGGAACAGCATCTGGGTTAACGGTTTGGGTGCTCTCCTGAGTATGGAAACACGCAACAATCCAGGATCATACAAAATTTCTCCTGAAAATCTCTGACTCTCTGAGGGCTGGTCTTCCCAGAGCACAGAGGGCCTCATCCTGATCTTCACCTTGTAGGTCAGCGACTGCAGAGCTTGCTGACTTTTATAGTCCCCTCCCCTTTGATCTTAATTTCAACCAACGTTTGGAGGCATTTCGTGACCAGTTTGTTCCAAGGCCCTAAGAACGCTCATTCCGGGGTCAGGTGCAGACTTGACAGGCTGCTCCACGCGCTGTTCTTGGACAAGGCCTTGATGACAGGGGCCCAAAGCCTCTGGGCCGCCTGTCCTACTGGTCTGTTCTGGCCCAGGAAGTGGGTCCCTCTTGTTGCTTCTTTCTACAACTAATTATACGATTGCAATCATTTTTCTTATAAGACTACATATTTGGTCAATCATTTCAGGTCACCTAGTTGTTATTGGGACTTCCCTGATGGCTCAGTGGTAAAGAATCCACCTGCGATGCAGGAGATGTGGGTTCGATCCCTGGGTTGGGAAGATCCCCTGGAGGAGGCACTGGCAATCCACTTCAGTATTCTTGCCTGGACAATCCCATGGACAGAGGAGCCTGGTGGGTTACAGTCCATGTGGTTGTGAAGAGTTGGACATGACTGAGCACATACAACACACAAAGTATTTCAGCTAAGAACTTCCGTGAAGTACAGCCCAGTACTCGCTAGGTCATCTGAGCAGTCTGTTCCAATGGCTCCCTTTAAAGGAAATGCTATATTGGCATTTTACATCAAGTTAACTGAAGATGTCTACACGTACATGGTGAGTGGAGGGTCATTGTGACCCCTTACAGGACTGAGAAAGGGAAGCTGTCTTCTAAGGAGTTACGGGGTTGGTGTCAGGAGAAGAAAAATTGATGTTTCTGGTTGAGCAGGAATTTCTGCTCTGGGGAGGTCTGGTTAATGTACCCTGGAGGGAAGGGAGGGGAGAGAAAGCAGGCCCAACAACAGGCCTGGGGGAAAATAAACATATTTGCAATAGGTTTCCCATATTTTTCTACATTTGCTTCTTTTTGTCCCCCTTCTCTACAAGGATGGTGTTTAAAAAAATTAATGCACATTTAATTTTCTTAAAAGGGGGGCCCAACAGACCCCACAACAGCAGAGAAAAAGGTTTATATTCAAAGGTTCCCTGTTTTGCCTTAAGATATGAGGTTTTACTTCATTCCTGGTCTTTCAGGGTGGACAAACCTAGTGCCTTCATAGCAGGGGAGGCGCCGGCCTGGGCGGCTAGGGGGCCAGCTCTGCGTGGACTCTGCCTTCCTGCCTGAACTTCCTGAGGGAGGGGCGCCTTCCTTCTCACCCGGCTTTGTTTCTGGGAGGAAGAGGGCAGCCACGGCAGGAAACGGTGTCTGTGTGCAGTAAAACCCGGGGTAAACTTCCCTGGACCGGCACTGGGGTGTTGGGGCCACAGCGGAAGCGCCGGCAGCGGGAGTTCCGGCTGGCATGGGGAGGCGAGTCCTAGAACCAGGCAGGCGCGGGCTGAGCTTCACCAGCCTCACGTGGGCGCCAGGCCCCTGGGACGCGTCTTGAACACTCTCTGCGGTTGTCCTGAGTCTTGGGCACGTCTGTTTCCAGGGACACAGGATGAAGGTCAGGGTGGCAGCGTGGCCAGGCCTGGGATGAAGACCCAGTCCACCACCCGCTCAAGGTGCTGAGAGGTCCCGTCTGTGTCCAGGGTCCCCGGTAGCCCGGTCACCACGGGGAGCCCTGGTGGAGGAGGAGAGCGCTCAGTGAGGGAACGGGGTGGAGCCTGGGCTGAACGTGAACGGGGCAGCTCTGTGCTCGCATCGCGTCACCGTGGAGCCCGGTGAGGCCTCCGGCTCCCGCTGTGACCCTGCGCTCCGGAGACTCTTCCACCCCTGGACCGAGGTTCGCGCTCCCTCGGGGAGGGGGCTGGCTGGCCCAGCCTCAGGAGCGCGTGGGCCTTCCTGGGAGCTGGTCGACTTCTGTCCCGTGGACCGGCCCCTGTCACGTTTAGTTCCCCCTTTCGCCGAGATGGAACCACAGCCATCGTTTGCCGGTGTCCCCACCCCAGCAGCCCACAGGGCACCCCAATCCAGTTTCTAAGCTGAGCTGCCCTCTCCAGAGGCCTGGTCCCCATGACAGAGGTCCGGCTCACGAGACATCCCGTCTCTTTCCCAGCAAACCTCCTGTAACTCTGGAGTTTCACCAGGTCTGGCCACGGGCTGCCCTGGGGGTGGGCAGACTGGACCCTGCATGCCCCAGGAGCCCCTGGACACCTCGGTCATGGATGGAAGTGCTACCACCAAGCTGATTCTAGAGCCCTGCCTGGAGCAGCAGGTGGGGACTCCACGTGGGCAGCCCAGTGGCCGGGTGACCTGCTTTTCAGGTCAGCGAAGATCTGTCACCCGCTTCCCACCCCACGCCCGGAAGGGGGTGGGCAAATGCCCCCCTGCCTGCTGGGTCGCCTCCACCGGGCCCCTCCCTTACCTGCGGGCCTGCAGCCAGGCCCACCCCTGTGGGGAGGGATGGGACCCAGCACAGGATCCAGGTTGCTGCCCTGGCTTGTTCACCACCCCTGGGCCTCCGGCCTCCAGTTCTTGGAACGTCTGGCTCCCACTCCTGCTGGCTGCTGACCAAGGTCTGGGGCTCTGATGTCCTGGGAGGCTGCTGGGTGCAGAAAACACCTTCATGGCTCCTGAAAATTTAATGTCATTTCTGAGGTTGATTTTTAAAAGACAATTCAGTTCCCTTAATTAAATTCAACTTGTGAATCTTTAAAATTTATTTTGCATGCATGTGGGGACTTCTACCAATCACTTTGAAGGGGACCTTGGAGTTTAATGAAAAGTGACAGAAACTGTTGTGACCAATCCTGTTAATTAAATTCCCTTGGGCATTTAAAACTGTATTTACAAATTTGATTTCTTTGATTTTCCTTCTAAGGAGCTTCAGCTGTATGACCCATGTGCTTTAAAAATCTCCAGTGAGGCTGCTGAGAACAGACCAAACCTAGAAGCTTGGTCTCAGGGTCTGAGATACACATGTTATAGCCACGCTCTCCGGGAAACAAACTCACTCAGAAGGACAATGCAGATAGTGGAGTGCAGTTTATTACACCGGCGGGCCCAAGGCAGAGTCTCCTCTTAGCCAAGGACCTCAACCAGCATTTGTGAAAATCTTTTATACCCCATGTGTAAGTGTCCAAACCCACCAGCCCAAATTCCTTGAAACTTACATAAACAAAGGAAGGATAAATACAACTACAATAACCCCATCATTCACGTGTTATGTCTTCAAACAGTTAATAATCAATAAGCCCACGGTTACATTCCAACCAGTTGATAACCGATAAGCCTGTGATTACATCCCGATAGATACGGAAAAAATATATGACCTGTCCAGAGGCAGGAGTGATTATGGTATGTTTCTTCTTAGGCAATGAGTAACCTAAATGTGATCTTCAAGATTCCCCTGCACAGAGGGGGTCTTATCCTTCCATTGTCATTCCCACAGGCGCTAAGCACAGAGTTCAGAGTCCACTGGAGAGGTGGCCGTGCACGACCAGCACGGACAGGCCTGAGGTGGAGTCCAGGCCCTATGAATTCCTTCTTCACATACAGATTCTCTTTACATATCTAATCCATTTCTTTTATGCCTTTCAACTTGAATGTACAAGCCTACAAGGAGCAGGGCATTTTTAAACTAGAATCAGCTCTTCTATTCATTGTTGTTTAGTTGCTCAATTGTGTCTGACTCTGCAAGCCCATGGACTGCAGCACGCTAGGCTTCCCTATCCTTCACCATCTTCGGGAGTTTGCTCAAACTGATGTCCGTTGAGTCAGTGATGCCATCCAACCATCTCATCCTCTGTCATCCCCATCACTTGCCCTCAATCTTTCCCAGCATCAAGTTCTTTTCTAATGAGCTGGCTCTTCACATCAGGTGGCCAGAGTATGGGAGCTTCAGCGTCAATCCTTCCAATGAATATTCAGGGTTGATTTCCTTTAGGATTGACTGGTTTGGTCTCCTTGCAGTCCAAGGGACTCTCAAGAGTCTTCTCCAATGCCACAGTTCAAAAGCATCAATTCTTTGGCGCTCAGCCTTTCTTATGGTCCAACTCTCCATACATGACTACTGGAAAAAACATAGCTTTGACTATACAGACCTTTGTTGGCAAAATGATGTCTCTACTTTTTAATACACTGTCTAGGTTTGTCATAGCTTTTCTTTCATGGAGCAAGCGTCTTTTAATTTCATGGCTGCAGTCACTGTCCGTAGTGATTTTGGAGCCAAGGAAATAAAGTCTCTCACTGTTTCCATTTCTTCCCCATCTATTTGCCATGAAGTGATGGGACTGGATGCCATGATCTTAGTTTTTAGAATGTTGAACTTTAAGCCAGTTTTTAGCTATTCTATGGGATAAACTAGAAAAAAAAATCTGTGCTGTGGGAGCCTCTAATATGCCTCATTCTCTTAAATATGGCAGATTTTAAAGCAAATACACAGACTCTTCCTGAACGTAACAGGAAAGAATTAAAACAATGGGTCTGATGTATTTTATCATCTGCCCGTGATTCTAAACATCCCTAGAGTTAAAAGAGGCTTCTCCACTTCAGAAACGATTTCACCACTCTAAGCAAGTTATCCTGTCACAGTGGGAGAGGATTGGGCCTGGACTTGAGACCAGGGACTGTGGCATTCCAGATGCTTCTATCAGGCCACTGGTGAGGCCTCTGGTGAGAGTCATCACCCTGACACCCTCTGAAGTGTCACCCAGGCATCTGTCTCCCAGGCTGAGCCCTTGGGTTCCCCCAGATCATTTCCCATCCGGCCCTCTGGTCGTCAGTCACATCCCAGTGGTTCCATCAGTGACCAGATTCTACTCTCTGTGGCTGAGTGATCTGGCAGGGGGGTGACCGCTGCCAGGCCTGCTGGTCAGAGTTCAGGGCTGGGACTCTACCTCTGACTTGGGCGTGGGCACTCTTTCTGGGGCTCACACTGACAGAACCTCAAGCTTCACATAGATCTTACAGTTTCATCCACCCTTGGAGGCAGGAATCCAGCTACACATTCTTCAGGTGGGGAAACTGAGCCCAGAGGGAGGAAGGAACTTGCCTGAGGCCCAGGGTGGTGGCGGGGCCAGGCTTCCGAGTGGCTGACCACCATGCCTGGCTTCAGTGTAGAAGCCCCAGCTTGGGAGCAAGACCCTGGTTGTAACCAGGATGGGCACCGCCCTGCTCTGACTGTCCTAGAGCCCGTGAAGAGAGGCCTTGTGCCTTCTCCCGGGTTTCATCCTGCAGACGAGGGCTGGGCCACATCAGCCGGATCTCAAGTCTTAGAAGCACCGAACGAGGTGATGTCATTTTCCTCCCCTTCATAACTGCCCACCCCTCCTCCTGTCATGAGAATGTGAGAAAGTCCCATAAAAGGCAGGAATCATCTCGATCTTGTTTTGATGGAGGCTCCAGTCAGGGATGGGCTTTCCTGGTAGCTCAGCTGGTAAAGAATCCACCTGCAATGCAGGAGACCCTGGTTTGATTCCTGGGTTGGGAAGATCTCCTGGAGAAGGGATAGGCTGCCCACTCCAGTATTCTTGGACTTCCCTGGAGGCTCAGTCTACTGTAAAGAATCTGCCTGCAATGAGGGAGATCTGGGTTCAATCCCTGGGTTGGGAAGATCCCCTGGAGGAGGGCATGGCAACCCACTCCAGTATTCTTGCCTGGAGAATCCCATGGACAGAGGAGCCTGGCGGGCTGCAGCCCACAGAGTCGCAGAGTCAGACACAACTGAATGACTAAGCACAGCGCAACCAGTCAGGGACGTTGTTGCGGAGAAGCGTGTGCTGGGGTTCCCAAGACCACCTTTAGGTTTGATGACGCTCTAGAAAGACTCAAGGCACAGAAGTTAGTTTATCACCCCATGGACTGTGGCTGGCCTGGCTCCTCTGTCCGTGGAATTCTCTGGTTAAGAATACTGGAGTGGGTTCAGTTCAGTCGCTCAGTCGTGTCCGACTCTTTGCAACCCCATGAACTGCAGCACACCAGGCCTCCCTGTCCATCACCAACTCCCGGAGTCCACCCAAACCCATGTCCATTGAGTCGGTGATGCCATCCAAACATCTCATCCTCTGTCATCCCCTTCTCCTCCCGCCCTCAATCTTTCCCAGCATCAGGGTCTTTCCCAGTGAGTCAGCTCTTCACATCAGGTGGCCAAAGTATTGGAGTTTCAGCTTCAATATCAGTCCTTCCAATGAACACCCAGGACTGATCTCCTTTAGGATGGACTGGTTGGATCTCTTTGCAGTCCAAGGGACTCTCAAGAGTCTTCTCCAACACCACAGTTCAAAAGCATCAATTCTTCGGCGCTCAGCTTTCTTTATGGTCCACCTCTCACATCCATACATGACCACTGGAAAAACCATAGCTTTGACTAGACAGACCTTTGTTGACAATGTAATGTCTCTGCTTTTTAATATGCTGACCAGGTTGATCGTAACTTTTCTTCCAAGGAGTAAGTGTCTTTTAATTTCATGGCTGTAGCCTTTCCCCTCTCCAGGGGATATTCTTGACCCAGGGATTGAACTCGGGTCTCCCGCATTGCGGGCAGATTCTTCAGCATCTGAGTCACCAGGGAAGCCCCTATTACAGTGAGAGGATGCAGATGAAGATCAGCAAGAGAGAGGACACACGGGAGGAGCTCAGAGGAGAGCAGGCTGAGCTCATGATGTCCTGTCTTGTGGATGATGCTAAGCTCTGACAATGGCATGTGATGACCCATGCGGGTCACTGCCAACCAGGGCAGCTCACAGGCCTCCGTGTCCAGGGTTTTACTGGTCAGTTGTGTGGCGTGGAGCACCTACACTGGTGATCTGAACTACTCAGACCCCAGCCGCTTCCCCCGCCAGGCCAGACTGAGGCGCTCAGCCCATAGCTCCCTCATCATTCACAGCATTTGCAGGAATACCAGGCTGGGTCTGGGCCCCTGGGTGCACACACAGCCCCATCAGGTGAACATTCCTCAGTTTAGTTCAGTTCAGTCACTCAGTCACGTCCTACTCTTTGCAACCCCACGGACTGCAGCATGCCTGGCTTCCGTGTCCATCACCAACTCCCCGAGCTTGCTCAAACTCATGTCCATCGAGTCAATGATGCAATCCAACAATCTCATCCTCTGTCGTCCCCTTCTCCTCCTGCCCTCAATCTTTCCCAGCATCAGGGTCTTTTCCAAGGAGTCAGTTCACATCAGGTGGCCGAAGTATTGGAGCTTCAGCTTCAGCATCAGTCCCTTCCAATGAATATTCAGGGTTGATTTCCTTTAGGATTCACTGGTTGGATCTCCCTGCTGTCCAAGGGACTCTCAAGAGTCTTCTCCAACACCACAGTTGAAAAGCATCAATTCTTTGGCCCTCAGCTTTCTTTGTGGTCCAACTCTCAAATCCATACATAACTGCTGGGAAAACCATAGCTTTGACTATGGACATTCCTAGGACCCAGCTGGAACTGGAAAGTGCAGGGTTCAACACCCTAGCCCCACTGAACCTCTCCTGCACAGGGGCGGGTAGGGGGTGTGCAGAAGGGGCCGGGCATCTGAAGTCATCGAGGGCCCCTCTGAGAGCCGAATCTGGCTGAAGAGATGCTCAGGCTGCCAGGAGACAGCTCTGCCCTCTCTGCCCCAGCTCTGATTTCCTTAAAGAGCAGAGAAGTCACCCCATGACCCCGGCAGAGCTGGGCTAAGGGGATGGGGGTGGCCTCAGCTCAAAGCCCCAGACCTGGCCATGTGTAACAGCCAGCAGCGGGGGGATGGGGTGATAAGAGTATGCAGGGGAAAACATTCCCTCCATCATTTTGGGCAGCATTGTATTTTACACATCTCTCCAAGTGTTTATAAATATGTTGTAGAATGTTGCTGAAATTGCCATCATCTCAGTGAAATAAACATGTTGGTAATCATGGGGACTTGGGTGTTTCCGCCCAGGGCAGAAACCACAGCAGGCGGACTCAAGGTTTAATGGTTATCCTGGGGTTAGATTCCAGGTGGAATCAATCAGACTGAAGATCTTTGCGGTATTTTTCATCCTCCTGCAGAGTGTCTGTCCAGTTTCACAACCTTGGAAGCCCCAGGCCGGTCCCCTGAGGCCACAGGCAGGAGTTCCCCAGGCACAGGTTCTGTCTACCTGGGGCCAGAGTCCTGCACACGGCATGGCCAGGCATCCTTCCCTGTGGCCCAATGCTGCTCGGTCTCTTTTTCACAAAGTTGTTGCCAGGAAGCCCAAGTACTGCAAAGTTGACCAGCTAACTCCAGCCTTCTCTCTGTGGATTTTGTGATTAAAGAAAAAAAGAGAGAGAGAATGAAAAACAACAAAACCCCAAGGGACTAAGACAGAGGGGAAAAATATATATATACTCAGCATGTAGAACTTTCAGTGGAAAATTACCCCCAAGTCATCAGCAACTTCTCCACAAATTGTGGAGCCCTGAATACAACCATCTGGTACAAGTCACAGCTAGCTCATCACATCCACGCCAGGTAAGGTGAGAGGACAGCCCTGCAGGGTGACTGAGTTTGGGCTCCTTGTCTATGTTAAGGTGTGCTCTTGAGTTCTCTCCACCCTGTAACAGGAGACGGAGGCACCGTGGGGCAGAGAAGGCAGGGGACAGGGAACACGACAGAGGGCCGGCAGGGAGCCTATTCGCCCAGGAAGCAAGGACTGTGATCCTGGGAGGAGAGAGGGGCCTCGGCACGGCCAGCATCTGGTCTGAGTGTTCGGGTCTGGGCATGTGTGCATTCTTGGCATGAGCTAAGCTGGGGTTGGCAGCCTTAGAAGAAATGTTTTGTGAAGGCGATCTCAGCATATTTGGAAAATGCAGACAGGACCCCACACCTCCTTCCCGTGGCTTTGCCCTCCCCTTCCAGGGCAGTCCAGAAAGTTCTATGACCTCAAATGTGCTGTGGCCACGGCGGCCAAGCTGAGGGAGGGCCAGCCTGCTGGGTGCTCACCATCAGCGACCCTTGGTGGTCCTTGGGGCCGGTGGGGGCACGGGCAGCCCCTCCCACTGTGAAGCCCTCCTACAGGCACCAGGGAGAGTGTGAGCTTGAACCAGAGCGCATGGCAGGAAGCCTGGCTATGCTGGAGGTGGGCCAGTGGGCACGTGGCAGGAAGCCTTTCCTGAGAGTGGGTCTGGGGGACGCCACGCTGGTGGCACCTGTGCGGGGCTCCTTGGGAATGAATAGCACAGGGTGACCCCGAGCAGGGCGGGAGGAGGGGGCTGGGAGGACGGGCAGAAGGGGAGCCTGGTGTCCCACAGCTCATCCCCAGCTCCCTACTTTGCTCTCAGCATGCCCTGCTGCAGCAGCTCAATTCTGTGGATTTTTCTAGGCTCTGAAGCCTGTATTTTTTTTTAATTGAAGTATAGGTGATTTGCAGTGTTGTGCCAATCTCTGCTGCACGGCAAAGTGACTCAGTTTTACATATAGACATTCTTATTTAAATATTCTCTTCCATTATGGTTTATCCCGGGAAATTGGATATATTTCCTTTTGTGTTACAGGCTTCCCAAGTGACACAGCAGTAAAGAACTACCTGCCAATGCAAGAGACGCAGGTTTGATCCCTGGGTCGGGAAGATCCCCTGGAAGAGGAAATGGCAACCCACTCCAGTATTCTTGCCTGGGAAATCCCGTGGACAGGGGAGCCTGGTGGGCTGCAGTCCATGTGAGGTGGCGAAGAGTCAGACACAACTGACACTCATGCGATGTCCATCACAGGAGGACCTTGTTTATCCATCCTACACGCAATAGTTCGCACCTCCCAACCTCACACTCTCGGTCCGTCCCTTCCTGTCCGCGTCCCCGTTGGCCTGTGTCTTTGAATCCAGAGGGACTCTGACTCGGCCAGGACTAGACGGTCTGCTGTGGCAGGTGGGGGGAACCTTGGAAACAGGAGACAGTTGCCTTGGTTTCTGGTCTTTATCCCTCATTTTCTCAGCATGTGCTTCTATAATGTGGTCTGCTGGTCCACGTCCTAGCCTCTGCCAGCGCTTATACCTGCTCTGCCTCCAACACCTGTTCTCAGGTGAGACCACGCACAGAGCTGGAGGTGGGCACCTCCATCTGAGCCCTGGGCACCCACGATGTGGACTCCAGAGGCTGGGGGGAGGGGCTGACACTCCCCTGCCACACACCACCCCCCGCCCCACCCCCCCGCCCCATCCAGCTATGGCAGAGAAAAGGGGCATTTTCTGCTTTGTTGATCTGTTTGAAGGACGTGTAGCCCAGAGATGGCTTTTGGCCAAGACGTTAAAGGACAAAGGCAGGCAAATACATGTGTGGCCTCACTGGCTGGGGGCCACGCCACGGTCAGGACTGGGGAGCTGCCGCAGCCACAGCGGTGGGAAACAATGCCAGCCGGAGGTCTGACTCCCATCTGTGGCTGACTCTGGACAAAGAGCCCCGGGCAGCCTCCTAGAGAAGCTGGCTTCATAAGGACTGGCCCCTTCCTGCCTCCGGTTTCTGCAGCCGCGAAGATAATCGTGGCCCACGGGCACTCGGGGCTTCACCTGCACTTGTGATCTTCTTTAATCCTTAAAATAACCCACCAAAATCAAGGCGGCTCTTCTGGGTCCTCTTTCAGGAGCTAAGTCCCACCCAAGGCCCCAGTGGTCAGCACAGATCCCCCAGCTGTTCCCCCGCTGGGCCATTCACAGGAGTCAGAGGACGGGAGCTAGAAATATGGAAGGTGATGCACTTCCCTCCTCTGGCTGAAACACATCAACACAAACTTGGTGGTTTAAAACTATACAAATCGATCATTGTACGTGTCAGGGGTTAAATCTCTGACGTGAGTCTCACTGGGCTCAAATCAGGGTGTGGGCAGGGCTGGCCCCTCCTGGACACTCCAGGGGAAGACTCATCTTTGCAACTCAAGGGGTGCCCTCAGTTCTTGGCTTATGGCCCTTTCTCCATCTGCAAGGGCAGGAGGGTAGGTCATGGCCTCCTCATGTCCCATGGCTCTGAGCCTCTCTGCCGCCTCCCTCTGCCCGGTTTAAGGATCTGGTTGATTATTCTGGGCCCACCCTGATAATCCAGAATAAGCTCCCTATTTTAAGGCCAGCTGGTCACCCACTTCAATTCCATCTGCTCCCCTTAGTCCTTCATGAGTATAAAATAATACATTCGTGAATTCCAGGATGAGGACCTGGAGAGGCATGGTGGGATCTGTGTCTCCACGGCCACCGGCCCCTCTGTTGCTTGGACTGGCTGCCCCTCCAAGGTCCAGTCTCTACCTGCAGATTAGCTTTTGAGAGCTGAGTGTTATGAAACAGCTGTTACTAAAAGCGGATATAAACGTGCAATGAAATATATTAAAAAAACAAAGGTAACAAATGCTCAAAACTCATCACTTTCTTAAGTCAGACAGAGGAGAAACAGCGTATGACATCCCCTATATGTGGACTCTAAAAAGAAATGATACAAATGAACAGAAAGAAACCCACAGACTTAGAGAATGAATTTATGGCTGTCTGGGGTGGAGGTGGGGGGCAGGGAAGGGATAGTTAGGGAGTTTGGGATGGACGTGTACACACTGCTATATTTAAAATGGATAACCAGCAAGGACCTACTGTATAGCACAGGGAACTCTGCTCAATGTAATGGGGCAGCTTGGATGGGAGGGGAGTTTGGGAGAGAAGGGGCACATGTGTTTGTATGGTTGAGTCCCTTTGTTGTCCACCTGGAACTATCACAACATTGATAATTGGCTGTACCCCAATATAACATAAAAAGTTTAAAGGGAAAAAACTCAACCCTTCCTAATCCTTTTACCGCAGGTTACTATCATCTCTGCCTTTCTGGTTATTTGCCTCTATTGCCTCTGAGGGGCAGAAGTCCTAGCTAATCCCCTGTTCCCCGCAGCCCACCCCCACTGCACAACTCTTTTGACTCTGCCTCCAGTGACATCATTGCAGCAGCTTGAAATCAGCCACGGGGGTTGGGGGTGGGGGGTGGGGGAGTGTTTACATCCCAGAATTCAGCAGAGGCTACAGATCAGGGCTTGATATATTTTGGGTTGATGACTTAGTCTTTCGAAAGTGGCAGAGAAAAGATTAGTAATGCAGATTGACCTAAAGGTATGTCGTGTTTGTAACTATTACATTGTGAAGAGCATAGAAAATTGTCCCATCAGAGCTGAACTGCAGCTCCAGATTGGCTACAGATGCAAGAGTTTGGCAAGAAATGAGGACTCCCCTGGTTGTCCTGTGGTTAGGACACCATGCTTCCAATGCAGGGGGCAGGGATTGATCCCTCATCTGGAAAGTTCTAAGTGCCTTGCAGTCAAAATAAAGTTATCAAAAAAGAAAAAAAAGAAAAGTTTGGCAAAAATCAACAAAAGCATTATGAGTGATTCATGGCCACAGGGACTTTATAACAAAAAGTACTTTCTCCTTTGTTATTATGTGTAAACCGCATACTATACTTTTTTTAATCTCAGGAAAATGGAGACTAAACTGACATCTGTATGCTTGCCCATGCTTCTCTTTGCAGACAGCTGGTTATTAATCACTTACCAGCACACCCCCACCTACTCCTCCTTCCCTCAGACTCTCCTGCCAGTCCCGGTGCTTCTTGCCTCTATCCTCTGAACCTCTTACATTTTCCAGGATCCTCCCTGCTGTACACACACTGTTTGCACAGTGGCGTGACCCCTTCCCGCTCCGCCTGTCCCCTTGTCCAGCTGGCCCTGCAGGTACCACGCCGGAGCCGCCTTCCTGGGAGCCTTCCTGGCCCTGGGTGGGGTGGATTGCCCACCCTGGGTGCTCGCTGCCCCCCACCCCTGGCCTCATCTCAGCTCACGGTGCTCCCCACTCCCTACCCCCGGCTTGGAACCCAGCCACTTCTCTGTCTCTGCCACTGGCCCTGGCTGGGCAGAGCCCAAAACCACCCCAACATAGCAGGTGCTTGACGAACATCCCTGGAAGGAGCTGGGACTGTTTTCAATGGGTAAGGCCTTCGAGTCTCTCCCAGGACCCAGGAGGAAGCCCTGCTACTGACAGTTGTGGAGGGAGCCAGTTCCTAGCTTATAAGGCTCTCCAGGGAATGTCAAGGGGATGAGAGGACGGCCCCCCACCACATCCCCTCAAGTCTGGAGGGAGCCCCTCCCCTTCCGCCTGCACACTTAACATTCCCGACAAAGGGCTTCTGGATGCAAACCCACACGGGTTAGGGATCTGTTGGGGGTCTAGGCCAGATTAGTGGCCTCCTGGGGGATCCTGGGAGCTGAGATCCTGGGTCGGGTGTGCTCAGAGGATCGGCAGGAGTAAAAGCGAGGTGGTTAATGAGGAGACAGCTCCAAGAGCCCCTGGGGAGACGGGGAGGCAGGGAGATTGTCTGGATGGGGGGCCCTCCCCACCGCCCCACCTCCCCACTTGCCCACCCCCACCAGGCACATGGTGGAGGCGCTGATGAAGGCTGCAGGCCTCACCTGCCTCACATGTTAGAGTAGTTACTGGTGGGCAGGGTGATGGTGGAGGTGGAGGAGAGACTAGATGGACTCCCAGGAGAGATGCCGAGTCAGGCGGGGTGCCTCGGCTGTGCTGGCTGGCACCCTGCCCTGCCGGCCCGGGCCTTCTTTATGTGCAGGTCCACGTGGTTGACTTTCAGGATCACTCATTTTGCAGATGGAATACTGAAAGTTTGTCCCTGATGAATGCCAGCACCAAGATGGCCTCCCAGATACAGGCTGGGACAAAATACCACAAAATACTCTCTGTCCGTGATATTCAAGCACGGGGTGCCATTGGCAAGTTCCTGGCCTGGCTTGAACTGCGAGCCCGTAACATCCTCTGTGCTTGTCACTGACTGAGGGGCTTCTCTCCTGTCCCCAGCTGATCCCCAGGTGGACACACCCACCTGGGGAGGGCGGGGTGGGAAGGCAGGACCACTGGGTCCCTGAGGCCCCTCCCAGCTGTGGGCCTTCATGCTGTCTGTCTGTCCTCCTGTCAGGACGCAGCCATGAAATGCCAGCCAGCATCAAGGCAGGTGGCGAGTTAGGGAATCAATGAAGAGCAAGACATGTGGCCTCTTTCTGGACTTGGGAAGTGGTGGGAAAGCAGTTTGCCTTCAGGAAGGCCTACTGACCTGGGGTAGACAGGAAGGAGAGACGGGGAGACATACAGACAGGGAGACGGCAGAAGGACAGATCTCCGGGGGGATGGCACCAGCGCTGTTGGCTACAGGATTCGCTGAGATGCCCTCATACATCTCAGGGTATGGCCGAGTGCCTGTGGCCACAAGAAATATGAATACATTCTTTTATGGTGCAAAGAAGCTAAACTCAGGATGATAAGAAGTGGCAAGAAGGATGCTCTGAGCAACTCCCACTAGGAACAGTGCCAGTTTTTACCATGACTGCAAACGTAGTTAGTATCACTTCCAATCAGAGATGCGATGGGCTTGAGGTAGCAGCAGTTCACAGGCAAAGGTTAAGTGACTTGCTTGTTTATTCAGCATGTTACACGCTCTCACACACATGTACACACACACACACACAGAGGTGCACACTTGTGGCCACCCCCAGTTGCCAGGACACATCAGTTTACCTGCCACCCTGCTCACAAGCTGCTCCTATTTGCATAAACACTACCAAACAAAGCCTCTTTGAGTTTTCAAAATACTTGTGGTCTTAATCTCCTCACTCCAAGGTCTCAGGAGGAAGTTTCTATTGTTCTCATTTGCTTTTCAGATGAAAAAATACTCAGGAGACCCCTGTGAGAAGGGGACAGGGTAGGAAGAAGAGATGTGGGGAGGGGCAGGGTGGGTCACAGAGAGGTGGGGGAGGAGGGGGTGGGAGGGGGAGAGGGGAGGCGAAAGGGGAGGAGAGGGGGCGAGGAGAGGGGGCGAGGAGAGGGAGCTGCCCGCAGGTGGCACCGAGAGGCAACTGGAACCGTGCAAGTGGCCTTGAGCTGAGGTGGGGGCGTTCAGGAGGCTGGGTTAGATGGAGGGGCTGATGGGAGGCGGTCCCCAAACCTGCTTTGGTTCTGAGAAGCTGAGCATGAGGGGCCGAGCGAGTGAGGAATTGCCTGGCAGCTCATACTACACGGAGTCTGTGTGTGGGTGCCCTATCTTCTCACTATAAAAAAAGAAGGCAAACCCTACACAAATACAAGACAGGGAGGATCACACACACCTTGGGTCATTAAATACAAGTGGAATCAGTTCAGTTCAGGACTGAACTCCTTTAGGATGGACTGGTTGGATCTCCTTGCAGTCCAAGGGACTCTCAAGAGTCTTCTCCAACACCACAGTTCAAAAGCATCAATTCTTCAGCCCTCAGCTTTCTTTATAGTCCAGCTCTCACATCCATACACGACTACTGGAAAAACCATAGCCTTGACTAGACAGACCTTTGTTGGCAAAGTAATGTCTTTGCTGCTCATAGCTTTCCTGCCATAGGCTGGTTATGCCTAGGCTGCTCATAACTTTCCTTTCAAGCAGTAAGCGTCTTTTAATTTCATGGCTGCAATCACCATCTGCAGTGATTTTGGAGCCCCAAAAAATAAATTCTGACACTGTTTCCACTGTTTCTCCATCTATTTGCCATAAAGTGATGGGACTGGATGCCATGATCTTTGTTTTCTGAATGTTGAGCTTTAAGCCAGCTTTTCCACTCTCCTCTTTCACTTTCATCAAGAGGCTCTTTAGTTCTTCACTTTCTGCCATAAAGGTGGTGTCATCTGCATTTCTGAGGCTATTGATATTTCTCCCGGCAATCTTGATTCCAACTTGTGCTTCATCCAGCCCAGCATTTCTCATGATATACTCTGCACATAAGTTAGATAAGCAAGGTGACAATATACAGCCTTGAGGTACTCCTTTTCCTATTTGGAACCAGTCTGTTGTTTCATGTCCAGTTCTAACTGTTGCTTCCTGATCTGCGTACAGATTTCTCAAGAGGCAGGTCAGATGGTCTGGTATTCCCATCCCTTTCAGAATTTTCCACAGTTTATTGTGATTCATATAGTCAAAGGCTTTAGCATATTCAATAAAGCAGAAATAGATGTTTTTCTGGAACTCTCTTGCTTTTTCGATGACCCAGCGGCTGTTAGCAATTTGATCTCTGGTTCCTCTGCCTTTTCTAAAACCAGCTTGAACATCTGGAAGTTCACGGTTCACATATTGCTGAAGCCTGGCTTGGAGAATTTTGAGCATTACTTTACTAGCATTTGAGATGAGTGCTTTTGTGCGGTAGTTTGAGCATTCTTTGGCATTGTCTTTCTTAGGGATTGGAATGAAAACTGACCTTTTCCAGTCCTGTGGCCACTGCTGAGTTTTCCAAATCTGCTGGCATATTGAGTGCAGCACTTTCACAGCATGGTCTTTTAGGATTTGAAATAGCTCAACTGGAATTCCATCACATCCACTAGCTTTGTTTGTAGTGATGCTTCCTAAGGCCCACTTGACTTCACATTCCAGGATGTTTGGCTCTAGGTGAGTGATCACACCATAATGATTATCTGGGTTGTGAAGATCCCTTTTGTACAGTTCCTCTGTGTATTCTTGCCACCTCTTCTTAATATCTTCTGCTTCTGTCAGGTCCATAGTATTTCTGTCCTTTATTGAGCCCATCTTTGCATGAAATGTTCTCTTGGTATCTCTAATTTTCTTGAAAATATCTCTAGTCTTTCCCATTCTGTTGTTTTCCTTTATTTCTTTGCATTGATCCCTAAGGAAGGCTTTCTTATCTCTTCTTGCTATTCTTTGGAAGTCTGCATTCAAATGGATATATCTTTCCTTTTCTCCTCTGCTTTTGGCTTCTCTTCTTTTCACAGCTATTTGTAAGGCCTCCTCAGACAGCCATTTTGTTTTTTTGCATTTCTTTTCCATGGGGATGGTCTTAATCCCTGTCTCCTGTACAGTGTCATGAACTTCTGTTCATAGTTCATCAGGCACTCTGTCTATCAGATCTAGCCCCTTAAATCTATTTCTCACTTCCACTGATTTGACTTAGGTCATACATGAATGGTCTAGAGGTTTTCCCCACTTTCTTCAATTTAAGTCTGAATTTGGCAATAAAGAGTTCATGATCTGAGCCACAGTCAGCTACCAGTCTTGTTTTTGCTGACAGTATATAGCTTTTCCACCTTTGGCTGCAGAGAGTATAATCAATCTGGTTTCGGTATTGACCATTTGGTGATGTCCTTGTGTACAGTCTTCCTTGTGTTGTTGGAAGAGCGTGTTTGCTATGACCAGTGCATTCTCTTGGCAAAACTCTATTAGCCTTTGCCCTGCTTCATTCTGTACTCCAAGGCCAAATTTGCCTGTTACTCCAGGTGTTTCTTGACTTATTACTTTTGCATTCCCATCCCTTATAATGGAAAGGACATCTTTTTGGGGTGTTAGTTCTAAAAGGTCTTGTAGGTCTTTTAGAAGTGGAATAAACTCAACAATCAAAAATGCAATTCTGTGCCTTATCCAGGGGCACTCCTAACCCAGAAGATAGGTTTGAAGACTGGTAGGTTATGTCAGGCCAGACTGGGTTTAAGTAGAGAAGCATTGAGCAAGACCAAGAAGGGCTCTTTTGATGAGTCAAGAATGCAGTTCACAACCAACAGGTCCCAGGCATGAACACAGAGGACAGGTTTCAACATGTACAGAGTAAGAATTACAGGAGATACAGTGACATACGCATAGGATCATAGTGCTAATAACTGACTTAAGAAAATACATGCTGTGGTTAATTTTTTACCCTTTTTTAGTATTTTGCCCAATATTTTACTATGAAAAGGTTCCAAACACACAGAAAAAAGGAAAAAATTACACATTGAACACTCATATACCCATCCCTTAGATCAGGGGTCAGCCACCTGTGGTCTGTGGGCCCAGACTCACCACTGCCTATTTTTATAGGACCTGCCAGCTAAGGACACCTGTCTTTATGTTCCTTTTTAAAAAAAAAATAATTTATCTATTTTAGTTGGAGGATAATGACTTTACTTTTTTTTTTTTTTTTGCTGTCTTTATATTCTTAAACAGTGAAAAAGCAATCAAAAGAAGAAAAATATCTTGTGACACATAAAAATTATGTGAAATTGAAATTCCACATCCCTAAATAAAGCTGTCTGGAAACACAAGCTCAGGCATTTACATACAGTCTGTGGTGGATCTCTTGCACCAATCAACGAGCTGAATGGATGGGTCAGATAGTTTTTAAAGTCTAAAGTATTTACTATTTGACCCTTTATGGAAAAAGTTTATCCACCCCTGCCCTAGATTCTAAAGTTAATATTTTTCTATAATTGCTTTATCACACATCTGTCTATCCCTCCATCCATCTATTAACCCAGACTGTTTTGGAATCATCTTAGCATTTTAGATAGCAATACATTTCACTGTTTAAATAATTCAACATGCATATCATTAATTAGAGTTCATTACAGTAAGTTCCCAACATATGAACAAATTCCGGTCTAAGAGCATGTTCCTAAGTCTAATTTGTTTGTTAGTCTAGCTACCCAACTAACACAGTCCACAAGATAGCACCGTGCCTGTGCACTTCAGTTTTGTTCGAATCTTTGCGATCAGGCTCCTCTGTCCATGGGATTCTTTCTGCTGGCCAAACTCTTGGCCTTCTCTGCCCACCGAAGCCAAACACAAAAAAAGAAAAAAAAGAAAAAAGAAAAAACATACAGAGACAGAGTTTGGAGGAAATAAAAAGGTGGGTTTGATACTCAGCCGACAGAGATCAGAACACAGTAGGCTCATGGTTCAAGAACTGTGCCCCCCTTCCATGAGGAGTCTAGGGGCGTACACAGGCAAAAACCTGCAGTCAGGAGTCAGTGATGAGGAGCAAAGATGGTAGGAACTTGATTTCTTCCTCTTGCATTGCTTCAAAGACAGTCACAAACTGGCATCAGTAAGACAGTCATTGAGTCTGACAGTTTGGTCGCTCTGCTCTGAAGCCTCCTTTCCTTCTTCCTGATATGTAACTACAAGGGGAAGGGTGTTGTAAGGATAAACACCAGATAGGGAATGTATTTAGCATAGAGTCAAAGGTAAAAAAAAATGTGAAGTGTAGCGAGTTAGGGCGCAGAAAAGCAAACTTAGTTACAGACATGCAGAGTTAAGAGCAGTTAAAGTAAAAAAAAAAAAAGGAATGTTCAGGCCTGCTCATTGTTCTATTTATCTTCTTTGTTCTCAGGAAAGGTAAAGAGAAAAACTCATTCCTCTTTTTTCCTTTTCATGGCAACATTCTCCAGGCGACAATACTGGAGTGGGTTGCCATGCCCTCCTCCAGGGGAACTTTCCAACTCAGGGATCAAACCCAGGTCTCTTAGGTCTCCTGCATTGGCAGGCAGGTTCTTTACCACTAGTGCTCCCTGGGAAGCACTATAGTACTGTACTATAATAAGTTTATAATACTTTTCACACAGATAATTATAAAAAAACATAAAAAATAAAGAAAACAGTTTTAATCTTATAGTATAGTACAATATAGTGCATTAGGTCCGTCTAGTCAAAGCTATGGTTTTTCCAGTGGTCATGTATGGTTTTGAGAGTTGGACTATAAAGAAAACTGAGCACTGAAGAATTAATGTTTTTGAACTATGGTGTTAGAGAAGACTCTTGAGAGTCCCTTGGACTGCAAGGAGACCAAACCAGTCCATCCTAAAGGAAATCAGTCCTGAATATTCATTGGAAGGACCTGATGCTGAAGCCGAAGCTCCAATACTTTTGCCTCCTGATACGAAGAACTGATTCATTGGAAAAGATGCTGATGTTGCGAAAGATTGAAGGCAGGAGGAAAAGGGGATGACAGAGGATGAGATGGCTGGGTGGCATCACTGACTCGATGGACAAGAGTTTGAGCAAGCTCTGGGAGATGGTGAAGGACAGGGCAGCCTGGAGTGCTGCAGTTCAAGGGATCACAGAGTCTGAGTGACTGAGTGACTGACCTGAGCTGATAGCACCTTGAAAAGTACAATAGTCTAGTACAGCAGCTGACATACAGGGGCTGGCATCGGGTGAACAGACAAGGAGAGTTATTGACTGGAGGAGGGAGAGGAGGTAGGAGATGGTAGGACTGAAGGATAGTCGGAGACAGGAGATGAAGGGCAAGCTACAATGTCACTCATGCCTGGTTTTGATAGGAAAGCACGTTCACATCTTTGAAAGTTTGCAATGTGAAGGCTCATAGGTATGGGACTTACTGTATTAGTTTATGGGGGTATTTTTTGATAAAATTTCTAGGCAGCAAAATATATCAAATTTAAGCCTAACCCAAACTTCTATCAAAATAGACAAAGTTCCAGACCTGTGGTTGCCAAAGGAGAAAGTGATGAGGAAGGGGTAGATTGGGAGTTTGGGAATAGCAGATGTAAACTATTATATTTAGAATGGATCAACAACAAGGTCCTACTGTATAGCACAGGGAACTATATTCAATATCCTGTGATAAACCATATGGAAAAGAATATGTGAAATGTATATATAAGAAATGTATATGTATGTATAACTGAATTACTTTGCTATACAGTAGAAATTAACACAATATTGTAAATTAACTATATTGTAATAAAATATAACTTTAAAAAATCCTTACATTAAAAAAAAAATAACATGCCCTCAAGGTCTTTCCCAGGCTTCTCCCAACACTAAAGCAACCCAGTGCTGGTTTTTTCCACTCTGGTTAGCTTGCCAGTTCTAGATCTTCCTGTAAACATAAGTGCAGGTACTGCTGTGTGTAAGCGTTCTTTCCCTCGGCATGGTATTCTGAGAGCCACACTGCTGTACGTACTGATGATGAAGACTTTGTCCTGAAGAGTATCATTCCATTGTATGAAGATGGCTCGAGTGGTAAAGAATCCGCCTGCAATGCAGGAGATGCAGGTTTGAGCCCTGGGTCCATAAGATCCCCTGGAGGAGGAAATGACAACCCACTCCAGTATTCTTGCCTGAGAAATCCCATGGACAGAGGAGCCTGGTGGACTGCAGTCCACGGGGTCGCAAAGAGTCAAACACGACTGGGTGAATAAGCATGCATGCAAGTGCTCACTACCAGACATTATTCTTTCTTAAGTTGGGTGTGATTCACTGTTGTATTTCTAGTCTCTTGACTGGCAAACTTAGATCAATTACTTGAGGCCTTTGTTCTTTCCTTACAAAAGTCTTGAAAACTATAAATTTCCTTCTAGGCATTAATTAGGCTACCTCCTATGAATTTTGATATGCTCTGATTTCATTTTCACTCTATATAGGATATTTCCTAATTTTCTCTGTGAGTTTTTCTTTGGCCCATGTGTGTGTATGTGTGTTGTCTCCAACTCTCTTTGCTACCTCATGAACTGTAGCCTGCCAAGCTTCTCGGTCCATGGGATGTCTCAGGCAAGAATATATGGAAGTGAAAGTGAAAGTGAAAATCGATCAGTCGTGTCTGACTCTTTGTGACCCCATGGACCATACAGTCCATGGAATTCTCCAGGCCAGAATACTCGAGAAGGTAGCCGTTCTCTTCTCCAGGGGATCTTCCCAATCCAGGGATTGGACCCAGGTCTCCCACATTGCAGGTGGATTCTTTACCAGCTGAGTCACAAAGGAAGCCCAAGAATATTGGAGTGAGTTGCCATTTCCTTTTCAGGGGATCTTTCCCACCCAGAGATCAAACCCAAGTCTCCTGAGTCTCCTGCATTGCAGGCAGATTCTTTACCACTGAGCTACCAGGGAAGCCCATGGGCTATTTAGAAATGCATGATTAATTTCCAAATATTTAGGAGATTTCCTTTTTTTTAAGGAGAGTTTCTACATAATTTTCTGTTACTGACTTCTAGTCTAATTCTTTTATGGTAAAGGAATGGACATTATGTAATTTGAATCACTACATTTATTGTGACTCCTAGTCTGGCATATGGTCTTTCTGGGTGAATGGTCCATGTGTACTTGAAAAGACTGGATGGTGCAACTCTTGGGCAGAGTGTCTGAAACCATAAATTAGGGAAGTGTGTCGATTCTGTGTTCTCGAGTAAAGGTGATATTATTGCTAATTTTCTCTCTACTTGGTCTGTCAGTTATTGAGAGAGAAACATTTAAATGTCCAACTACAATTGTTGATTTGTCTGTTTCCTTTTAGATCTAGCAGTTTTCCCTTTATGTACATTTGAAGACCTGTAACGAGGTGTGTACACATTTAGAATTGTTATGTCTTATGCTGAACCTCTTCCCTCATCATTTTGAAATGTACTTTTAAAAAAACTTATTGATTTTTTTTGGTTGCTCTGGGTTTTCACTGCTGCATGGGCTTCTCACAGAGGTGACTTCTCTTGTCCACAAGCACAGGCTCTAGGGTGCACATGGTCTTCAGTTGTGGTACATGGGCTTAGCTGTTCTGTGGCATGTGGAATCTTCCAAGACTAGGGATTGAATTCATGTCCCTTGCATCGGCAGGAGATCCTTATCCCCTGCACCACCAGGAAGTCTCTGGAATGTCCTCTTTAAGATATTTGTTCTGAAGTCTAGTTTGTCTGTATTCATATGGCTACTCCAGCTAGTCTCATGCACAGTATATCTTTTTCTATTCCTTTACCTTTCCTCCATCTATATCATTATATTTTAAATGGGTTTCTTACAGAAACATGAATTCAGGTTCTGTTTTTTGAACCACTTTGACAATATCGTCTATGGGGTCACACAGAGTCAGACATGACTGGAGCGACTTAGCAGCAGCAGCAGCAGACAGTATCTGACTTTTAATTGGAATGTTTCGCTCAATTAAGGATATGGTCCAGTTTAAATCTATCATCTTGTTACTTTTTCTTTTTTTCCTCTCCCTTACTTGATCAGCTGAGCTTTGGATATTTTAAAAAATTGTGGTAAAATATACATAACATTTGTTTTAAATGGAATACTGTTTAGAATCCCATTTGCTTGCCTCTACTGGCTTATTACTTGTGCTCTCATATTTTGTTACTTTGTGGGCATGGGATTGTTACTAGTGTTACATTCTTTTGTATCTTTAACCTTCAGATAACATTGCACCACTTCACTTAGAATGTTCCAACTGTGGCACCTGCAGTGGTGTGTCTTCCTTTCCACACCCCTTCCTTTGTAATCCTACGTTCATACCTTTCATTTGCACACATATTGTTGTTGTTCTGTCGCTGAGTGGTGTCCAACTCTGTGACTCTATGGACTGCAGCACGCCAGGCTTCCCTGTCCTTCACCATCTCCCTCAGAGTCAGTGATGCCATCCAACCATCCCATCCTCTGTCACCCCTTTCTCCTCCTGCTCTCAATTTTCCCCAGCATCAGGATCTTTTCTAATAAGTCCGCTCTTCGCATCAGGTGGCCAAAGTATTGGAGCTTCAGCTTCAGCATCAATTCCTTCCAATGAATATTCAGGATTTACATCCTTTAGGATCGACTGACCTGATCTCCCTGCTGTCCAAGGGACTCTCAAGAGTCTCCTCCATCACCACAGTTCAAAAACATCAATTCTTCACTGCTCAGTTTTCTTTATGGTCCAACTCTCACATCTCTACATGACTACTGGAAAAAATCATAGCTTTGACTATATGGACCTTTGTCAGCAAAGTGATGTCTCTGCTTTGTAATACACTGTCTGCACACGTATTAGGGATCCCACAATAATTGGTATCAGTTTTTAAAAGTTTTTGCTTTAAATCACAATTTAAAGAAACTAAATACATTTCAAATAAAAATATTCACACAAAAAGTCAAAATAACACAAGTGCATGGCTTCTTCTTGCTTCCAGAAATGTACTGTTCGTGCTGTGATCGAAGCCTTTTTATGCAGTTATTATTTGTTTGTCCTTCTCCCGCCTTAGACAATAAAGTCCTTGAGAGCTGAAACAATATCTATTCATTGGGTAACCTTAGCACAGTGCCTGGAGCTCGGAGGAGCATAACAAATATTCTACCACTCACTAATTTCCCAACTGACTTGCTGACATACAAATATTGAGCAGAGATGGAGCAGACTCTAGCAGACAGACAGGTGTGCACACCACCTACACAACTCCTTATGTGTGTAACTTCTCCCCTCTGTCTTCACTCTTACCATCAGCCTGCCATTTAAAACTTGACAGGTGGGAAGAGGAAGACATGGATTTCCAAAGTTCACTTCAAAGAGACACGACTGGAGTTTTGGGATCAACATGCACACACTACTATCTGTAAAATACATAACCAACAAGGACCTACTGTATAGCACAGGGAACTCTGCTCAATATTCTATAATAACTGAAATGGGAAAAGAATTTGAAAAAGAATAGATACATATGTATGTGTAACAAAAATAATAAAGAGAAAGTCTTACCTTCGCTTTTATTGTTTGGAAAAAAATTATGGAGAGTCAATATTTTCTCTACCTTGAATGTTTTGTGGAACTCACCAGAGACCGTTTGGGCCAGGTGAAAAACAAAAACCAAGGAGACATGACCTTAAAAGGTCACAGTCAGGGCTCAGGGCTCAGTGTGGAGTCTTTGGCTGCCTTCTGGGCCCTGCCTTCTGGATGGATATGTCACTATGTCTGGAGGCCTCAGATGTTTGTGCTGTGAACAAAGGTGACTGTGGGTGGGTCTGGGAATGGAGAGCAGGTCACTTTGGGCTGTGCTCTAGTTGGCCTGGAAAGTGGCCTGGTGGCCCGTGCCTGCTGCTTGAATCTTTGTGAACCTGAGTGCTCCCAACCTCACTGGGGAAACTGAGGCCCAAAGCATTATCAAATGCAGAGTTCTCTATAGCTAAGCTAGAGCGAAGCCTGCTTAACAGTGCAGATGGTGTAATTGTCTGGGACGTGGAATCAGACCTGCAGCTCTTTTCGTTTATTTCGGGATGTGAACCGTTCTAAAGTCTTCATTGATTTTTTTTTTTTTTTTCGGCTGGGAGGCATTTGGATCAAACCCACAGCCCCTATATTGGAAGGTGAAGTCTTCACCGCTGGGCCACCAGGGAATCCCCTGCCTGCAACTTAGAAGTTATATCCTGAGTGCTTCCTGAAGCGGCTGGGTGACTTGGCAATAGCCACAGGGAGTTCTTCTGGAAATGACAGTGTGGGGATATTTTCTCTTCTTGGTTTTGAATTTAGAACAATCAGAGCATTGTGGATTTTAGCCTGCTTCGCTGACCTTTCTCTAATTTTCTAATTCTTAAAATGTTGGGCAGATTCTAAAAATGTTAACAATGTGCTTAAAAGAAGTTTCCACATTAATAAATAAAACCCTGAAATAATATTTCCCCCTTCCAGTTAGTCAGTCTTAACCCTGTATGATAGGAAAAAACTTATTTCCAAGAGGAATTTTTTTTAAAAAAACTCAATAGCACAGTCAGTAAAAGCTACACTACTATTTATTTTCATTTCCAAGAGAGATCTTAAATGCAAACGTAAGTAAAATTTCTTATAAAACTAAAGAATTTTCTTTCAAATGTGAAATTAAAATTAGGTTCAACAAGCTTCCTAAAAAAACAAAACCAAGCTTCCTGTTTCATGTTTTGTTAATATTTTGCACCTATGTATGAAGCACTCACTGATGGGTGAGAGAGGTGACGTCACTGTGGAACCAGGCAATCGTGTTTCAGGCCCAAAGACAGTCTTGGGCCAGCGCCCCTGCCCCCTAGCTGATCACTGGCTCTCTCTGGATTGATTGTATCTTCTTTGCCCTGGTGGGTAAATCCCATTCATTGTATCACAACTTGGAAAGGCCTTTGAGGATAATGTACTGGGCTGGAGGTGGGAGGTGGGGTTCAAACTACTTTTAGCCAAGGAGCCCACTGTCTAGCAATTCTGGTGGAAGAGGCATCACCCGACTGCTGAGGGGACAGGAGACTCACACTTCTGCCTCTGCCCTTCAGCCCTGCCACCTGGCCCGAGCTGTAAGCAGTAATTGTTTGAAAAACACTGACCTATTCAAATTCCCTCACTGACCCAGTCCAAATTCCCTCACTGACCCCGTCCAAATTCCCTCACTGACCCCGTCCAAATTCCCTCACTGACCCAGTCCAAATTCCCATGGGGAAGTTGTGGCCCAGAGAGGCTCAGTGACTTGTCTAAGGCCACACAGCCCCCTGCGGCAGAGCTGGTCTGGATGCGGGGTCTTGTGACTCCTGGGCCGCTGTTGCCTTATTCTCAGAGCTTTGTCCCTCTGTGGTAGCCAGGGGTGTGGGCAAGGAGACAGGGCGCAACCATGGAAAATGGCCAGCACCTCGGCATTTGGGCAGGGGCTTGCAGCGGTGTGACTGGCTGAGTCAGTGGTCAGGAGTCCCGGCGTCCAGGGGGCCTTGAAACGAGATCCCTCTGAGCCTGAAGGCTAGTCCAGGTCCCAACGTAAATGCCTGTTCTGTGTCTTTTGGGGCTCTGGACAGCAAGGAGTGCTGCTGGCTATGGTGGGAGGGGCACGGGGACCCCTGACCTAGAGATATCCAGGAGATTCCCCCGACAGGAATTAGGTGGGGCTTTTCCCTCAGGAAACCCCCTATATGGATGTCAGGGAAGAGGTAGCACATCTGATCTGGAAGAACTTTCCAGATTGTTATCTGAGACCCCAAGTGATTACATCAAAGTAGGGCAATATCTCTTTTAGATTCATAATGCAGTCTACTGCCAGAGCTGGGGATTTTCTGGAACTATTCAGCCTGATTCAACTAATTCAAAAACTGCTCTGAGAAAGTGAGCCAGGTGTTGTTCTAGAAGTTCTATTAACTCTTCCAAAGGGAGAAGGCCATTTAGTAAATTACCGCTCTCTAGTACTTGATGACATCCTGCTGCTGCTGCTAAGTCACTTCAGTTGTGTCCGACTCTGTGCGACCCTATGGACAGTAGCCCACCAGGCTCTTCTGTCCACAGGATTCTCTAGGCAAGAACACTGGAGTGGATTGCCATTTCCTTCTCCATGATGACATCCTAGACCCTGGGAAAATTTATTTCATCTCCTAACACTCTCTAAGTGTGTGTGTGTGAGAGAGATAAAGGGGACAGGGAGAGAGAGAGTGTGTTTGAGGAAACAATGTATAATGCAGAGGTGTATTTGTGCCTCTAAAATGTAGAACATTCCTCTCTCAGTGGCCTGAATTAATAGCCACTTGTTTCTATTTTGGGCAATTATTAGCTATAATTTCCTTTAAAAGCCATTTAAAAAGCCATTATCATAAAGGCTGATTACTCAGGACTCTCTCTGAGCTGAAACTGTCTCAAACTAGCCTAGGCAGAGCAGAGCGCTTGCTGGCTCCCATAAGTGGGAAGTCCAGGAGCACAAAGGGGCCCAGGAGGGCACCAGTGATGTCATCTCTCACACCAGGCCAGGGCCAAGCGCCTGGCAGAGCCCGGGCTCATCATGTGGCACATGGCAGAGGTCCCAGAGCGATTTTGATTGGCCGGGATGAGTCACATGACTGTGTCCAAACCAATCACTGTGGCCGAGAGGGCGGGGCTCTGATTACTCAGAGCTGGACCACATGCTTGCAAGCCAGCCCTGCCTGAGCCAGGCAGAGGGACTTTTTTCATCACCAGGGTTGGTAAACTGAAGGACGGCAGGACACACAGAGCCTGCCAGAGTTAGAGCCTGTTCTTCAGCTCTTATCTTGAAGTGTTAAAGTGTTAGTTGCTCAGTCACGTCCAACTCTTTGTGACTCCATGGACTGTAGCCCACCAGGATCCTCTGTTCATGAGATTCTCCAGGCGGGAATGCTGGAGTGGGGTGCCATTTCCTTCTACACGGGGTCTTTCCCACACGAACCTGCGTCTCCTGCATTGTAGGCAAATTCTTTACCTTTTGAGCCACCCGGGAAGCCCTTAAATTATCTTAACAGGCTCACAAATAGCACCATTCACTTTCTGGAACAAGTGTGGGTCCCAATATACATATGTGTAAACATATATTGTGGTTCATATAGAAATCTTGTTGCCAATGTCTTTGTTGCCCATGCTTTAATTCTTTTTTTTATTTAAAATTTTTTAATTAAAAAAATTTTAATGGGGTATAGTTGCTTTACACTGTTGTGTTAGCTTCTGCTGTCCAGTGAAGTGAATCAGCCATATGTATACACATGTCCCCTCCTTGTTGAGCTCCCTCCCACCCTCCTGCCCCCACCGTTTCACCCCTCTAGGTCATCACACAGCACTGAGCTGAGCTCCCAGTCTGTACGGCAGGTTCCCACTAGCTGTCTGTTTACTTCCGACCTCCCTCCCTGTTCCACATGTCCGTTGTCTATGTCTGTGTTTATATTCCTGCCCTGCCGTTGGGTTCATCCGTACCATATTTCTAGATTCCACATACGTATATTAATATACGATATTTGTTTTTTCTCTTTCTGACTTACTTTGCTCTATATGATAGGCTCTAGGTCCATCCACAACAATCCTATTTAATTTTCAGTCTCGTTACCTTTGTTCAGGTAGAGACACTTGTTCTGGCACCACAACCTTGATTTTGAGAATTCAGAGATTTAGCAACACCTCCACGAAGGGCGCTTTAGCTCTGGGATGTCTTTGCAACATATACTCTTCCACCTGCTGCCCTTGGTTACCTGAGTTCCCTGAGACACCAACCTTCAACCTGCCAGGAATACCTTCAGCAGGGGAGGCGACAGGCATTCCTGACCTTCCTGGTGTTGATGAAAATTCAACTAACTCTCAAGTTAAGACGGAAAGAAGAGAATTTTATTTGATGCACACTAAGGACTATATATATAAACTTTGAGTACTGTTCTGCCCCTTAGAAGTCAAGGCACAGTCGTGTACATTTTTGAGACAAAGGATCGTCCGTCAAAATGGCATGCTAATATTTTACATCAAGTTCACCAAGGAAACATAGTCCAGGTAAACTCATACCAAGCAAGCAGCAGGTCACCATGACCCCCTGTGGAGCTGGAAAAGAACTGTGTTCTTTCAAGAAGTTATGTTGCTAGTGTCAGAAGAAAGGAAAAAAATAACAGATCTTTACAGTGGAGCAGCCCTTCCCTCCTTGAAGAAGGTGTGGTCAGTGTGTAAGGCAGAGACACCCTGTACAGTAGGGAGGGAGGGAGGATCCCCAAACAAACACCTGGAGAGAACTCTATGTTTAATTTTCTTGTTCTGCCTTAAAGATAAATTTTATTTCATTACAGGCAATGTTCTCAAAAACATCCACATTTTCCCCAGAGTCATCAAGCTCTTACCTGTTCCCCTTCACCCTGGGCCATCTGCCTGCCACGGAGACCTTGTGATCAGCACCCTTCTCATCACAACGTCTCAGAGCTTCTTGGCTCCTCACGCCTTCTCTTAGATGTTTTAATTTGATGTAGTTTTTTTATTCCTAATATCAAATAATTGGTAATTTCAGTGCCTCCCTTTTTGTAAACTGGACTATAGTTGCTTTACATTGTTGTGTTAATTTCTGCTATACAACATTCAGCTCTTTGTATATACACATCCCCTCCTTCTTTGATCTCCCTCTTCCCCCCACCCCGCAGACTACCTCTCTAGGTCTTCACAGAGCACTGAGCTGAGCTCCCTGTGTTATACGGCAACTTCCCACTAACTATCTACTTTACATATGGCAGTGTATATATGGGGCTTCCGAGCTGGTGTCACTGGGAAATAATTGTACTGCCAATGCAGGAGACAGAAGAGATGCTGGTTCGATCCCTAGGTTGGGAAGATCCCCTAGGGAAGGGCATGGCAAGCCACTCCAGCATTCTTGCCTGGAGAATCCCATGGACAGAGGAGCCTGGTGGGCCACACAAATAGTTGGACACAACTGAGTGACTTAGCATGCACACACAATGTGTATATGCCAATGCTACTCTCCAAATTCATCCCATCTGCCTTTTCCTCCTGGTGTCCACATGTCTGTTCTCTACATCTGCATCTCTGTTTCTGCCCTGCAAATAGGTAATCTGATGTATTTTCATAAGAAATGACTTCAGTAGTAGTTTAGAAGTTGGCTTTGTAAAGCAGGGATGAACTGCTCTAGATGGTCAAAGCCAGGGACCGTACACCAGGTTGCTTGGTGATCTGACCCAGCGGCTGCATCCCTGTGAATTTAACTCCAACACACACCTGACACACTCCCACTTCTTTCTAGAAGACATCCTACTGCTCCAATCTGTGGCAGTACTTTCTCCTCTGAGCTTCTACAAAACAGTGATGCCTGAGCAAAGGGGGAGTCAGTTCAGTTCAGTCTCTCAGTCATATCCGACTCTTTGCGACCCCATGGACTGCAGCACGCCAGGCTTCCCTGTCCATCACGAACTCCCGGAGCTTGCTCAAGCTCATACCCATCAAGTCAGAGATGCCATTTAACCATCTCATCCTCTGTCATCCCCTTCTCCTCCTGCTTTTTATCTTCCCCAGCATCAGGGTCTTTTCAAATGAGTCAGTTCATCGCATCAGGTGGCCCAAGGATTGGAGCTTCAGTTTCAGCATCAATCCTTCCAATGAATATCCGGGACTGATTTCCTTTATGATTGACTGGTTGGATCTCCTTGCAGTCCAAGGGACTCTCAAGTGTCTTCTCCAACATCACAGTTCAAAAGCATCAATTCTTCAGCGCCCGTCTTTCTTTATAGTCCAACTCTCTCATCCAAACATTACTACTGGAAAAACCATAGCTTTGACTAGATGGACCTTTGTCAACAAAGTAATGTCTCTACTTTTTAATATGCTGTCTAGGTTGGTCATAGCTTTTCTTCCAAGGAGCAAGTGTCCTTTAAAGGGGGAGTAAAGAGTCCCTAACTCAGCACCCTTTCAGCACCTGCCTCAGATGATGACTTACATTAGAGCCTCTGCTCGATAAATGCTTTTTAAACATTTTTTCTAAAATATAAAGTCTTTATTGAATTTGTTACAATATTTCTTTTGTTCTTTGTTTTGGTTTTTTGGCCACAAGGCGTGTGGGATCTCAGCTTCCCGACCAGGGATCAAACCTGTGCCCCCTTCATTGGGAGGCAATGTGTTTTTATTATTTATTTACTTTTCAGCTGACCTGGTTCTTTGTGGCTGCATGCGGGCTTTCTCTAGTTCTGGCTCGAGGGCCCTAGAGCATGTAGGTAGGCTTCAGTAGTCGTGGTACACGGGCTTAGTTGCTCTGTGGCATGTGGGATCTTCCTGGATCAGGGATCAAACCCGCGTCCCCTGCACTGTCAGGTGGACTCTTATCCACTGCACCATCAGGGGAGTTCTGGAGGGTGAAGTCTTAACGAGTGATCACCGAGGATAAATGCTTTTAAATGAACTCAAGGGCTTCCCAGGTGGCTCAGTGGTAAAGAATCTGCCTGCCAATGCAGGAGACACAAGAGATGCAGGTTTGATCCTGGGTCAGGAAGATCCTCTGGAGAAGGAAATGACAACCTACTCCAGTAGTCTTGCCTGGGAAATCCCATGGACAGAGCAGCCTGGCGGGCTACAGTCCACGGCGTCACAAAGAGTCGGATACAGC